>NC_071641.1:12113918-12470479 GCF_014839835.1 Dryobates pubescens
ACAGCACCTTGAGACCACTGAAATGGGGACTGAGCGTTCCTTGACCTGTGGTGATTGGCAGAACCAGAAGTGAGTGTGCAGCTGGGAGCAGGCAAATGTGCTGCATGGGCCCATCTAATGGGTGTGTGGGCATCCTCTCCTAGACTGCAGGGCTTGGGGTCTGAAGTCATAAGCCTTGAATTCGGTGTCTTTGCATCCAGATTCTCCCCTCGGCACTAAACCTAACATAAAGCCTCACAAATGAAAACACAGACAAGTTGAAACAATGAACAGATGAAAAGGTGAAACATTGTCTTTCAAGTAAAGCTCTAAAGGAGGATAGATTTGGTGATGTGCTGCATTTGTGCCAAATGTGTGAGTTTGTGTTCTCACAGAACAAAATTGCTCCACTCTTCTAGTCCAGTAGGAGTCCATGACAAAATGCCTGATGGTTGATTTCAAGGGCTGAAATATTCGCTATATAAAGTGAAATTACTTGGAGTCTGCACTCCAAGAGACTCTTCCTACAGCTCTTCATTGTCCAGCTTAATGGCCTGGGTGTGTAACAAACATGAGGATTTTAGCACATTAACTCTGCCCTGCGTAGTGACAAGAATCTTCTGCACTGTTCTGACAAGAAGGACATGAAAGTAATGACCACTTCCTTGGAAACATGCAGGATTTCATGGCAGCAGAACAGAAGATGAAGCAAAAAGGAATAAATATTTCCATGCTAAGATACTTCTGGGCAAGCACAAGAACTAAGCATATATTGTTTCAACACCCAACCAGGTCAGTATTGAGAGCATTAGGAGTTATGATACAACATAGCGATGCTGCTGATTTGTAAAGCCTGCAGATATTTCTCACTATATAAACTGTAAAAGTAATACACAGAGATAACAAGAGTGAATAAATTACACCTTGGTAGACTCAGTGTCCACACATCTCTGGTAGCAAGTCCCATTTCCCCTAGGTAAAGCCATCAGCTGGATACAAACTCTAATCTTACTCTTCTCTGTAACGAATATTTCAGACCCTGGCTCCACATCCTACACACAGCCCAAGCCAGAGTCTAGCAGAATGCTACCACCCTGAAAACTCAGTGATGGGGAGAGGCCTTACCTTGAGACCATGTAAAGTAAATTATATCTAATAAGTGCTTCATTATGTGTTCAGTTTTGGCCACCTCACTCTGAGAAGGACATTGAGATGCCCACAGAAGGGCAACAAAGCTTCTAAAGGATCTAGAGCACAAATCCTATGAGAAGTGGCTGAGGGAACTGTTCAGCCTGGAGCAAAGGAGGCTGAGGGGAGACTTTCTGGGCTCTCTACAACTCCCTGAAAGGAAATTAGAGCCAGGTTGGTGTTGGTGTCTTCTCCCAGATGTAAGGAAATGCCCACAGGTTGTTCCAGGGGAGGTTTAGATAGTATATTAGGAAAGAACTCTTACTGAAGGCTAAGCTCTGGAACAGGCTGCCCAGAGTTTTGGAATCAGGTCCCTGGAACTGTTTAAAAGACACATAGATGTGGTGCTGAGGGGCATGGCTTAGTGGTGAACTTGGGAGTGACAGGTTAATGGTTGGTCTCCGTGATCTTGGAGGTCTTTCCTAACCTTAATGATTCTATAACTCTCTCTATAACTATGCCATGTCTAGTACCACCAAGCATATTCTTCCTCAGAGAGACAGCAAGAAAACTTAGTCAAAAATGATAACAAAATGATCTGTTCTTATCCTTTTACAAAAGCCAGACACACTGTGAGCACATCTACCACTTTCAGCAGTTTTCTATATGTTCTCCTTCAGTAGAAATCTTCCAATCACAATAAATAGATCAACTTACTTTTAAGTTAAGCTTCAAAAATGGCAGAGAGTCTCCAGAACAACATCAGTGGAAGCAACAACATGGCACTTTTAATTAACTGGTATGTCATAAAGCAGAAAGGCTGCTCTCACTTTGCAAGCATCAAAACACATTCCTGCAGGGCAACATTCAGCCTTGCTGTAGAGGAGATAACTGCTTTCAAATGGGTTTATGTTTCTGAGGCAATCAGATGAGCCTTCAGTTAAAATTCCTTCAGAAAAGCCTCAGAGCTATCTCTGAGCATAGACCAAGGGTCTGTTTCATGTCTTCCAGTCTAATCAGCACAGTGCTGACTTCTTAATCACATCTCTAGCCTGTGCTGGCAGTGAGACGTACACAACAGGCCTGCAAAAGTGCTGAGGGGACTGGAACAGCTCTCTGATGAGCAAAGACTCAGAGCTAATTGGGGCTTTTCAGTCTGGAAAAGAGATGGCTGAGGGGGGAATCTCATCAATGCTGATCAATACTTAAAGGGTGGCTGTCAGAAGGATGGGACCAGGTTTTTTTCAGTGGTGCCCAGTGACAGGACAAGGGGTAACAGGCACAAGCTTGAACATAAACCTCCAGGGATGGTGACTCCACCACCTCCCTGGGCAGCACATTCCAATGGCTAACAACTCTCTCTGGGAAGAACTTTCTCCTCACCTCCAGCCTAATCTTCCCCTGGCACAGCTTCAGACTGTGTCCTCTTGTTCTGGTGCTGGTTGCTAGAGAGAAGAGACCAACCCCTTCCTGGCTACAACCTCCTTTCAGGTAGTTGTAGAGGGCAATGAGGTCACCCCTGAGTCTCCTCCTCTCCAGGCTAAACAATCCCAGCTCCCTCAGCCTCTCCTCACAGGGCTGTGCTCAAGGCCTCTCCCCAGCCTTGTTGCCCTTCTCTGGACACCTTCAAGTGTCTCGATGTCCTTCTTAAACTGAGGGGCCCAGAACTGGACACAGGACTCAAGATGTGGCCTAACCAATGCAGAGTCCAGGGGCACAATGACTTCCCTGCTCCTGCTGGCCACACTATTCCTAATGCAGACCAGGATGCCATTGGCCTTCTTGGCCACCTGGGCACACTGCTGGCTCATGTTTAGGCAGCTGTCAATCAGCACCCCCAGGTCCCTCTCTGTTTGGCATCTCTCAGCCACTCTGACCCCAGCCTGTAGCACTGCATGGGGTTGTTGTGGCCAAAGTGCAGCACCTGGCACTTGGATTTGTTAAATGCCATTCTGTTGGACTCTGCCCATCTGTCCAGTCGGTCGAGGTCCCTCTGCGTTTGGACGTGGCACTTGGTGCCATGGTCTAGTCATGAGGTCTGTGGTAACAGGTTGGACTCAATGATCTTTGAGGTCTCTTCCAACCTTAGTGATGCTGTGATAAGAAGTTCCATCTAAACATGAGGAGGAACTTCTTTAATTTAAGGATATGGGATGGAATAGGTTGCTAGGAGAGGTGGTGGAGTCTCCATCTTTGGAGACCTGGCTGGATGTGCCCCTGTGTGACCTCCTCTAGGTGAGCCTGCCTTGGCAGGGGGTCCAGACTCAATCTGTCCCTTCCACCCCTACCATTCTGTGAGTCTGTAACATGAATGAGTATCACAGGTAATTTGATTTTGTGTCTAAAGATGACAGATTTATTACAGCAGAGTGAAAACAACCACTTCAGCACTACACATGGTTTTGCAACACTAGGCACCAAAATGATGGGGTTTTTAGAAGAACCCCATGTATATTCTGCTGGAAGAAGGAGAATTTAGAACCACTCAGATCTTACTGCAAAGCTGCTGGAGGCCCTTGTATTTACTTGGAGCTGCAGCAGTTCATTATGAAAAGAATTACACAGAATCACAGAATGGTCTGGGTTGGAAGGGACCTCAGCAGGTTATATAGTCCAACTTCCTCTGCAGTCAGCAGGGGCATCCTCAACTAGATCAGGTTGCCCAGAGCTCTATCGAGCCTCACCTTGAATGTCTCCAGGGATGGGGCCTCAACCACCTCCCTGGGCAACCTGTTCCAGGATTTCACTACTTTCACAATTAGGTTCTCCAAGGAACAGCGTGTGTATGTTAACTAAGAAGCATCTGACAGGACACATCACTGCAAGGAAGAGACAGACATAAGTGCCATCATCTTACCCTTTTTTCCCACATTAAGCAGATAAAATTAGTTATACCTCATTTGTAGGACTTTATCTCCAGCGATCAGCTCCACAAATGAAGGAGGCCAGCAGGCCCTTCGTTTGAGATTCTTTGTTCCCCACTGACAAAGCTCAGCAGTCAGAAAGGCAACTTAAGTATCGAAGGCTGCTTCACCCTGCCCAAGCCATACAAATCTCTTCGAGCTTATCAGCCAATATGCACCTTAGTGTCACAGAGGGTAATTTATTCTAGTTGCTCAAGTAACTGGAAATCAGAAATCTTTAGTTTGTGTCCTACTGCATTTCAGCTTCCTCACTGGAAATTATTTTGTTTGCATGGTTTTGCAAAGTTTATTTTATAACCACCTGAGAAACTTTGAGAAGTCTTTGTGGAGAAGCTGCAGTAAGCCAGATGCATATTGATCAAGATGGTGAATTATCATTTATTGTGCAAAAGTCTTTACTCTGCAGTAACTTTGAACATGACTTCTGGTTTATTCTCCAGTCACCACACTGAAACAAGACTGCCAGCTTGAGAATTTACCTTGAAAACCAGCTAGTGCTGAGGGATGCTCCTGCTCAAACCAGCTGCCAAGAAACACCAGGGTACAAAAGTGGGGTATTTGTAGGTCAAGCAGCATGGACTGGTGATGCCAAATGACTCCAGAAATTATCAACCTTCTTTGTGTAAACTGCTAGGTATTTTACTAGAAGAGTTCTTACAGCAGCAAAGACTGTTGAGATTCCCCAGGCTTAGGAGAGAGAGAGGTAGCTTTAGAGACAAAACCTGACATTGATTCCATATGTGCCACAAATGGGAGAAGTCAGTCCATCAGTCACTAGAATCATGGGGGCAAGGATTTTTTTTCCTTGGAAAAGACTTTTAAAATCATCAAGTCCAACCATTAACCCAGCACTGCCAGGTCACCATTAAACCATGTCCCTCTGTACCACATCTTCATGGCTTTGAAATGCCTCCAGTGCTGGGAACCTCACAACTGCCCTAGGCAGCCTGGTCCAGGGCTTGACAACCTTCTCAGTAAAGAATTATTTCCTAATGTTCACCATAATACAACTGGCAGATCTTGAGGGAATTTCCTCCTGCCCTATCACTTGCTGCCTGGGAGAAAAGAGCAACCTCATCTCACTACAATGTCCTTTCAGGGAACTGTAAGGTGTGAGAAGGTCTCCCCTGAGGATCCTTTTCTCCATGCTAAAACAACCCCAGTTCCCTCAGCTGCTCCTCACAAAACACATGCTCTAGACTCCTCAAGAGCTCCAAAAAGGGCTCAGAAATACACAGGGTTCAAATTCAAATATGTTGAAAGAAAGAGGCAACTCTTCCAGTTAGAAAATGCAGCCACGTTGTAACAGGAGAATCCACTCAGGATTCATCCCACCTCAGGAGGGACCTTCTAGTAACCCTTTCATTCTTGTGTTTGCTCTGCTGTCTGGTGCAGCAACTTGACTGGCTTTGGAGAAATGAAATTATGGGACTGGAGCACTGCCTGGGGAGGAGAGGCTGGGAGCCCTGGGGCTGTTTAGTCTGGAGAGAGGACTGAGAGGGGATCTGATCAATGTTTATAGATATCTGAGGGCTGGGGGTCAGGACGGAGGGGATGGGCTCTGCTCAGTTGCACCCTGTGATAGGACAAGGACAATGGATGTGGACCCTCAGTTTAGGAAGGACATCGAGACACTTGAACATGTTCAGAGAAGGGCAACAAGGCTGGTGAGAGGCCTTGAGTACAAGCCCTATGAGGAGAGGCTGAGGGAGCTGGGATTGTTTAGCCTGGAGAAGAGAAGGATTAGAGGTGACCTCATTGCCCTCTACAACTACCTGAAAGGTGGTTGTAGACAGGAAGGGGTTGGTCTCTTCTCCCAGGCAACCAGCACCAGAACAAGAGGACACAGTCTCAAGCTGTGCCAGGGGAGGTTTAGACTCGAGGTGAGGAGAAAGTTCTTCACTGAGCGAGTCGTTCGTCATTGGGATGTGCTGCCCAGGGAGGTGGTGGAGTCACCGTCCCTGGAGGTGTTCAAGGGGAGATTGGACGTGGCACTTGGTGCCATGGTCTAGTTGTGAGGTCTGTTGGAACAGGTTGGACTTGATGATCCTTGGGGTCTCTTCCAACCTTAGTTACTGTGATACTGTGATACTGTGATACTGTGACTCCAGCACAGGAGGTTCTGCCTCGACGTGAAGAGGAACTTCTTCACTGTGGGGGTCACGGAGCCCTGGAGCGGGCTGCCCAGAGGGGTTGTGGGGTCTCGTTCCCTGGAGCCTTTCCAGCCCTGTCTGGATGTGTTCCTGTGTGCCCTGTGCTGGATTCTATGCTCCTGCTCCTGCAGGGGGGTTGGACATGATAATCTCTGCAGGTCCTTTCCAACCCCTAACATCCTGTGAGCCTGTGAGGAGATGGCTAATGCAGGCAAGAAAAGATAAGCACTGCTGTCACCTCTTTTGCAGCACATGAAATTTCTAACTGAATGAAGACAGCTGAGGAATGAGCTCAGGCACACCCCAGGGAAATATGCTTGGCTGGAAAGCTTTTGCAAAGTCGAAGGATGGCCAGCATATGCTATGAAAAAAAACATACCTACTTTTCTGTTGTCAGTTGATGAATGAACTTCATAATTACCTGTAAATCCACGCTGCTTTGGCATTCTGAATGTACATATTTAAATAAAACTTCAGCAAAGGCACATCTCTGCCTATACTCACTATCAAAAATTAAGACTCTTAAAGTATTATCCAAAAAGTTATTTTTTTCCCCAGCAAACACAGAATTTAATCAGGGTTTGTGTTTTCTTCAGCATACTCCACCTCAATTACTTGTGTGAATTCAGGTAGTTTTCTTATATCAAAGAGATTTGCCTTGACACAAATAAAATCATAACTCTATCAAAATGTATAAACCCAGTGGGTGGAAAATATTTGAGTGTCGTTCTAAAACCAGGTTTGCATCTGAAGGTTCAGGAAACTACACCTTTTGTTTCAGTTCTTCCCAAAACTGTGATTAAGAAAGTCATCAGGAGCCAAGTTCACTGAAGAGAGTTGAATATACAAGAAGCTGTGCTGCTTGCTTCAAGGCTGCTGCAAGAATGTTCACAGTTAGCCTGCTATACAGCCACTATGAACAGAGAAAGAAACAGGGAAATAAAACACAGAGTTTTGATTAACTGTGGACTTACATATCTTTGTCAGAGACACTGACAGTGGGATGGAGGCACCCTCAGCAAGTTTGCAGATGACACCCAAGCTGTGTGGCCCATTTGACACACTGGAGGGAAGGGATGGCATCCAAAGGCACTTGGACAGGCTGGAGAGGTGGGCCCAAGCCAACCTCATGAAGTCCTGCACCTAGGTCAATGCAATCCTAAGCACTAATACAGGCTGGGAGAGAATGAGCAGGACAACAGCCTGGAGAAGAAGGACTTGGGGGGGGTCAGCTGAT
The DNA here is from genome assembly GCF_014839835.1 of Dryobates pubescens. Classification (NCBI taxonomy): domain Eukaryota; kingdom Metazoa; phylum Chordata; class Aves; order Piciformes; family Picidae; genus Dryobates; species Dryobates pubescens. The sequence goes on from NC_071641.1 coordinate 12,121,340, forward strand.
GAAAAACTCACCATGAGCCAGCAAGGGTCACTGACAGCCTAGAAAGCAGCTGTGTGCTGGGCTGCATCCAAAGCAGTGAGAGCAGCAAGACAGGGAGGGGATTCTGCTCCTTCATTCTTGTGAGACCCCATCTGGAGCACTGCATCCAGTTCTGGTGCCCCTGACATAAGAGGCACATGGAGTTGGTGGTGTGGGTCCAGAGGAGGCCACAAAGACAACCAGAGGGCTGGGGCACTTCACCTATGGGAACAGGCTGGGAGAGCTGGGGCTGTTCAGCCTGGACAAAAGGCTTCCAGCAGACCTTAGAGCAGCCTTTCAGTACCTGAAGGGGGCTATGAGAAAGCTGGGGAGGGACTGTTTACAAGGGCTTGTACTGACAAGACAAGGGGCAAGGGATTGAAGCTTGAGGAGGGCAGATTTAGACTGCAGATTAGGAAGACATTCGTTACAGTGAGGGTGGTGAAACAGTGGAACAGGTTATCCAGGGAGGTTGTGGATGCTCCCTCCCAGGAGGCATTCCAGGCCAAGGTGGATGGGGCCTTGAACAAGCTGTTCCAGTGGAAGGTGTCTCTGGGATTGGAACCAGATGATCTTCAAGGTCTCTTCCAATCTAAGCCACTCTCATTCCATGAATCTTTTTCAGATCACAAACATCTAGACATCTGTAAACACAAGATCAATAAAGCTGGATTCTAGAACACCTTCTCTCTTCCCTAGCTAAAATTGTAAGTTTCAGTTTTGAAGTGAGCTCAAAACACACTGAAACAAGTCAATGGGGGTGCCACTGGAGCACACAGAACTTCTGAGAGACAGCACAACTTAGGGGAGGCAGAGCCCCAGCAGAGGAAGACAGAGAAATCCTGTGAGGAGGCTTTAGCCTCAGCAAGTTGGAAAAGATATGGATTTGCTCTCTCCATTTCACATGTGTTTCCCTGCAGATCTCTGGTGCAAATTAAATCTGAGGTTTCTGTGGCAGTGGGAGAAGAGTGAAGTAATTTAGCAGAAGAAACTCCCAAAAACTCCGTTCAGATATGAATCCCAGGCAGAACAAGTTCACTGGCTCCTTTCAAGTGCAAAATGGAAATACCTAATCTCTGCAAACATTAAAAATGTTGCAAAATCAACTACTTCATGAAACAAAAAGCTGTGAGCAGAAAATGGCCTGGCCACCAGGAAAAGTGTCGGGCACCCCCGCATCAGACAGACAAAGGATTACAGAGCCTGGCAAGACCTCTCCTCAAAGCCTCACAGCATAGCAGGTCTCTTTTCCAGGGGCTAAACAATAGGTTCACACACCTCAGTTGTTATTGTGCCATTCCCAGACATGCCTTTCTCCTACATAAGCTTTCAGACAGCTTCTTAGATGGAACACCTGAATGGCTAAATGATAGGTTTTAAACCAGGGATAACTGCAGAATGTCTTCTGACTCGGGGTGTCTGATAGGAGTCTCAGGTACATATGAGCACTTCTGCCTATACAAGTGATCTGGCACGGCTCAAACTGCAGCACTCAGCACAGAGATGTGGCATTTCTCCAGGTCCACTTTGAGATCATCTTCTTGGCAGGTTAACTTGAGTCACAGCTTCCATTATGGGGTGACGTGAATATTCTCCGAGCAAAGACAGTGAAAGACTCTCTTAAGTTGCTTGCACATGCCCAAACATACTATCACAGGACTTAAATGAGTGGGAGCAGCCAGGCTTTCCTCAATTTTGATGCCATGCATCTCTAAAATGGTGGCAGAGAGAGACTGGAAATAGCTATTTTTCCACCAAAAGTTGTCAGTGAACGTGGTGGGTCACTCCAATTACACCTCCTCAACGTTGATCTATATCTTATTACTGCCCAAGCTGTGCCTCCTGACTTTATTGATGATTTTTAGGAGGTTAGCCAGAGGGGTGAGCACCCAAAGGCAATCACTAGCAACCTGCCATTTATCAAACAAGCTCAGAGGATCTCCTTAAACATCCGAGTGCAGCTGCACCTTCACAGGGTACAGAGTTTTTAGAAGGCAAAACCAGGGCAAAGAGATGCTGTCAAGCATGTTAGTCCTCTCTGCAGTGTCATTCTGCTTTCTATGGGACTGCAAAGAGCACAGCTTTTCACTAGTGGTGCATAAATAAACAATTTGGCAAGGAATGAAAAGGCATGAGAAGTGTGGGTAGGAAAAGAAACTTGTTTTGTGAGGAGGAGACTCTCCAACAGCCACTTATTATCACCAAGGCCAATGTAAAGAGTCATTGCTAATTTTGCTGCTGTTTTTATGTCCAGGTAATCCTCTGTTGAGTGATCATTTGAGAGAGGGCTGCAGTTACAGAGAAAAAGCAACTTTTGCTTCCCTGCAATGAGGTTCAGGGGAGCCTTAGGACTGTGTAACTTTTGTATGCCTCCTGGAACAGCCCTAATTGGAACAGTAATGCATTACTGAGCTGTGCAGAACTCACAGTCATTTTCTTCCCAATTAGTCTCTGTGAATTGGACATGGCCATAAGTATCATAAGTTGCACGGTTTAGTTGATTAGGTGGTGTTGGATGATAGGTTGGATGCGATGATCTTGAAGGTCTCTTCCAACCTGGTCTATTCTATTCTATTCTATTCTATTCTAATCACTCATAACAAGACAAGGAGCTGAGGAAAGAAGGATGGATGAATGTTAGTGCTGTTCAGTAAAGTTTTTCTGTCACATGTCCTGGTTCTGGCCACCTTTAACCCTGTCTTTTCCCCCTCTTCCTTCCCACTTCATGCTTTTGTGAGTCAAGAGATATCTTCAGGAGGGATTTGAATGAAAGTTCACCGCAAGCCTGCAGGAAGTTGTCCATGCTCAGAAGGTACTCCTGGTGAGGTAATAGAGAGATGTGGGGAAAAGACTAAGGGAGGAGCTGAGAACACCATCCCTGGCACAAGGTATAGGAAATGACATGGATAAGTGGAACAAGTTGTGATCAAAATGAAGGGCAAGTATGAAAAGTTTGATATCTAGTTTTGGCTAGAGCACAGCTTAGCTGGGTTCAAAACATGAAAAAATAGAGATGGGATAGCTGGGAGAGGAAATGTTTGGATCTCAGTTCAGAAATTTGGCTGGAGAGAGACAATGTAGGTTTAGAAACTTGGCCCAGCATGTTGTAACAATTTGGGGCACCCACTGTGTTCTGTACTGGTAAATTAAAAGGCCCACTTTCACCAGCTGTCACTGCAAAGCTTGTGTTCAAGCAGCTGACCTCCCAAACAGCACAGTCACGTCCAGCCTGTTGGCTGGGACCACTCTCTGGGCTCTGCTGACTCCAGAGAGCAAATCTAACATTTTAAACTTCACAGAACCCAGAAGTGATGGAAGAAGGAAGAAGGAAACACTGGAGAAGAAGATGATTTGATCATTTGCCTTGACTGTGAAAACAGCGATGGGAGCATAAAACATTGCAGACAAGGGTATCAGAAAGAGCTTGAGCAGAAAGATCATGAACTCTCATCTGGGAATGGCAAACTTGCAAAGTCAGTTCCTGGATATGTTTGTGAACACAAAGAGCCCAGAGTAAGGCCTTGCCTACTTACTCTTCAGCCTCTTCACTGAATTGTGACCATCAGGGGCTGAGACCATCGGGGCTAAGGCCATCTGCTCTGGTATCATCAAAACCAGCTGATGGCTTGACCACTCATATAACACAGACTTTGAGGAGCAGCAGCTGAGTGATCTTGCTAGCTGTACATCAGGTAGTCTTCCTATTTCACATTTCAATGGCATCAGAAAGCAACAAGCAGAAATTCTGCACATTCTGCATTTCTGCTCTTTCCTTCAAGATCCAGGCTTTGATATGAAAAAAAAAACCCAAACCCTCCACTCTAAAAATCTCTGTGTTTATATGTATTTACATTACAAAGATTCTTCTTATTTTTAACTTAGCCACAGATACCTGTCTGGAGTGGAAAAAAAAATGAAAACAGTTTCAAAAGGGTGGTAGTTCTCCCTTCTACTCACATCAATGATGCCTTAATATCAAAGATTAGTAGAGACTTTGTAAAGGCTATAATGCTACAAACTTAGATTAATCTGTCAGAGGGTCACCTTCATTAGAGAAAAACATTTAATTTTTACCAGGGAAGAGGAAAATAACAACCAAGCAACATAGCTGCCACTGGAAAAGTCTGCTCAAACCAGCTAATTTGCAATTCAGACATATATGGACAGTAACAAGGGTACTTAGTAATAAATTCCTGCACCTAGCATTAAATCCTTTCAGCTCTTTATTTCCTAGGCACTGACTGGAAGGAAAAAAAAAAAACACAAAACAAAACCAAACACCAAAAAACAACTAAACACAACAAAGTCATCTGGGCTTAAGAAAAGCTTTTACAAACTACAGGTAGGTTATTAGAAAACTAATTGTGCACAAATGGACTCATTTGCTCTCTGCCTCATTTTGAACAGCATTAGCCACCGTTGATCATGTATTAAAAAGAAAGCTGATTATCATGATAAAAATTCAAGGGAGGAAAGATGCCTTTTTCCCCTTAAAAGCTTGGTGGTCAGTAAGTGATTTTAAAAACACCATGCAGAAATGTGTAGTTTGATGACTATCCTAGAATGGTTTGGGTTGGAAGGGACCTCCAAAGGTCATCTATGTCCAAGCCCCCTGCAGTCAGCAGGGACATCCTCCACCAGATCAGGTTACTCAGGGCATCGTCTAGCCTGACCTTGGACATCTCCAGGGATGGGGCCTCACAACTGCCTCCCTGGGCAACCTTTTCCACTACCCTGATGACAAAGAACTTGTTCCTAACATCCAATCTAAATCCTAAATCCTTCTCCAATTTCAAACCACAGCTCCTCATCCTATCACTGCAGGCCTTTGTAAACTGTCCGTCTGCAGCCTTCTTGTAGGCCCTGTTCAGCTAGTCCATACGTGGCTTAAACCTCTGCCTTGTTATCAGCCTGCACTTTTAAGATGCATCCCTAACCCAGGGTATTGATGGAATTGAAACATTTACCTCCATCCTCCCAGATGTCTTCAACTTTGCCTGCACAGTGATAAGCAAGCAACACATCTGGAAAGGAACAGCCGTGTTTTGAAAGAGCACAAGTGAAACTGCAGCAGCAAAGGGTGGTGTGTACTCAGAGGGGGGTTCAGTCTGCTCCCTAGGGGGAATCCAAGATCCCTTGCTGCTAACAACTTAGTAGTTATTTTCCATCTTTGACTTGAAAGGCAGAATTGCAGCAGTCAGGGGAGCAGCAGGTAGCTCTGAAGTCCCATGCTCAAGAGCTCAACTGAATGGAAGACTATCAGGCAATATTTGTGTCTGCCAAGGAATGGGTTTTCAAGAGTAGTCATACCAACAGCCCCTGAAGCTCCCCCAGCATGCTGCTTCAGACATCTGAGGGAGCTCTTTTGGAGCATGAAGCACTTCTACACAGTATGATTCTGCTCAGCTTGTGTTTCCACAAGTCAACTAACCCTTCTGAAGAGACTGTGGATACACCTTACGCTTCTCACACATGATTATAAAGCACAAATCCTACCCTTTTCAAGATGTAATGCAGCCAGACACCTCACCATGAGTTATCTACGTGAACACCCCCTTGAGAACAAAAACATCCTCACCACAAGCAAACAGAAAATAACCTCCAAAATCAACAGCACATGAAACTGCATTGTTGATTTCAGAGTATGTTGCAATGACATTCATTTTTATCAAGCTCTAACTGTTGATGACTTGTCAGTATTCTATTCCCTCACTCCAGAAGTGAGTCAGTGAGACACTGCTCTGTGTGTCCCTGCTGAATTGTCAAGCCCTTTCCCCCCAGACTGACCCACCATGCTTAGAAAAGTCACACCCGAGAGCAATTTAGTCTTATCAGGTATTTGACTCTAAGAGACACACAAACAAGAAGGAAAGTGGACAGTATAAAGTCACTTTGCTCTACAATCATAGAATCATAAATCATGGAATCATTTTAAGGTTGGAAAAGACCTCTAAGATCATCAAGTCCAACCTTCTATCCAACCCCTCCATGATCACTGGACCATGTCCCAGAGTACCACATCTACTCATTTTTAGAACATCTCCAGGTGTGGCACAGAGTCTTGCCATTTTATTGCATTTTGCTACAGAAGCCACTTCAATAACAGGAAATACAATATGAAAAGAGGAGAAGGGGAGTGAGTCTTCCCTGTTTTTAGCACTCAGAAATCTAGGGAAGAAAACACAATCAATGCACATCCACACTGCCCAAGCAGAAGATTTTGGAAGCATGCTTTTAAAAGCTTCACTCAGCTTATGTTCACCCCCTTTGGGGGTACAGTGCACTGGTTAGGCCACACCTCAAGTCCTGTGTCCAGTTCTGGGCCCCTCAGTTTAGGAAGGAGGTTGACTTGCTGGAATGTGTCCAGAGAAGGGCAACAGAGTTGGTGAGGGGTTTGGAACACAACCCTGTGAGAAGAGACTGAGGGAGCTGGGGTTGCTTTGCCTGGAGAGGAGGAGGCTCAGGGGTGACCTTATTGCTCTCTACAACTACCTTAAGGGAGATTGTAGACAGGCAGAGGTTGGTTTCTTCTCCCAGGCAACCAGCACCAGAACAAGAGGACACAGTCACAAGCTGCGCCAGGGGAGGTTTAGGCTGGAGGTTAGGAAGAAGTTCTACACAGAGAGAGTGATTGCCCATTGGAATGGGCTGCCTGGGGAGGTGGTGGAGTCAACATCACTGGAGGTGTTCAGGAGGAGATTTGATGGGGTGCTTGGTTGCATGGTTTAATTGATTAGGTGGTGTTGGATGATAGGTTGGACACCTATCTCTTCCATCCTGGTTTATTCTAGTCTATTCTATTCTAAACAGTTTGCAGCTCAGAGTCAAACACCTTTCCCTTCTTCTTCTCTCTTCTACCAGATTTTGTCCCTGGAGACTTGACTCCAGTACCTCTTATCCCTGAAAGGGTCTTGCACACAATGCTGTTGGGCACTGGGAAGGCAAAAAGTAATACAGGAATAGTGTTCCAACAAAATGTGCCTCTTTCCTCACCACCTGCATTCCCCAGTTATGACATGGAATGTTCAGAGTGTATTTTGAAGACCCAAAGTTTTCAATGTAGGATAATCTTTGCCTTTTGCAAATTTCCTTGCAAAACACCTGCCTCCTGAGCAAAACAAAACTAAATAGTGCTGCACTTTCCTCCAGAGACACTGGCCACAGATAGGATTAAATGACTTGTGATTGATTACTGGATTGATCAACCAAACAAAGCTCAGGCTGTGAGCACAGCCCTTAATAACACTCAAGGCTATGTTACAGCTTACCTCTGCTGGAAGGAAATGTGGATGGAGATTAATGACTGATTCAGATCACAGCACAAGAAGTTCTAGAGGAAGTTCTGGAAAGTGAGCCTTGCATTTTCTGGGCTGTAAGGGCATCTTCTGGAGGATATCTGATTGCTGTCCAAAGCCCTGTGCTTTTGAAGTTTACAAAATGATGCCTCTGGCATCACCTACCACAGACACCACCGCACCTTCACAATACAGCAAAGCAAAACCGATGTGTATTGAGCAGAGCTCCTTATACACTGTGACTTCTCTTGTCAGTCTACCTTATAGCACGTCACAGATACCCTGTTTTATGAGTTCAGTAACATTAACAGCGACTTAACTGACAAAGAGCTCTGTGCTTATGTGGTTAATACGGGACTGAGAGCCAGCAGTTTTCCATTGAAGGCATTTTCACTGTTTCACTGAAACTGCTAAATGCCAGCGGAATTATACAGCTCTTATCCAAACAGACTTCAGCTTATTAGCTCAAGAAATAGATCTTTCCAAGAGCTTTAACTCTTTTACCCATTAAAATACTTTTTTATTCTTTTGAAAACTGAAAAAAACCAGTCCCCAGATGTGTGTGTGTGCAGGCACCTTCTCAGTGATACATTAAACAGCTCACACAAACACCAGCTGCAACGTGGATGCAAAACACCAGAAGCCAAATGATATAACACAGTCCACATCCATACTATAGCTAGAACCAAAAGTATTCCTCAGTGTGCAATATAAAGAGCGGCAAAGAAACACATAGCAGGACAGAAAACCCTTCTAGACAGAGCTGATAGGAATGGCAGTGTGTCTTGTCAGCTTTCAGCAAACTTTCGGCAGGGACATTTCATGGAAACTCTTTGGGGGGCCTGAGAAGGTGCAAGTAGAAGAATGGGAAGACAATAAAAGGCTTTGAGGACTCCAGGATGAGGCAGAGCACCTCTAACCTCCAAGGGGTGAGCTGCCAGCCCTGCCAGGTGGCCTGGGGTAGCAGAGAAGAGAGAGGACAGGGAGAATAGCTTGGGAGGCTAAAGCCTATCTCCAGTCCCTGCAATCAAGAGCAGGATGCAGGTGTCACCATATCAGCAGGACAGTTGCTCCCAGTTTGGGACAGGGGAGACTGGCAGCTGTGAAATTCAGTGGCTCATATGAGGAAAAGTCATCATTAGCAGCAGGAACATACCTGTGGTTGCCTCACATTTCATCAGTCACAATTTAGGTTTTCTTGTTGATGCAGATCTCAAGCTCCAAAGCCTTTGAAGATACTTCTCCCTTCAAACAGCCACAAACTTCCTCTTGTTGAAGAAGAAACAACCTGGATGGAGCCCATGCAAAGTGTTTCCTCTTCTTCTAAGCTTGTCTGTATAGTGGATTGACCCCAGACAGTTGCCAGACACCCACCTTGTCACTCGCTCCCCATTCTCAACAGGATGGAGAGAAAATAAGGAAAAGCTCGTAGGTGGAGATGAAGACAGGGAGATCACTTACTAATGACTGTCATGGGCAAACCTGACTTAACTTGGTGAAAATTAACCCAATTTTAGCACAGAGCTAGGTGGTGAGAAACACAGACAAAAATTAACACTCAACCCCCCTTCGGCTTCATTCCTTTGTTGCTGAGCAGCACAGGGAATGAGGAACAGGGGCTAGTCAGGCCAGAACAGCTTGTCATGGTTTAACCACAGCCAGCAACTAAACAACACTCACTCCTCCCCACCAGTGGGATGGGGAGGAGAAATGGGCACCAAAAAATAAAATGTATGGGTTGAGATAAGATCAGCTTAATAAATGAAATAAAGACGCTAAAAAGACAGAGACCCCAAGAAAGGCAAGTGATGCACAGTACAGTGGCTCACCACCCATTGACTGATGCCCAGCCAAATCTCTGAGCTGCAGCTGGCATTGCCCAACCAACCTCTGCCAGTGTTGGCATGACATCCTCTGCTATGGGATATCCCTTTGGCTAGTTTGGGTCACCTCTCCCCACCAGCTGCTCCCCACCAGCTGCTTCTGCATCTTCTCGCCAGCAGGGCGCCAGAAACTGAACGATGCTTGAACTGGGATGAACACTCCTTAGCAACAAGTCAAACATCAGTGTAGTACCAACACTGTTCTCACAGGAAATCCAAAAGACAGCACTATACCAGCTGATTCCATTCCCACCAAAACCAGGACAAGCCTCTTTCTGCTCTTTCTTCTTCCCCAGGCCTTTCCTTGCCACCACAGCCCTGGCACCTGGAGCTGCCTCTCCTCCTCTACCAGACCTCAGCACTGGCAGAACTGTTCCTCACCCCTCACATTTCCAGCATTTTTGCCCTGCCTTCCTTTCCTCAAGGTGTCTCTGAGAAGCTGAGGAGCTGGACTGTGCCTGCCCATGGGCTGCAGGAACCAGCTGGAACTGCCTGTGCCTGCCCCGAAGCTGCAGGAAACAGCCAGAGGCAGCTGGAACTGCCTGTGCCTGCCTCGAAGCTGCAGGAAACAGCCAGAGGCAGCTGGAACTGCCTGTGCCTGACCCCAAAGCTGCAGGAAACAGCCAGAGGCAGCTGGAACTGCCTGTGCCTGCCTCAAAGCTGCAGGAGGTGTCCAGAACTAGCTGGAACCGGCTTTGCCCACCCCAAAACTGCATCAACTAGCTGGAACTGGCTATGCCTTCATTGAAGCTTCACAAGCAGTCCAGAAATGGCTGGAACTGGCTTTGACTGACCCTGAGCTGCAGGAACTGGTCGGAACCAGCTGGAACTGCCTCCGCCTGCCCCAGCCAGAACTGGCTTCACCTATCCCAGCCTCTCCTATCAGAGGGTCCTCATCAGCCCCCTGCTGCCTGCTTGATCCCTTCATACCTTCATTTCGCTCTGTGTTCTGTGCCTGTTTGTTCTGCTGTCAGGTGTTCCAGCAGCTAACACAATGAATCACCTCTAAAGCTGAGATATCTCTTTTTTAATTGACCTCTAAAATTGCATTAGTCTGCATTTATGCTATCATTAACAATAAATATGGTGTTTTCTCCTTCCCTGTTAAAAGTCAAAGCTGCTCATCCAAAAATAGCTACTGCCCTTTAGCCCAACAGGTCTTGTGTGTATATTTTTCATATTATCATCTCATGCCTTTAGCCTCAGTAATGACATGTCAGTAATTAGCTACAAACTGGCATGTAAATTACTAGGAGCAGGTTCCCCTCCATGATCTCATTTATAGCCTGATAAAAATTTTACTTCCAGGAAAGTCAAAGACAATGATTGAGAAGCAGCTTCCAAGTCGCTGAGCGGTGGCTGACACACGGTGTGATGCTGTGGGGCTCCTGATCACTGCTGTAAACCCTGACCGTTCCACACCCAGATGTTCAGGTGAAGGGAGGTCCTCCTCACCCTCTGCTCTGCCCTGATGAGGCCACAACTGAGGTATTATGTCCCATTGTGGGCTCCCCAGTTGAAGAGGGACAGGGAACTGGAGAAAGACCAACTGAGGGCCACAAGGATTAAGGGACCGGAGCATCTTTCTGACTAGGAGAGGCTGAGAGACTTGGGGCTCTTTAACCTGAAGAACAGACAGAGGGGATCCTCTCAGTGCTTCTCAATATCTAAAGAGTGGAAGTCTGGGGAAGGACAGGGCTGAGCTGTTATCAGTTGTGGCCAGGGATAAGACAAGGGGCAACGGGTATAAGCTATAACCCAAGTGGTTTCATTTGACCTAAAGGAAAAGCTTATTTACTTTGAGAGTGATGAATCACTGGACCAGGCTGCTGAGGGAAGTAGCAGAGTCTCCTCTGCAGAGATTCCAAACCTGCCTGGACACATTTCTGTCCAACCTTTTTGAAGCAAGTCTGCTTTGGAAGGGAGGTTATATTAGGTGACCTCCAAAGGTCCCTTCCAACCCCCACCACGCTGGGATTTTGTCCATCGACACTGTCAAAACCTGGGAGCTGCTTGTTCTGACCAAAGTGTGATGAGTGCCTCTGCCCCGTGCCTACACTGCATCCCACCTCCAAAGCACCAGAGAAATGACCAAACCTCTTGCTCACATTACTGCTGTGGCTTTCTTCTGGTTAATAAATCCTAACACCTCCATAATCCTGCACAACAGCAAGGCTTTGGATCTGCAGAGCTCTGCCCTATGACTCCCACCTCACTAGAGCTCAGGTTCTCTTCTTGGACATAGCACATATGCCTGCTGAAGTGCGCAGATGGGGTTGCCACAGGAGTTAAGAAGAATGAACATTTCATCCCCCAAAGCACAAACTCAATTAATTCCCTGAGCTGCATGACATACCATGCAATCACCAGGGAAAAACCAAAATTGTCTATGTGAGATTAGTGAACCAAAACCACATTCTTAGCAGTGACAAATATCCACCTTCTGGTTTTGTTATTTTGGTCAACCCTTTTGGCTGACCAGAAGGCAGCAACTTTCTCCAGGCTGCTGTAAGCTGGACAAGCTGGAGAAGTGGGCTGAGGTGAACCTCATGAGGTTCAACAAGAGCAAGTGCAGCGTCCTGCACCTCAGCCAGAGCAATCCTCACTCTCAATACAGGCTGGGGGATGAGATGATAGAAAGCAGCCCTGCAGAAAATGACTTGGGGGTGATGATGGCTGAGAAGCTGGACATGAGCAGACAATGTGCCCTTGCAGCCCAGAAGGCCAATGGCATCCTAGGCTACATCAAAATATGCATGGCTAGCAGATGGAGAGAGGTGATTCTGCCACTTTGCTCTGGTAAGACCTCACCTGGAGTATTGTGTCTAGCTCTGGAGACCTAAATACAGGAAAGATGTGGGCATGATGGAGCAGGTCCAGAGGAGGACCACAAAAATGATTGAGGAGGACCACAAAAATGATCAAGGGGTTGGAACAGCTAAGTTAGGAGGACAGGCTGAGGGAGATAGGGTTTTTCAGCCTGGAGAAGAGGAGGTTCTGGGGACACCTAATAGCAGTCTTCCAGTACCTGAAGGGGGCCTACAAGAAGCCTGCAAAGGGACTGTTTCCAAAGGTCTGCATTGATAGGATGAGGGGCAATGGTTTGAAATTAGAGAAGAGCAGATTTAGACTGAATGTTAGGAACAAGTTCTTTACCCTGAGGGTGGTGGAACATTGAAAGAGGGTGCCCAGGGAGGTAATTGAGGTCTCATGCCTGGAGTTATTCAAGGTGAAGCTCAACAAGGCTCTGGGCAGCCTGATCTAGTTGAGGATGTCCCTGCTTACTGCAGAGGGGGTTGGACTAGATGACCTTTGGAGGTCACTTCCAACCAAAACCATTCTATGATTCTATGTCTGATGAAAACTGGGCCACAGTCCATTCCTGGGTCCATTCCAATTGGAATAATTTTACACCAGCACATCTTTGAGAATGAATGCTCCACAGACATGGCTTAAAGCAGTTTTTCTCCTGTGTTATCTGTCCTCACTTGGATATAGGGTGTTATCTCCAGGAAGCTGGGCTGGCAGTGAATTACCTATCCCTTGTCCCAAGTGTTGACAAGGCTTATGTAGGCAGGAATAAGGGATTCAGGAGCTGTAAGCATTAATCACCCGAAATGCCTCTCGAAGTTTCAGCACACGGGATGACACTGCGCTTCCCCAGGTTTTCTCTGCTCCTGATCAAAGAATTGGTTTTCCTTTCAGGTCACATTTACAGCTAGTTTGTGTGGTTGCTGTAGCAATTACCACAAACGACAGGCTGGCCCCAGGAAGGGGGCAGAGACACTGTAGAGTTATGCACAAGAAGGCCTGGGGAAAAATACAGACTGCGGTGAGGATCTCCCAGTGACTTCTGTTCTCTGTAGGTGACGGGCACCTATTTCCTTCTGCTCACATAAACACACACATGCCACCCATGAGGTTTTAATGCTTATTTTTCTGAAGCCCTCTGAGATGCTGATGTCTGATCAGCAGAGTTTCCAGTGTTGATATTGAGCTATGAAATTCTTTGAAATAAAGTCTACCAGCGGATGGTAAGAAAATGAAGCATTGCTCTTCCCAGTGAAGGAGCAGTGTGACTAATGACAGTGTCAGGAATCTGATGCTCTCTGAAACTAGTGCTGTATATTAAAACAGCCTTTCTGTACTGATAACTTTCAGAAAGGACTATAATAGCATCCTTTCAACTAGAGCTTTCCATCTCTCCAGATATTTCATTGCACTCCTAACTTCAATATCACCTTCCTTTTAATAGCATGGCTCTGCATTATAATATCCCCTGTGCTTTGGCAGGGCCTGAAAAAACAACACCAGCGCAGCTGGGAGCAGAGACAAAGTTTAAGATTCATCAGAAATTTCTTCAGAAAGTTCAGAAGGGAAAAAAATAAATAAATAAAAGAACTAATATAAATGTATATACTTTCAATGTGGGGTTTTCTGTTTGCTCTGAAAACTGTTACACCGACTGCCAGCACAGGAGACTGGCTTTGCCCTTTTCAAATTAAAAGTGTAAATAACAGTGGGTAAGTGAGAAGGGACGGGGAGGGGGTTTGTTTGGTTGTCTTTAAACCTAAGTGTGTGTGAGGTTGTTGACTTTATGAGTCTTTCACAGACTGATTAAAATGGACCCAGCTCTAACACGTGTGCCAGACAGCTGGCAGTCTTCTAAGAGAAGAGGAGCAGCAGAGCAGAGTACTGACATGCACCACATACATTTCCAATCACCTGTGAGTGCATACCCGTGGCTTAAAAGTGTGAAGATTGTCAGAGATGAGGACATTGCTCTGCTCAGCCACACAGTGTACTGCAAGAGGCAAAGCACAGACAGCAGAGTCACTAACTGCCACTCATTCACTATCCCAGCCCAAATCACAGCCCTGATACTGCCTTACATATATTGTACCAGCTCCTTATACAGTGTCTCATGCTTTCTCCTACCAATTACCACGTTACATCTATTCCATACTACACTGTGCTGCTTTCACCATTAGCTACTTGATCTATAGACTGAGCACTTGCAAAAGCACCAGCCAGACTAGCACTGTCACCACAGTTCATGCTTTATGCCATTGAAAAGGCTTTAGATTATGTTCAGCTCTTTCCAGGTACCTGCACAGTGTCATTAGCACTCCGACAAATCACAGCCCCTCTGCTCCTCCCTCTGGCAGCTCAGTCAAATGCCCCATCACCATGGCACACCAACAGTTGCCATACATTTCAGGCCTCTATTGACATCACTGCAGAAGCATCCCTGCAATTGCCAGAGAGCTCACTAACAAGCCCTTTTCCACACAGCACAGCTACATTTGGAACCAGGAGTTGCCAAAGGATGCCAAGTACAACAGAAGCAGAAAGGAGAACAAGTTGATTCCTATTTGGTTCTTGTGCAAAGGGCTTTTTAACCTCCCAGCCCACCTTAGCACAGGTACTTGGGTTTTTCTGTCTTCCCCTCTGAAGCACTGTGCAGTGGTTTGAACTTTTACCTGCGTGGAGCAGCACAGCAAACATCAGAGGAGGGAAAGCTAATTCATCCAGGGCAGCAATTTGATTGATGCTGTGCTGAAACAGATTAAGTAGCAATAACCATCAAGAAGCTGGCAGCCCCAGACTGTGCCAGGCTCTGTTACAGATCAGTTTACTTCTGGAAATGCTGGCCTTGGAGCTGTTTCAGCTGTGATCATCAGTAGGAAAAGCAACCCTGGTAAACATCATCTCCCTGCCACAAAATGGGTATGTACCAGACCTGGGAAATGGTAAACAGTGATCAGCAGAGGTGGAAGAGAAAAGAACACATCCAGAAGCTCGGTGTCAAAGCCTCCATACCTAGGAGAAATGCTGCCTGTAAGACTCACAGGCCATGACACATTGCCTGGCAGTCAAGGGCTAAACATAAACCCAGTAGATAGATGCTGATGGGCTTCACTTGGGATGAGAGTAAACCCATTGCAGTACAGAGAAGAATCCTGTTTATGGCTCACATCTAGCGCCTGCACCGTGGCTGGTTTATACAACTTCTCAATGATCCCCGTGGTGTCCCACCACTGCATGACCACCCAGCTACTGCCCAAATCCATTCTGCTCCCCCAGGAAATCCTGTTCTTCAAAATCCTCATGACTTACCAGTCAAAATCCCAATGTGCTTTTCCCTGCAAATCAGCAGCCCACCACACTGCCCTGTCTGTTGGACTGCCCAGCTGGTTTGATCCTCATGGATAGTCTCCACAAGCAGTCCAAAGTCTGCCCTTTGGGCACACCAAAGGCAAGTGGGAAATAACTTTGTACACCAGGTGGGCAGGAGAAAGTGCTCTGGGCTTAAACCACATACCAAGTATCTGCTGCTT
Source organism: Dryobates pubescens (assembly GCF_014839835.1). Taxonomy (NCBI): domain Eukaryota; kingdom Metazoa; phylum Chordata; class Aves; order Piciformes; family Picidae; genus Dryobates; species Dryobates pubescens. Next base: position 12,136,877 of record NC_071641.1, read on the forward strand.
CCCTGTTCTTGTATGTAGAGTGCTTCCCTATTCATACAGCTGAGCAAATTTGGGTGGATTTGTCTTCTCACCCAGACACAATGTGCAGATTGTGCTTAAAATAAAGGATGGCAATGGACATAGATTTCTTCATGAAGGCCTCCACCAAAGGCACTTTGTTATTTTAGCTTGCTACAGGAGTTAGCCCTTCAGCACATGCACAGCACCTTCATCCTACAGAGCCAGTGTGCTCCTGTGTGCAAGTCAAACCATGACAGTGAGCAAAGAAGCCACAGCTCAGCATTAGTCATTTTACCACATACTAATTGCTCTCACAGAGTTCAGTTAGCACCTCTCCCTGATTGCCACGGGAGGTAACTGGCAGCACAGAACTAGAGCCATGCCAAGAGGGCTCCTCACTGTGGGGAAAATTAACGTGAGTATAGGACACCTAAGAGGCATGTGGGGCTGCCTCTGCCACCCAAGGAGCTCTGAGGTCACAGCACGGTCCGATACAGAGCATCAGACTGGCCTCTCACCTGGGAAACACTGAGCATCTTCAGTTCCCAGAGTAACCAGTAGGATCAACGAGTGCCAAGCCTCCTCCAGGGCTGCAGAAACAAAGCAAGGCTGACCTCTTGCTGCTCTAAACATTCTGTTTGGAAACTTCTTCAAGTTTCTCGCTGGCTTGCATACAGCACAGACTGCTGTTTGCCTTCAAGACTCAGAGTGTCCTGTGGTTAGCTCATTGCATCACATCTTCATTAGCAGCATGAGGGGAAACAGCTCCTGCAGAGGCAATGTCTGCCATCATGGAAGAAAACACCCTCATTAAAAACCAAAAGGAATCATTTTTTCCCACAGATTTTTCTGGTGCTTTATTCTCTTTTCACTGTGCTGGTGAGCCTGAATATTCCCAATAACAGAATCACAGAATCACCAAGGTTGGAAGAGACCCCAAGGATCATCAAGTCCAACCTGACACCACAGACCTCATGACTAGACCATGGCACCAAGTGCCACATCCAATCCCCTCTTGAACACCTCCAGGGATGGTGAGTCCAGTGACCTCCCTGGGCAGCACATTCCAATGGCTAACAACTCTCTCTGGGAAGAACTTTCTCCTCACCTGCAGCCTAAACTTCTCCTGGCACAGCTTGAGACTGTGTCCTCTTGTTCTGGTGCTGGTTGCCTGGGAGAAGAGACCAACCCCCTCCTAGCTACAACCTCCCTTCAGGGAGTTGCAGACAGCAATAAGGTCTCCCCGAGCCTCCTCTCAAGCGGTTTGAGGAACAGTAACAAACTCAGTAATAATTTGGCCACAAATATGAGCAACTTGGTTTCAAAGGGTCAGGCCAAATTTCAGCAGATTCAGTAAATCTTAGAGGATCCATAAACACTTTCCAAATAGAAGCTAGAAGGGAGCAGACACCTTTTTCTTTGTTTCTCCTGTTCCATTCATTCCCTTACCTTTTATTTAATTGATGATTTTTTTTAGCTTCTCTCAGCTATCCTTCCCTTGCCTTCTGCAAAGAATTGAGGGGACAGTGTTTAATATAATCTGATATAGCAGAAAGAGCCAGAACAAGCCAAAGAACAAATCCATATATTAACATTTCCTCCTCTCCATTTGCTCTCATACCTTCACCAACCGACTGTAATAAAATAACACTGGGTACTAACAATTCCTACAGCATTAGGCTTCGGCCAGCATTTAACCCGAGAGTCCTCTATTGATGTGAGTGGAAATCAGCAAGGTTTTAGGCACATCCTGATCCATATTACAGCAGAAATAATCAGCCTTGCCACAGAAGCTTTCAACAAAAAGAAAAGGCAAAAAAAGAAAGACTCAAATGAGCAGAAATGGGAAAGATAAAAAAGCCACTCCATAAATCACATTCTTCTTATTAATGTTATGCATTTTTATTTTCCAGGAATCAAACTGGCATACTTTGTGTGCATTCAGAGAACCACAGACCTGTTCTGAAATGTTTAATTTACATGCAAATTAGATTCAGGGGCCTAGTGGTTGCAGCTATTCCCTTTCTGTCATAAACTGGCCTTAAAGCCTAAGTAAAAGGATAATATTATGGCAACAAGATTATTACTGGACCCGTAAAAGTTTAGCTTATAAAAGCCATAGAGATTTAATTCAGTGAACAGGAATCATAGCATGGAAGGAAGAAAGAAATGTTATAACAATGAGAAAAAGCTGGCTTTCCAGAGCAGCAAATATGAAATTGCTTCGGTTTAGAACAGACACAATGAAACAAAGGTTTCGTTGGCATTACACTGCTTTCTGATGTGCAAATCATCCAGCCTGTACATCACCCTTATTCTTCCAGAGAAAATGCTGACAACTTACTCTGTGTGGCCCACAATCTCTTATTTTAATCCAATATATTTCAGTGACAATACTGCTTTAAATGGTTTCATAGTGGTGACAGATCAGAAAGAAGTAGATTAGTAAAAGAAGGCATCATTATCCAAAGCCCAGGGAAGTGAAAGGAAGAACTGCATAGAGCATTTAACCACAGCAGCTCTGTCGGGTATCAACCTTGAAAAAACAGCTCTCCAGAGAATTATTTCACAGCAAGTTTCACCAAAGCACTGCTGAGGACCTGCAGTCTGCTCAGACCTGTGTCTGAGCAGCAGTAGAGTATTTAAGCCTTGATCATGACAGCAAAAAATGTGACTTGATGGAAAATTGCATGTCCTGAAAGCAAGCCAGAATAGAAATACACTTTTACCTGGTGTTTCACATTAGCTTAGGCAAGTAGGGGATACTGAAAGATGAAGATTTCCTCTTCGTCTGCCACTGGCTTAAGAGGCCTAAATGGAATGGCTCTACAGACATCTTAAATGCAGTAAACTACAAAGGTCCATTGGAATTCCTTCCATAACAAAGGAGGGCATCAGACACCCAGCAAACCCAAGCTTTTTCATCTGTGAAAGACTAAAATCTTGTGACTAGCCCCTGTTTCACAGAGGTGAAAATCACTTCATGTAACTGCCTACTTGCAATTTTGCTATAGGTAGAAATAGATCACAGAAACCACTCTGGCATCATTACATTGTCCACAGCTGTGAGCACAACAGCAACACATACCTGCAGAGCACCCACCATGGCTTCACACTAATGCAAGAATACAACAAGGGATTGTTTGGGAAGTGCATGAAAGTGCCATGACAATGTCCTTAAGAGCCTTCTGCACTGTGATGGGAAAACAACTTTGACTGCTGCTTGCCCAGAGATTCTTATTACAAGGTTTTCACGTTGTAAAATTAGTTTAGCAAACCGATTTCCATGCGTGGCTGCAGAATTTTCACACCCAGGCAGCTACCAAGCACCAGCCTGATCTCAGCCCTCCTCAGCAGCACACAGCTTTCATTCCAGTGCCAAATGCAGCAGAGGTGATCCCAATCAAGTGGGTGCAATTAGACCCTGGTTTCAGTGTCAGCCTGAAACTGAATTTGCAACAGCCATTTCATCACACAGCTGAAGAAGCGAGGGAATCTTGCCCTTGTGGTGATGGATAAAGAGACTGTGAATTAAACTGGCAGCCCAAGTGAGTTACTTCTCCAGAGACAGGCCTGGCACACTGCTCAGCTAAGCAGGGCTTTGAGACAGGAAATTACAAACAGGAAGTAAAACTCATCTCTGTGAGATTCAGGCTGGACAGTGACAAGTTAAATACTCCACTACCAAACCAGAAGTAAGTTAACATGCTGGAAGACAAGGCTCCAATGTACAGCCAGAGACCAGCTCCCATCAACCAGGTAACAGATTTTGCTGGTGCCACACAGCACAGTTGGATGAGGAGCAACTAAAACCCCTGGGAATGGAATGGAAACATGCCCTGTCTCCAAGCACCTTCCTGCTCTGCTGAAACGTTCTCACTCCTTAGTTATTAAAATATTGATGTGCAGTGAAAGAAAAAAAAAATCACCTGCCTGGAGAGGTATTTTTTTATAGGACCAAAACCCAAACACAATCAAAAAGAGGAAGGAATCCATCCAGTCAAACATGGGCAATTCCCTGTCCCAAAAATCTCTGTGAGAGCAATAAGGGGTGTTGAATGCCTATCAGACAGATGGTATCTGTCATCTCCTGTCCTGTGTTCTCCAACTCATTTCCCCCCAAGATCCTCAAGAACATCATAGGACTTAGTGTTATAAATGTCCTTAGCTAGTTTAAGTACATCAGCAATTGCACTTCTTAATTAGACTCCAAGTGAAAAACAGAAAAAAATCTATTTTGGGTCTTTCCCTGGATAGAAAATCCATCTGTTATTTTGGCTGTTCTAGTCCAGAACTGGAATAGACCAAACCTTGACCCTAAACTCCAAAGAAGCTACAAAGTGCTTCCTACAGCGTTAACACAATACCTTGGAGACAGCAGTTTTCCCTGCTTGACCCCAATCAGTACCTCCTTAAACAATTTCTGCTGCTGTTTATGCAGCAGGCTGGGGAGTTAAGTCTGCAATACCTAGTTTGATTTCCTTGATAATAACAGATTTGACTTTTAAGCTTTCCAGGTATCCCCATGCCTGAAAATATTACATCTGTTCATTAAGAGCACTAACTTAAAAAGCAGGGGGTTTATGTGAATGGCTGGGAATATTTTATGCTAATCACAGAATGTCAGGGGTTGGAAAGCACCTCCAGAGATCATCAGGTCCAATCCCCCCTGCCAAAGCAGGCCACACAGAAAGACGTCCAGGTTGGCACTGAAGGTCTCCAGAGAAGGAGACTCCACAACCTCTCTGGGCAGCCTGTTTCAGTGCTCCCTAGCAGTGTTAGAGGAACACTTGCAGTATGCAGGCTTCTGGATAAAAAAAAATCAGTTATGGTAATTTATACATGTCAGGACCTGTGTCATGGATGAGCTTTCATTCTGCTCCTTTCCATAGACACAGTGTAATGCCCATACACCTTCCCCCTCAAATAGTACATTGGAATAGGTTAAGAAAATCTCTCTCACTAACCCTGCTGACCCATGTGGCATCCAGTGATGAACACACTGGGCAGAGGCTATAAAGACCCTACAAAAAGCCCCAAGATAGAGCACAATTGCTCATTGGAGATCAAACAGACTACATCAAAACTGGAGCAGAGCAGAGGGACAGGGAAAAGCAGGAAGGTAGGAAGCGCTTGAAGCAGCTTGGGTAGGATGCTCTGGAAGGGCTGCCCTCTGCCCAGGACAGCGACTTTACTTCTGAAATAATTCCAAGCCCTGCCTTAAAATCCATCTTGAGGCCAGCATGTTCATGGCATTTCATCTTACCTGAAAGACAAAGCTGTCTGATTGAAATTAACTGTTCCCATTTCCACTGTTCATAATGCAGAAGGGAGGCATTACAGCACGCACTGCAGCTGCCCCAAACGGCGGCAACGCACAGCCTCAGTTGTGGAGGGAGGCTGGGGCTGCCCGGGATTAGATAATCATTTTCTTTCTCTCCATTTCTCTTCATCCCTCAAGGAAATGGGGATTTTCTTCACTAAAATGTTCCCACACAGGTATCTTTGTATCACTACCAGCTCTTCTTGTCATCATTTCATTTCCTGAATAATTTCATAGCTCACTGCTCTGACCCTCTCCTAGTCTTGCCATTTTTTTCCTCTTTGAGGAGAACTACTGCATTAGCAGTGATTTATTAGGACTCTATCTATGGCTAATTATGACTGATTTCAAGATCTTGTTTTTCAAGCTCTCACAAACTATTGATTAGCACACACATTCTTTAAAACCCTTGCCTTAGATTCCCACACTACATTAACTCATTAATGATTCCTCCAAAAGAAGGATAATAATATGATAAATCATTCCAACTGCTACCAAACTGGCAGGGGCAGCTCCTGACCTTGTTCTGCCTGATCTCTGACAGGGGACCACGTCAATGCAGTTCACTGAGCTAATTAACCTGTTGTGTTCTCTACAGAACAAGCTAATAAACAGCCTAATCAGGCACAAAGGTCTTGCAATGCTCCCGTGTCCACTTGGATATGCTGAAGGTTTCATAATGTTGCCATTTACACTGCCTGTGCCTGCAAAGTAGGAAAGGGAAAGGAATTGTGTCATCATCTCAATAGTTAAAGGGCAGGGGGCAGGGGGATGGGGCCAGGCTCTTTTCAGTGGTGCTCAGTGACAGGACTAGGGGCAACAGGCACAAACTGGAACCCAGGAGGTTGCATCTGAAGAGGAGGAAAAAATTCTTTGCTGTGAGGGTGCTGGAGAAGGCTGCCCAGAGAGGTTATGGAGTCTCCTTCTCTGGAGAGATTCCAAACCCTCCTGGACACAATCCTGGGCAACCTGATCTAGGCAAACCAGCAGGGGGCTGGACTGGGTGATCCCCTGAGGTCCTTTCCAACCCTCACCATTCTGTGATATGTGGAAAATCTAAATGTCTTAAGAAAACAATTCTTCCCACCTATTGGATTTTCTTGCCTGGGATGTGATGATGGGAGAGCCTGGATTAAACTTGCTTCCTAACCTTCAGAGGATTGGGCTTGCTAGAAACAAGCCTCATTCCCTGTGTCCAACTGATTGCATATGCTAGGTCTGTTGCTGCATTGCCAATGATGCTGCAGAGTGAGTGTGACAGTTTAAAATCAGCTCCCAGCATAAAAAACCTACTGGATATTAAAATAACTAGAAGGGTTTGATTGATATTTAAAGAAAAATACAAATGTTTGGATGGAAAAACTTCTATATTCCTTTTCCAGGTTTAAACACAAAACTCCTGCATATTGCAAAGGCTTGCAATTGGACCCAGCTCTGGGGCCCTCAGTTTAAGGAAGACATTGAGAGACTTGAATGTGTCCAGACAAGGGCAATGAGGCTGGGGAGAGGCCTCGACAACAAGCTCTATGAGGAGAAGCTGAGGGAGCTGGGGTTGCTTAGACTGAAGGAGGCTCAGGGGAGACCTTATTGCTGTCTACAACTCCCTGAAGGGAGGTTGTAGCCAAGTGGGGGTTGGTCTCTTCTCCCAGGCAACCAGCACCAGAACAAGAAGACACAGTCTCAAGATGTGCCAGGGGATGTTTAGGCTGGAGGTGAAGAGAAAGTTCTTCCCACATCCTTTGGGATGTGCTGCCCAGGGAGGTCACTGGACTCACCATCCCTGGAGGTGTTCAAGAGGGGCGATTGGACATGGCACTTGGTGCCTTGGTTTAGTCATGAGGTCTGTGGTGACAGGTTGGACCTGATGATCTTTGAGGTCTCTTCCAACCTTGGTGATTCTGTGATTCTGTGCTTCAAAATCCTCACAAACTCCAAGCCAGGCTGAAGTTACAAATACCTGTGTGAAGCCGAGCCTACACATTTTCCTTAGCTGGCCTTCTTCATTAGGCTCACAGTTAATGAAACAAAGCAACACAGTCACCAGGAGAATAGCTTCTGGTCTAACATGAAAAGAAACAGCTTTTTACAGAGCACTCCCCTTGCACTGAGGGGGAGAAGTGAAGCACAGAATGCAACAAATCAGCCTTCTTCCTGAGGTTTCTTCCATGCAACCCAAGGCTGCATTTTCTCCAGGAATCTCTGAGCACACTGGGCAATTATAAATAACATTGTGAAGTTAGGAGTAAGTTCAAGTACAAGTCTTTGAACACTGCTAGTGGGATAAAAGCATGCCTCGCAATCTGCCTATTAGTCTGCAGCCTTTGAGTAAGAGGAAAAGCCAATCTCCACAAGGGCTGGAAGACCTCTGCTGTGAAGATAGGCTGAGGGAGCTGGAGTTGTCCAGCCTGGAGAAGAGAAGATTCTGGGGGAACCTTACAGCTGCATTCCAATACCTGAAGAGACCCTACCAAAAGGCTGGAGAAGGACATTTTGCAAGGCTGTCTAGCAACAGGGCAAGGGGCAATGGTTTTAAACTGAGGAGAGAGGTTTAGACCGGATCTTAGGAAGAAGTTCTTCGGTACAAGGGTGGTGAGACTCTGAAACAGGAAGGCTGTAGATGTCTGCTCCCTGGGAGTGTTTAAGGTCAGTTTGGAAGAGGCCTTGAGCAGCCAAGTCTCGTCCCTACCCATGACAAGATGGGGTTGGAGCAGAGTATCTTTAAGGCGCCTGTAGTCCTTCCAACATATGATTCTATGATTCATGTATGGAAAAGCTGCACACTGAGTTCATTAATTGTGTAGAATGGTCAAGTGGCACACCTGCTGCCCATCATCCAGCACACCCATCCCTCAAACCTTCCCATGACACTTCCCTCCTCTTCTGCAGAAGTCAGTTGGAGACATGGGAGGGAACTCAGAATACATCAGAGACACTGGAGGTACTCAAGCAATAGAATCCTAATATGAGGCAAGAGCTGCAAACCCTTCTGAATTTAGGTCTCATCCTTTCCACTGTGCACATAAGGACTTTCTCACCCCTTTTTAGCCACAAAAGTGCTAACACAAAGTTTGGGCTTCCAAGAAGACAGGCACCTTTTAGGTCTCTCCCAGTAAACAGCGATAGAATTGTTCACATGCTAAACAGAATTAGTGAATCATCAAAAAATCCCAATCTTGGAAAACTTCTTGCTTGCACTTAACAGAAAGGCAGCTCCACCTCCAGGGAGCTCAGACCATGTCCAACTGAGCTTCCCCTGACGAGGCTTTTGCAGGAATTACCTTTCGGGTATGGAGCTGTTACCTAACATTTATACAAATAGCAGGCAGATTAAACATTATACAACAGCAGCAACGACTTTGGCTTAAGCTGGCAGTGGAACCTTTTATCACTTAACAGCTGTTTAGTAGCCTGCATTTAGATGAACTTCTATTTCCAGCTCCCAGGGGACAGGAGGAAAAAGTTCTCAAAAACTTCAAAACCTCAAACCACAGCTGCAGCTCTCCCAGTTCAGGTTTTGTGTGTGTGTCCATGCCTGAAATCCACTTTAAAGTGTCCTTTTTGAGGATGGTTAAACCTGGATGGACTTGGCCGTCTGGTTTCAAGGGCAGCTAAACCTGGATGGGCTTGGCTGTCTGGTTTCAAGGGCAGCTAAACCTGGATGGGCTTGGCTGTCTGGTTTCAAGGGCAGCTAAACCTGGATGGGCTTGGCTGTCTGGTTTCAAGGACAGCTAAACCTGGATGGGCTTGGCTGTCTGGTTTCAAGGACAGCTAAACCTGGATGGGCTTGGCTGTCTGGTTTCAAGGACAGCTAAACCTGGATGGGCTTGGGGTCTGGTTTCAAGGGCAGCTAAACCTGGATGGGCTTGGGGTCTGGTTTCAAGGGCAGCTAGAGCTGAACCAGTGCAGCCATGAGGGAAATGTAAGAGGCACCAGCAGCACTGCCACATCCTAGAGGCACCAAATGCTTTACATGATGCTTCAAAGCTATTGAGTGTCTGTGCTTACACCAACAGCATTGCCCCATCTGAGAGCTTCTTATGGGTATCCCAACCCAACAGCTCTGCCAGTTGTTCAAGTACCACATGTAAACCAACCTTAGACCACAGCTCTGAATGGTCCCAGCTATGGGTAAAGCAGGACTTCAAGTGCAAACACAGTGCCAAGCCTTTCCCTATAGGAAGCACCAGGTACAGACATTCCTTGTCTCTGGGAAAGACCTGCTTCACTTCCTACATATGGGTAATATCCCAGCCTAGAGACTCTTGAGCTTCATCTTCCTCTTCTCACCTTTTTTAATTTGTAAGGGTCAAGTCCACCATTTCAAAGCAGATGTGCTTTTTGATACCAGCTGGCACAGGTTCTTACCAAGCAGCATAGTGAGCTTGTGTATACCTGCTCTGAATACTTGCCAGATGACACCTTGACTGTCATCTCATCTGCCAGTATTGCCAGCCTCAGGATTCAATAGAGGAAGGAAAAGGACAGTATGTTTGCAATAGGCATCCTTCACAGCATGAGGCTGATGTTTTCCTCCAAGTTCATCCAAAATTCTCCTGCACTGGGGACTTCTTTATTTGAATCTAAAACACCTATTTGTATGAAACTGAATGAACTTCAAATAAGCCCAGGGAAATCAACCACCATATGGTGGCACATGCAGATTCCTGGGGTCACCTGTCCCACTACATAAATCTTCCTTTACTTGCATTTTTGATAGAAGCACTGTGTCCTACAGGGATTTTAATTTTATGTCCCCCAAGGGGGGTAACATATGAGGGTTTCCTGTGCACACAGAGTAAATGAGGACTTCTGAAAATTCTCAAGCTAAATAAATTTTCTGCCTTTGCACTTGGGGTAATTGTAATATGGGTTCTGATCCCTGGGTAGATGGACGTAATAGCCCTGTAGATCCCTGATTCTCAACATCTTCAAAGACTGTAAAATGTTTATGAGAGAATATGGTTTTAGAGACATCTGGTGGTTATATTATCCTAAGGAGAAAAATCAACAGCAGAAGTATTAACCATAAATTATTCTTCTTCCCCAAAAGTATCCTGTAGAGAGATGAGCTTCTTCCCTGGCTCTCTGCACACAGAGGTAGATAATCTGCCACAAGAGGCAGTCTTGTTTATGGCAGCTCGGCAGCTTGGCTCACATTAGAAGAAAAGAAGAAAAAGATGGTTCCAGATAAATTGTTCCAATAGTATTTAAACTTAGCACAGTTTCCTTGGAGTACAGCAGAGGCAAGAGACTCGAGATCTTGAATATTTTAAATCTTACTGCTAGGCAAAAATCATTATCTCTGACTGTGTCATGTTAGCTTGTATTCTGTTCTAACTCCTGGGGTGCTTCCTTCTTTGTTTGCTTAGAAGTTCACCAACTCTCCTATATGCTCTTAACTAAAATGTTTACCTACAGCTAGAACAGCCCAGAAACAAGACACGATCCTTGTTGGGCTCAAAACACAAGGACAGGTACTCTAAAGAAAGCAACCCAACTTTTCAGTATTCATTAATAACATACATTAGTGATTACCAGAGTGATTTATAAGGATTTATAACTTAAGTCCTTATTAAAACTTCCAGTATTCAGTGCCACGTTTAAACTTCCTCCATAGTCCCACAGGTCTTCTACTGGATTATGAAGGCATCAAACCAAATCCTGCTCTCAGTTACACTAAGGTAAACCACAAAGAAATAAACTCCAGTAAAAAAAATTCTATATAAATAGATATATAAGCACAAAAACTAAACTGGCCTCACCTTCTGTACCTGAGGTGACAGAGCTGTGATTGTAAGAGACCAAAAAGTTCCTTACAAGCCCATGCTGTAACAGGGATTCAAAGCATTTTAAAGCAAAAGGAAGACTGAAAATTCACAGCTCCTGCTCTCTGTAGAGAGGACTGCTCCTTTTGCTGTTTGGGTGGGTAGGGAGGCCCCATGCTCCCATCACTTTGGTATTTCCAGCCCATTGGCAATCTTCCTGCCTGCTTTAGGAGCGTCTGTTTTGTCAGCCCAAGCGCCGCGCTCCCTCACTCTGAACTGCTTTCCCACTCATTGCAGTGCTGTCACCCTTTTTCACACTCCCTTTGCTTGCTTGGTGTGTGTGTTACAGCAAATCTCTGCAAGAGCTAGGCTTGACCTCACAAAAACATGCTGCTTCTCAAGGGCAACAGCTTCTTGGGTAGCTTTTAGTTGAAGGGGATACAACATCCTCAACCATAACCAAATGCAAAGCAAGACCTGCAAAGCCAAGGGCAGTCATTCTTTTGCTGGCAGCGCTTCCCTTCCAAGATAATAAGTTGGGTCAGCTCTTCCTAGGAGCCACATGTCTTAGTTTTAGAGCTGACAGGAGGATATTTAACCCCTCCCCAAGGGAGTACAATAAAAATGCTCCTCACAGAATTGGAAATCTAAATGGGAATACTATTTACAAATATTTACACTATGTACACGAATGCAGAACACCCAGATTCACATTTCAGCTTACAACAACCTCATGGACCCAAAAACCCTCCAACAAACCAGGCTTCAGTGCTCCCTTAGGCTTCCCACCATTCCCCTCTACCCTCACAAGCTAAGCCAAATGGCACAGCTACAAAACTACCTTTTCCAGGCAGCAAACCTCCACCACATCACAAGAGTTAAGAGATCATAGAATCATAGAATGGTCCAGGCTGGAAGGGACCTCCAAAGGTCATCCAGTACAACCTCCCTGCAGTCAGCAGGGACATCCCCAAGTAGATCAGGTTGTCCAGGGCCTCATCAAGCCTCCCCTTGAACATCTCCAGGGAAGGAGTATCAACCACTTCCCTGGGCAACCTCTTCCAGTATTCCACCACCCTCATGGTGAAGAACTTCTTCCTGATATCCAACCTGAATTTGCCCTTCTCTAGTTTGAAGACATTGTCCCTTGTCCTGTCACCACAGGCCTTTGTAAACAGTCTCTCCCCACCCTTCATGTAGGCCCCCTTCATCTACTGCTATCAGGTCTCCCTGGAGCCTCCTCTTCCTCAGGCTGAACAACCCCCACCCTGTCCTCATAGCAGAGGTGCTCCAACCCCCTGATCATTTTCATGGTCCTCCTCTGAACCTGCTCAAGCACATCCATATCCTTCCTATATTGAGGGCTCCAGACCTGTACACAGTACTCCAGGTGAGTTCTCACGAGAGCAAAGTGGTAGAGTCACCTCTCTGGATCTGCTGGCAGCACTTCTTTTGATGGAGCCCAGGATGTAATTTGCCTTTTGTGCTGCAAGTTCACACTGCCTGCTCATATCCTGCTTCTCATCAGCACCCCCAAGTCCTTTTCCAGAGGGCTGCTTTCTAACACCTCATCCACTCTGGGAAGGGTGAGAGAGGCAGAAAAGGGGTGAAGTGACTGCAACCCATTTGTATAGCAGATGCAGGGCTGATGAGATAAAATTAAAGAAGATTACAATTTCCTGTGCCTGTTTAGTCCCTTGGAGGACATTTCACATCTATGGTTAAGACATCCAGTCTTAAACCCACAACACCACACACCAACTCTGCATCAGTAATCTCATAAACTTCGATCTGATGCTAATATTCACCGCTACTCACAAGCTGGAGTCCTATGCTTATTTTCAGCCAAGAAACGAATTGGCTTGGGAAGCTCAAAATAAATCTACTTTATTGTATTTTTAACCATCTCAGCATGAACCAGCAGAAATTCTGATGCTAAGGAGGGCTTTCTCATGCATATTTTTCCACCCTGATCGTTCAAAAGCAGTTCTCTGTTAAAAGTTTTAAGTTCAAATGTAATTTACATGCAATGAGTTGCATTAGTCTTTCATTATGTTTGAGATTATACATGTACATAATTCAGGATATTTAAAGTCATGGTTGCTGTAGAAACCATAATTATATTTCTTGTTAAATCATTAAAGATAACATCATTTATGAAATTACAGAATATTATGCAGGAGTAGGAACACGACAGACAGCGTAAAGCCACTTTACAGCTGAGCTCTCTCAGTGCACACACACATCAGGAAATGCAAAATGAAGGCATCTCCAAGGACTCTGCAGGATTTAAGGGCCTTCCATCCCATCTCAGACACCTTTTGGCCAATTCTGTCTAATGCTTTTCAGTCACCAATTGCTTTCCTTGAGTTGTCCTTTGGGGGCAGTTGATACACAGACCCACTTCCAGTTCCAGCAGGACTGGTTTTGCTGGCTTTGCTCTAGCTAGGGCAGCACCTGCAGCCTCCATAATGTGAGACAAATTGGATGGGGGAAAAGATGTACCCTGGAATTTCTTCAGCTCTCACTTTAATCTTATGCAGGGCTTCCCCTTCCCCCCCACAAACACATCACCATTCCCCAGTGAACAGCTTCTGGAGTTCCCATCTCCCACCCAAGGGCAGCCCCCAGCATGGCCTGGGATGTTTTGCCACAGCTTCTTTGGAAGCAGAGCTCAGGCATGAGTGTCCTTCTGGGATGCTGGAAACCTCTGCATGGGGCAACAGTGCTCTAAAGACAGCTGTGAGCACAGAAATCACTCTGGCAGCCAGATTCACTCAGCAGGGCTGATCATGTCCCTGCATATGCCCAGGGAGGTGGTGGAGTCACCACCACTGGAGTGTTTAGGAAGAGACTGGATGGGGTGCTTGATGCCATGGTTTAGTTGATTAGATAGTGTTGGATGATAGGTTGGACTCAAACTCAAAGGTCTCTTCCAACCTGGTTAATTCTATTCTGTTCTCATCTATACTCATCTATTCTATTCTATTCTATTATCATCTATTCTATTCTATTCTATTCTATATCTAGGACTCTGCTGCTCTTGACACACTGCTGGAAGGTGCAATCCCCATTTGCGGATCTACCTCTGCTTACAGAAGCCCAGAACTAAGCAGTAGAGAATAAATGCCTCTAAAATTGATACTCTATCACCTCTTGAAAAATATGAGCTACTTTCCAAACAGGGAACAGCTGTGGGCTGATATCTGGATCCTTTTACTCACAAGAAAGCTGTCTAAATTAATCATGTCTCATGTTCCAAGCCAAAACAGAATTGGCATTCGAGTGAACAGTACCTTAATCATTACTTAAATGATCATCATTTGTCAGACAAATCCCTCCCTCCCTTTCTAGTGATATTCCACAGTTAATTGAAGTGTTGTGTAACACAAAACCTGCTGGGAAAACCTGCAGAATTTTAGGACTCCCATATTAATATGTGCTACTAGGTCATCATTATCAATATGTGTGAGTCTCTTCTCTGAGGGCCAAAAGTTATTTCAGCATCAGCACTGGGTTTGGATACTTCAGTATACTGCAGCTTTCCTTGTAATGTCTGGAGACCTGCAATTGTATTTAAAAGACATTTCTACAGGGAGTATTTTATCTGCACCGACTGAAAAACAAACTGAAGATGCTACAGAAGAAAGGCAGGGGGAAAGCCAGTGCACTGTTGCAGTTAGGACAACCTCCTTAAGACCCTCTCCAGAGAAGCAAACTTCTTAAATAGAGCCCTTTGAGAGGCTGGCAACCTGGGAAGCAATGTACAGTCCTCCTTGGGAGAGAGGAGTGGGAAAGGAGGATGAAAAGCAGAATGCTATTTCTTCTTTCTTCCTGCAGCTGAAGGATAAGGAGTGAGAGGACTTGCCAGAACTAATACCAACTTGGGAGGGCATTCAGACCTCTCACAGCTGTGAGATCAGTCTTCTCTTTTCCCTCTACTCTTGTAACTCATCCTGTGAGACAGACAGGCCCTTCTATCTCCCACTCTTCTTCCTCCACTTGAAGACTTTGCACACAAATTCATGATGGGTTTTGGGAACTGGCTTCACAAAGATAGCTCTACCACCTCTGTAGCCATGAGGTGGTGTCCTTCAGCACTTTACACCTCCCTCCTATTGTGCCACCAATCCTCATGTGCAGCCCAGTAACCAGCACTGAGAGTTTTTCATATCCTTGGCTCTCCTTTGAGTTGTTTGCTTCCTGCTCAAGACTCCAGGCCCCCAGAGGCAAGAAACAGCTTTTTGCCCTGTGTTTAGCAGCAGCATATATGTGGTCTCCGCCCAGAGCTCTTAGGTGCTACTCAATGGCAGCTACCAACAAGTAATCCTAAATGCCACATAAAGCAACAATAAAAAGCATGGTCTGGTCTCTTCATCTCTCTCTGGAGCAGCATTTCAAGCCTGATTCTCAGAGAGAAGCACTGTCCCACCTTAACGTGTATATATTGCCTGTCATTTTCCTGTGCCATTGCCATCCTATCTTTCAGAGGTCTGTGACCAGTGAAAAAATGATCAATAAGCCACAAACACATCAAAAGGCTTGCACCTACTTTCAACCAGCTAATGTTTTACCTGGTTCATGTGCAAAGGGAGAGAGAGAGAGAGAGGGGGGAAAATTAGAGTCAAAGTGTGGATATTTCTTTTTCACAAGCTTTCATTTCTAAGCTCTTAGTAGCTCCTGGGCCCTTTGTGCAGAGATTTTCATGAGCCCTGCAGCTTCATGGAAGTCTCCTCTTCATCAGCTTGCTGGGGAAGGACTTAGTGTTTGGTAGAGGCAGCTGCCACTTTTCCTGGGATTGCAGTGGGAGTCCAGACAGAGAACTACTGGGACTTCAGAAGACAAATACTGAATGTAGATTAAGAAATGGAATAAAAGCCAAGGCAGATTGTCCATGGACAACAAAACCAGACCCTGTGTCAGGTGTATGCCATAGCTGTGTGAGAATTCCAGCACTCAGCTTTCACCTCCTTCTTAACAAGTGCACTTGAACAGGAAGCTGCCTTTCTCTTAGCTCAAAAACCAGCTTCCTGTCCTTGCTTCCTTCTCCCCTTGATGAACACCAAACACCCACCCTGATTTGACATAAACCTTCTTCTCACAAGGCATCATCTCTTGATGCTTGCTAAGGAGGTAGAAACTTTAGCCCACTCATACTCTTTGCTACAAAATCTTTAAAGCTTTACTAGAATACCAAGTCATTAAGGTTATCATAGGACTTGCCAGTGGTAGGTGTTTGCACTAGATAAGACTCCACTGAGCCTTTCAGGCAGTGTCCCCACAACTCCATATGTGCCATCCACTTTCTACTGTCACTACTGATTATTTCTGATTGATCATCTTCCTTTACTGAATGACTATCACAGTGATTAAATCGGAGGGATTAGCACCAAGTCAAACTATACCTTTGCAAATGAATCTCTAGCAATCCTAAAACAAAATCAGAAGGTAACACACTATTACAGGGAATTTAACAGCAACTCATTGTCAGCTGTCATTTGAATTTCTGCAGCCTGAGCTAGTTAGATCAAACTGGGCATGTAGCTGGCAAAGATGGGACTGCTGATATAATGAATAATTATAGTGGGTTTAAAATACTCCCTTCCAAGCTTTAAGCCATGTAATATTCATTAAAATTTGATATTTCATTGGAAATTCAAAACTAAACTTGGGGTTAATCAAGCATTCTGTTAACATTCTCCAAAGTCCATAAAATTGAGAGAAGGAAGCACTGAAATCTGTGCATCACACTAAAGGTCTCACTAGGTTTTATTCAGAACTTAAACAGATACAGTATGGTATGTAGAAGTTTTCCTAAAGAAATAAAGAAAGGAAGCTCGTCAAAGGGCCACTGGAGTCATTAGGGAAAGGCTGACTCCAGCTGGTTTTTACCCAAGCTTACATAGGAGCTCCAATGCTTGTCCTTATGGCAGAAGTGCTTCTCAAATTGGAGAACAAAGCACATCCCTGCAGCTCTGCATGTGGTAATTCCTGTTGTGGAGCTCCAGGGCTTTCTTACAGGTGAGGGGGCTTCGTGTGCTGTTCTCTGGCTTCCATCAATACTGAGAGCTAAACTTTTCAAGTACTAAGCAAAGCAACAAAGGTTTCTGTGCTTAGCTATGACTGGGTAAAACCACACAAACTTCACTGGCTCTTTACTATGAAAATCTGCAGTTGATTTCCAGCCCTTCTGCTTCCTGACAGGGCTGTAACAAGAGTCTCTTCTGCTACTTAATTATGGCATCTTCCCTCCCCCTCCCTGTAACGTGTGGGGGGAAAATATAAAAGGGAGGAGATGGGAAATTGGACACTTTTTTTTCAGTTGTTTGTTATCCTTAAATTATAGTCCTGACACCTGAGGGAGGACTCCTGGCAGAATAGGTGGTAATTTCTTTTTGTCATTGCTTGCCATTCTGTACTTGACTGTGAGAGTTTTGTGCTTTTACAAGCTTCTCTTCTTGCCCCTCAGCAGGCAAGGCCCTCGGATGTGTGTTCCCTGAACGAGCTGGCACCATGCAGATGGGAAGAGCATTTCAAAGCCTATTAGTTAAACATTGCCCCTCTTTAATCACAGCTCTGCTATGACTTATTGCAGACTTGCTTATTAATGTTGCTTTAGTGACAGCAAAATTGCTTTAAAGGATTCAGCTAATGATAAAAATCACTCTTTCAAATATTTTTCCTGTTGTTACATATTTAACATTTTTATTGCCATTTGTACATAAGTGCCCTGGGTTTGCTTTTATTGACACTGCTCCTTTGGCTTCTCGCATTCCTGTGGGCTGTAAAAAGAATATATGGGGGAAAGGACAGCAAATTAATTGTACAAATGTAATGCATGGAGAAGCAGCCTACAAAGCTGTCCTTCCTCATGTATCACTGCTGCTTCTGGCATCTGAATTTAGATGTTTATTACTGGACATTGTAACTCAAAAAAAGTAAAGCATGTCACCTCCTCTGCAAATTTAATGAGTTTCCCTAATCTGTCATGCAATATTTTATAGCCCCAAGAGAGAGAAGAAAGAATAATTACCCACTTGTGTACTTCAGTAGCAGTTTTCCACAGCTTGCCAAAGGGGGAAGATGCCCCAGACCAAGTAATCTTCAGGTCATAGAATCACAGAATTGTTAGGGTTGGGAGGGACCTCAAGGATCATCTAGTTCCAACCCCCTTGACATATACAAGGACCCCTCACATGAGATCAAGTTTCTTGGAGCCACATCCAGCCTGGCCTTCAAAACCTCCAGGGATGAGGCTTCTGCCACCTCCCTGTGCCGGTGTCTCACCAGCCTCACGGTGAAGAATTTCTTCTTAATCGGAGTCTACCCATTTCTGGTTTTGCTCCATTCCCCCTCGTCCTAGCTCAGTAAAATTCACATCTTGTTCGATAGCTTCACCCAACACAAGGTGCAGATTCTTGTGCTCATCATCTTAGGCCTGTGCTTTAGGAGCCAGAGATCGTTGTCTGGTGTGGATATATCTGCAAGGAAGTGCTCCCTCAGCAATAGCACTCTTAAGATTTACTTCAAAGCCTCAAGGAGACAGCAGATAGTCTGCAAATCCCAACAAACCCTAACCACAGCTGCAGAGCAGCATAAATCCCAGAGAGGTTAAATCTGATGCTGAAATGGTTCATCAGAACCTTTTTTCCCCTCATTGAGCGGTTTTGCACCACCATGCACGAAACCCAGACTGTGCTCACAGCCAGGAGAAGCCACATCAGCCTCCTTCTGAAAACTCTGTGTATGGCAGAGGCAAAACAGACATGTCTGCTAAGTGACAAGCACTGTGCCCACCATGCATTCCATGCTCCTTTTCTGCTACATTGGTCAAGTGACCACCTTCTTATTTTGCTTGCAGAATAATTTTAGGCACAGCACAGAAAACAAACTTAAGTTTGCTCATGTGAATTTCACTCATAGAATAGTTTGGGTTAGAAGGGAGCTTAAAGATCATCTAGTTCCAACCCTTTGCCATGGGCAGGGATACTTTCCACTAGACCAGCTTTTTCCAAGCACCATCCAACCAGGCTTTGAACGCCTCCAGAGATGGGGCATCCACAACTCCTGTGGGCAGCCTGCTCCAGTGGCTCACCACCCTCATGCTCCATCCAGCTATAGCCTTCACATAGGGTTCTAGTCTAAGCTGCTCACCCAGTTCTTTCTGTAGTCCAAGAAACCTAATTTAAGATGGTCCTTTCACTCTATCTTACACAGCACTCTTACAGTGGGACAGGCCTGCCCTGGAGACACTTCATCCTTCTCAAGGAGTAACATTTCTGCACTTCCAACATGGTAACTAGGGCCATAAAACCCCTTCAGAAAGAAAAAGACAAAGTGCTACAGGTGTGTCACGATAAGTGAAGCACCAAAGGAGTGAAAATCAAGTTCTTTTAACTTGCATATAACCACTGAAGGTATTGTTTAAAAAGCCACTACAAATGGCCCATTCTGATCATGCTCTTCCAGGGGCCCTCAGCATTCAGCTGCAGAAATGTGTCAGTGAATCTTCAACATTTCTCCTGCTTCACTTTCAGTCCTGCTGCACATCACCTCAGAATGCAGCTTTTTGAACACGAAAAAGCCCAGGCTGGTGAGGTAGGAGTAGGTTTGGGATAAATCCTTTTCCTTAGGACTCTTGGTGGCACATTAGCTGCTTAAGACTATAAAGCAAGTCTGAGCTGAGTTCTATGGTCTTGGTAGGGAATCAGATTAATGGAGCACATAACAGATGGACCAAACCTTTCCCCAGCAGCATCCCATCACTTACACTGCTCACCGCAATGGACAGCTCTGTGTTCTTCCTCCCATTTGCCCTCCAGCTGCACACACTAGGTGTGGAGCATGGGAACATGCACCCTGCACACCCAAGGGGCTGGAATAAACCCAAGATAACACCCACCCAGGCTCACTTCCACCTGCATCCTCTGAAAAGTGGAATCAAGAAACCACACTGATTCATTCCGAGTTTGCAAACAAGAAACTCTATTCAGTCACCTGGCAGAACATGACAACCTGAACCTGCATTAGCAATTCCAATCCTGACACAGGAGCAAGCCTGAAGAGTGTGATGTGCAATTATTACCTCTTGTTCTGCCAGCAGATTGCAGGTTAGGGTACAGCTACTTTTAATTTCACTTTTCAGAGTTTCCCACCAGGACTTCAGCAAGACATGTGCACACAGCAGAAGATCACAGAGCCTACACGAGGTTTCTCAACAATTCCAACATGTGAAACTTCCAGGGGAAACACTGCACGGCATGAGAAACCCAATCCAAAAGCTCTGGCTTTGGAAATGTGATCCTGCAAGAGAGTTCTTCTGATCTTGTCTACAATGAGTTTTTGTAGACCTTGTTTCCCTTTTAACTAGTGATTTGTTTCAGCAGAAAACTGACCCTTGACTTGCTGGAAGACTGCAAAGCTCACTTCCCCAGTCAGTTCTTTGGGGAAGATCTTCCCATATTGACTTTATTTCATGAAGTTTAACTTCATCCCCCTTTCTTCACTGGAAGATAGACTTTGAAGATGAAGGTGTAGGCAAGCAAAAGTTCCGGTTGTTGTGATCTCTAGATATTAAGATATTAAAATTCACCTCGTTGAAAATGAATATGGGCACTTGGTATAAGTTGGTGTTCAAAACAGAAAACTCAGAGAATTCTCTCTCAGAAAGCTAGGAGCAGAGATACAAAATCCCAACCAAACAAACACAAGGGATTGATCTCATATGTGAAGACCTAGTGACTAGCAAGGTAGGAAAAGGATATTGCAAAGCCATAAAAAACAAAATCTAATTTCCAGTGTTAAGATGAAGGATTTTCTCTGCCCAAAACACATATTCACTTGCAACTAAGGGGAGAATGGAATGGAATGGAATGGAATGGAATAGAATAGAGTAGAATAGAATAGAATGGGCCAGGTTGGAAGAGACCTTCAAGATCATCACATCCAACATATCATCCAACACCATCTAATCAACTAAACCATGGCACCAAGCACCCTATCAAGTCTCCTCCTAAACACCTCCAGTGATGGTGACTCCACCACCTCCCTGGGCAGCACATCCCAATGGGCAAGCACTCTCTCTATGAAGAATATCTTCCTAACATCCAGTCTGAACCTCCCCTGGTGCAGCTTGAGACTGTGTCCTCTTGTTCTGGTGCTGGGGGCCTGGGAGAAGAGACAAATCCCCACCTGGCTACAACCTCCCTTCAGGGAGTTGTAGAGAGCAAGAAGGTCTCCCCTGAGCCTCCTCTTCTCCAGGCTAAGCAACCTCAGCTCCCTCAGCCTCTCCTCACAGGGCTGTGCTCCAGACCCCTCCCCAGCTTTGTTGCCCTTCTCTGGACACCTTCCAGCAAGTCAACCTCCTTCCTAAACTGAGGAGCCCAGAACTGGACACAGTAGAACCAACTTTCTGCCACTGCACTAGCTATACTTTTCCCCTCTAATTCACCCTCCATAAGGCAGTGAATGGCCTGGCTGTGATCCAGGCTGGCTGCATATTCTCAGGACAGAGGCAGTGCCTGGTGCAGGCCAGGTGCACACTGGACTAACAGCAGTTTGTCAGGAACAGTTACCCTGCAGAAGTCTCACTGCTTCCATTTTCTCTTTTTCTGGGAGTGCCTCTGTGGTTTGTGGCACACTGCCAGCTGTGGCCGCCCTGTATTCACTCCCTGCTGCCCCAATAAATGGGACTTGAGATAAAAGAAAGGGCTTTGGCACTTCTCTAATCTGGTTTTGGGTTAGTTCCCCCATCCAGTTCCAATGAAACCTTGCACCTTTTCCAAATGTCATGTTCAGAAGTCTTTTGTAGAACTACCCATGAAGTGGAGACAAACTCACTGCTGCAAGCTCTGAATCTCATCTCTTTACTTTCTTCTGCTTCTAGCTTTTCTTACACTGGCAACATTCCTCTTTCTGGCAATGCTTTGATTTGTGCTCTAGCACCCAACCAAAAGCTTCTGTCTGCTTTCAGACAGAAAAGAGCCTGATAATCTTCTGCTAAATCGCTGCCTCCTGCTCCTGTGAAGAATTCCTCCAAGCTAATGGGGCTCTCAGCATCTCCTCTGCCCAACGTTTTGCCTTGGGGCTTTTTAGTAACATCCATTATTATGCTGTCAGGACGGGGGTTTTTTATCCACTTCCTTTGGAACTATCCTCCAAGTTTATGAAAAGTTTTGTTCTTCACCTAGTATCTTACAGGCTGGAGAACTGGAGAGGGAGAAATGTAGTGAAATCCAATAAGGCCAAGTGCGGAGTCTTGTATCTGGGAAAGAGCAACCACATGGACCAGAAGAGGTTAGAGACTGACCTGTTGGAGAGCAGCACAGGGAAAAGGGACCAGGGGGAGGGGGCTGGTGGATGGAAGGATGACCAATGTGACCTTATGGCAATGGCATCCTGGAGTGGATTAGAAGGGCTGTGGTTAGTAGGTCAAGACAGGTTCTCCACCCCTCTACTCTGCCCTGGTGAGGCCACATCTGGAATATTGTGCCCAGTTCTGGGCCCCTAAGTTCAAAAAGGATCTCAGGGAACTGCTTGTAAGAGTCCAGCACTAAGACACAAAGATGCTGAAGGGAGTGGGACATCTCCCTGCTGAGGAAAGGCTGAGGGCACTGGGGCTTTTTAGCTTGAAGAGGTGCCTGAGGGATGACCTCATTTGTGTTTATAAAGCTGTGCAGGGCAGCGCTGGGAGGATGGTGCCAGGCTCTGCTCAGTGATATCCAATAATAGGACAAGGGGCAATGGGTGCAAGCTGGAACACAGAAGGTTCCACATGAATATAAAAAACTTTGTCACTTTGAGGGTGACAGAGCCCTGGGACAGGCTGCCCAGAGAGGTGGTGAAGCCTCCTTCTCTGAAGATATTCCACACCATCTGGATGTGTTCCTGTGTGACCTACTGTAGGTGACCCTGCTCTGGCAAGGAAGTTGGTTCCTCCCAACCCCCAGCATTCTGTAATTCTCTGGGATTCCTGGGGATTTGGGGATTTGCTGCCACCTTCATAAATTCAAACCACTGCCCATTACTAGCTTCATTGGTGAGCTTCTTGCTGAACTGCCACTGGTCTGGTGAGGATTAGTATTTCATCTCCTACAGTCCCCATGTGAACATCTCACAGCCTTTCATCAAATACTCAGTTCTCCTTACACTGCAAGACTGAGCTTTCAGTCTTAGATGGGTTACAAAGACTCCTAGGTTTCACCTTTCTTTACATGCCTATGACATAGAAGAATTTCCCTCATATTTCATGTTTGTTTAGACCTCCCTGAGGTCTGTACTCTACTAATTATTGTCCCCTGAGATAACAGAAAGCAGTTTAAACCAAAATTTAAAACAATCCAAAGCAGCAACTGAAAAGCAAGGCTATTTCCAAGCACCTCCCAGCTGGCTGGCACACAGCACATACAGACAGAAGATGAAGCACTGTTTCCAGAGGGATTCAGATCTGGTGGGGCTTTTAACTGCTCTGTTCTTCCAGTTCCCAGAATGTTTTATCATTTTGCTCTGAAATGGAGACAGACTATCAGGCAGAGCTTTCTTTCATTCAGCAGCCATTTGATCAGCACTGCACAAGGGCTGCCTTACAGCAACCTCCACCAAATCAGGGAAGAGCCCTTCACAAGTCCATCTCCCCCAGTAACAAGTCACAGAATCATAGAATGGTTTGGGCTGGAAAGGACACTAAAGGTCATCCAGTCCAACCCCCCTGCAGTCACCCATTGGCATTTCCCCTACAAATAGACTTTGATACCTTGGCTACCATTAAAATGCTTCTACAAAGGCTGAAGGACAGTTTGCACAGTTTAAACCATTTGGGAATAGAATCATAGAATTGTTTGGGCTGGAAAAGACCTTGCAAATCATCAAGTCCAACAGTTAACACAGCACTGCTAGGTCACCACTAAACCATGTCCCTCAGCACCACAGCTACATGGCTTTGAAATCCTTCCAGGGATGGGGACTGCCCTGAGATAAAAGGAGTAAGTATTTATAACAAGCTGGAGCTCACAGCAAGGGACACTTGCCCCATTTGGGGCATGACAGGAGTTAGAAGATTCAAACCAACACTAAAATATGTGACAGGTTTAAAATTGATTTTTCACTCCTGATTCATCTTGGAGGACAATCACTGGTTGAGAGAGAGGAAAGCTGCATGGCCTTCAGGTCTAGCTCCAGCTGCTTCTGTCCAAGGGCAGATTTGCTCCTGTGAGCTGAAAAACTCAAATAAACCAAAAGTGCCTCATGCCTCTCTAAAAAGAAAGACACACACAAAGGCCATGGCCTAGACAGGCTGAGAGGTGGGCAGAAAGGAACCTCATGAAGTTCAACAAGGGAAAGTGTAGAGTCCTGCACCTGGGGAGGAATAGCCTCTGCCACCTGGGGAGGAGTAGCCCCCTGCACCAGCTCAGGTTAGGAGCTGACTTGCTGGGAAACAGCTCTGTGAAGAAGGACCTGGCAGTGCTGGTGAGCAACAGTTCCCCATGAGTCAGCAATGTGCCCTCATGGTCAGTAAGACCAATGGTCAAGAATGCGACCAGCAACGGAGTGTGACCCTAGTGAGGCCACATCTGGAATTCTGGGTTCAGTTATGGACTTCCCAGTTCAAGAGAGACGGAGAACTATTGGAGAGAGTCCAGCAAAGGCTACAAAGATGCTGAGGTGCCTGGACCATCTCTGTGAGGAGGAAAGGCTGAGAAACCTGGGGCTGCTTAGCCTGGAGAAGAACAGGCTGAGAGGATCTGATCAATCAGCAAGAGATAAAGAGTGAGGGGCAAGACTCTTTTCAGTGGTGTCCAGTGACAGGACAAGGGGCAACAAGCACAAAGCAGAACCCAGGAGGTTCCATCTCAACAGGAGAAGAAACTTCTTTGCCGTGAAGGTGCTGGAGCCCTGGAGCAGGCTGCCCATGGAGGCTGTGGAGCCTCCTTCTCTGGAGAGATTCCAAACCCACCTAGACATTGTGATCCTGGGCAGCCTGCTGTGAATGAGTCTGCTTTAGCAGAGGGTTTGGACTAGATGTCTTCTGGAGACCCCTTCCAACCCCCACCATCTCAGCTGGTATTCTGTGACAAGAGTTAAACAGGTTGCAAACACCACATTCACATTGTGCTGGGGCTGACCCTTCTCTTGGTAGTCTTGATGAAGAGTTCAGGGTCTAGGTGCTAAGGCTGCAATGCCCTCACCCAGCAGCAACTCCTAGTAACACTGCAGCATTCAGTGTCCTGGCAACTGTTCAGTTTTATAATGCAGCTTCATGGGACCAGCTGCTTTGAAGATTGAAAGGCTGACACTTCAGCTGCTGGCACTTTCCTTGTAAGATCTTTCAGTTTCAGAAAACAGACACTAACAGGGACCATAAATTAAGATGTTGATGAAGTATGGGATAGATACATCTTGGGCTACATATATATATGTGCAGGGATACTGAGCTCTGTATATTTAGTATTTTGTGGCCATCACAGGCCTGAGTAAGACCTGGTGAGCAGGCCTAGAGCCAACCTATTTCGCCCTTCTTGTGTTCTGAATTGCTGAATTCCCTGGTGTTCACTTTCATGCTCTAATATTTCTGCAATGTTACCAAGTCACAATGATGTGGAACAACATTTTGTCTGCCTTCAGACAGGTCCTGGCCTCAGATAGACAAGGATAAATCCGGAGTAACCCCGTTGTTCTTGTGTTTTCTCAGGAGTTACACTGAGTTAGCTAACAATAATCTCCAGAGCATTGAAGTAAATTGCTTCACAAGGCAATACTTTAATGCTAATATTCTTTAGATTAATACAAATGTGTCTTTCTGTCACCCTTCACATAAGATCCATTTCAAATGCATTGATCCAATTTCCTTGTTTTATAGATACTGAACATTCAAGCAGTGCCAGAAAGCCAGTGGCAAGTTCCTACTGGCAAGATGCACAGCCAGACCGAGCTCTGGATGTGCACACATTTACATTTGTAAGCTGAGATGTCAACAATGAAACTACAATTACCAAACTGCTACAAACTTAGACAAAATTATGTCCTAGAGATGAGATTTTTATTTTTTTTTTAAGCACACTTGTTTCAGCCTGAATCCAGCACAGAATCATAGCATTGTTTCAGCTGGAAGAGACCTCTAAGGTCATCAAGTCCAATCCACCCAACACCACCGTGGCCATTAAACCACAGTGCCATGCCCACACAGTTCTTGAACACCTCCAGGGATGGTGACTCCACCACCTCCCTGGGCAGCCTGCTCCAATTTCTGACCACTCTTGCAGGAAAGAAATTTTTCCTAGTCTCCAACCTAAGCCTCCCCTGGCACAATTTCAGGCCATTTCATTTCATCCTATCACTTCATAATAGGGAGGAGAGACTGATCCACACTTCACCCTCCTTTCAAGGAGCTGTAGAGAGCAATGAGGTCTCCCCTCAGCCTCCCCTTCTCCAGACTTAACAACTCCAGTTCCCTCAGCTGCTCCTCCCCAGCTCTGCTCTCCAGACCCTTCACCAGCTTTGTCGCCCTTCTCTGGACATGCTTCATCAACTCAAGGTGCATATACCACACCAAATCAGCATCATTGAGTTCCTCTTGGCTCCAATGGGAACAAAACTCAGGTTACCTTCCTTGCTGGTGGAAGAGAGCTGAAAGAAATGCAGCCTTAAGTACTTGTTTGATCTAACTCTGTTAGCTGAAGAAACCTGTTTCTTCAAACACACCAAAGTGCATCACTTCTTGCTGAAAACTTAATCTGTTTGAAGTTCAGCAACCAAAAGAGACACTTCTTAAATCTCCAGTCACACAACTGAGAGCAAGAAAAAAAATGAAATTAAATAAAAATCAGAAATGCTGCTTCTTACTTTTTACTTCCAACTTTTTATGCAACTTAATCCCACCCTCCTACGCAGCGATAAGCAGGGAGAATAAACACTCATTTAGTTTAAATCCCCCATACAGCGGAGAACAAGCTCTTTGGATCACTAATGTGCTTAAAGTGCATCTGCACTGAAAGTGTGTGGGCGAGGAGGGCAGGACTGGCGGCGGCGTGGAAAATCAACCCCCCTCCAGCATCACGAAGTGTAGGTGCTTGGAGCAGGTTGTGCTTTTATCCCTCTGCGTAATCTCCTGCAGGAGGACCCCATCGGTGCCTATGGAGGGGGAAGAGCTCAGTGGCAAAGTGAGATTCCTCTGTCTGCCCACGTAAGGTTTTCCTCCTGCCATGTCTCTACAGGGACAGTTCAGAGTCTATCTCAGTCCGCAGGAGACACCCCGCTAATTTCACAGGACTTAGACCCCGTTCACACCGAAGCCCCTTGCATTTATGATTTAATCCCTCGGTTATCTCCTTTTATACATACTCAGAAGCTGCAATAAACAAACTAAGTCACTCTAGAGGTGCCAGAGACAAACTGAGAGACTGAAATATCTGAAGGTGGTGGAAGATTTCCATCCTCTTGATGGTGAGCACTGAGGGAATCCAGCCTTCAGCTCCATTTTCAACTACAGCATTCGTCCTGTGATTACAAATCCAGTCTCTTTCCATCTGCCTGTCAAAGCTGAAGCATCACTCAGCCACAACACCACTGACTGTTCATCCATGGCTACATTATCACAGAATCACAGAGGGGTAGGGGTTGGAAGGAACCTCTGAAGATCCTTTTGTCCAATCCCCTGCTAGACCAGGATTGGACGAGGGGCAACAGTTTGAAATTGGAGAAGAGTAGATTTAGATTGGGTGCTAGGTACAAGTTCTTTACCATGAGGGTGGGGGAACACTGCCACAGGTTGCCCAAGGAGGTAATTGAGGTCCCATCTCTGGAGTTATTTAAGGCAAGGCTTGACATGGCTCTGGGCAACCCCATCTAGCTGAGGATGTCCCTGCTTACTGCAGAGGGGGTTGGACTAGATGACCTTTGGAGGTCCCTTGCAACCCAAAGTGTTCTGTGATTTTTATCTAAGCACAGCTTTAGTAACACTTCAGGAATCATAGATGGGAAGTGATAGAATTTGAAAAGGACATTACAGATTCAAATGAAGCGGTGCAAATATTTGTATAAACTTAGTGTCTCACCAAAGGTTTGTAGAAAAGGGCTGACTGTTTCTCGGCTCCCAGCCTAAGTCCCTGCACATATTTACACATGAGTTACCAGAAAATCCATAACCATTGTTTCCAAAGAGGACACTCTTACATTATGCCACGTTAAATACCCCACATCCCCTCTAAGCAAACATCTCCATACTAAGAAGCAGGCAGAAACGGTCGACAAACACAAGATCAAGTTGTTCATCTGCCTGTGACTGAAGCTTTGGTGTGGTCACAGAATCCCAGCATGAAGGGGGCTGGAAGGGACCTCTCAAGATCATCTAGACCAACCTCCCCAGGGTCACCCAGAGCAGGCTGCAGAGAAATCCACTTCCAGGCAGGCTTTGAAACCCTCCAGAGGGGTTAAACCTCTGAATGGGAAATGCATGCCTGTATCTGCCTGGTCCTGCTGGCCCTGCACAGCTACAGATACCTCAGGACTACAGCACCAACTAAAGCAATTCTCTGCCCACTACCACTGCCCCATCCATCCCCCCAAGCTGTGCACACACAAAATCAGATGCAAACCCAGCTGAGTGATGCTTTCTACCAGCCAGGGCTCTCCCTTCTGGGGTTTGTGCAGTCACAGAGATGAAGTTCATTTCTCACATATTATTTTGAGGCTTAATATTGCCTTTTAGCTCAGGCAAACCTCACGCTGAAGATTTTTATTTCATTAATGTTTGTATAAGAACAAAGAAAGCTCTTTTTTTCTTATTGACTCTGTAAAGCCAAGAAATGAAGAGTGAACATGAAAACACTACATGAATTCAGATATATCAAACCCCAAAGACCTCCAGTTTAATGGATGTGGGGTTTGGGGGGGGGGGGGGGGTGTTTGTCTGGGTAATGAATGTTTCCAAATATACTCAGAGCAAAGGAAGACTGTTTACCCTTTTCATATTTAATATTTTGTAGCCATATATATGGAAACAATTTGCCAGGGGTGCCTTTCTGGTGAAAGGAAACAGCTCCATTACAAGGCTGAAATGTAGATTTGATTGCAAAAGCTCTGGAAACAGCCGTGTTCTGCATCCGGAATGTCAAATCAAAGCCAGCCGACCCCAGCATCTTGAGATGAACTGTACAGAAGCCAGCAAGTAATCAAATGCAAAGCATGATTGCAAAGTCTTGCATAATGCTTCATGCCCAGATCTATTTAGGTGCTGGAATACTTCAATATTGTATCAGCTGGAACTTCTGCCTCCATCCCAGCGCCTTGCATTCATCATTTTAAAAGATGATGGCGTGTGAAGGCTGTTCATTTGGAAATGCCAATGACTGTGATTTTCACTTCAACCCTTAAAACCCTAGCCCTTGGTCTTCTGATGTAGCCAACACTTATGGCACATTAAATCTCAGTCTAGGCTGAGACATTAACCCCACCTGGTAGGCAGGACAGGAGAATTACTGGTGGGACCTACAAGAATCACAGAATCACCAAGGTTGGAAAAGACCTCAAAGATCATCAAGTCCAACCTGGCACCACAGACCTCATGACTAAACCATGGCACCAAGTGCCACGTTCATTCCTCTCTTGAGCACCTCCAGGGATGGTCACTCCACCACCTCCCTGGGCAGCCCATTCTAATGGCTAACAACTCTCTCTGGGAAGAACTTTCTCCTCACCTCCAGCCTAAACTTCCCCTGGTGCAGCTTCAGACTGTGCCCTCTTGTTCTGGTGCTGACCTCCTAGGAGCTCTGTGCTCTCTGCAGGCAGTGGCAGGAGGCTGGGCAGGGCACCCTGCCAGTGACCAAGGTGCCTGTGTGGACAATGCAAAGTTCATATTCACATCACAAATCTCTAAAGGAAGGAAATTCATATTTATGTCATATTATAACATTAATGTCATATTATAGTCATATTAACTATTACATCATTACATTCTCAGACAATTTTTGGTGGAGAGCTTCAGCCATGTTCCATCTAATATTTGAAGTGATTATGTGACAGTTGGATGTGTACACTGCTTTCTCTCTAGCAGAAAGCACTGTTGAACACATAAAGGCCAGTATCACTGTACAGGTAAATACTCCCCTCTGTCTTTGAGGAGAAGCTTGAAGAACCTGTTGTTCTAACACTGGACACCCAAAGGTCATGATGATGATTCCTATGAAGCCAAGAATGCAGGTTGGTCCCCCACATCCTTTCTCCTTTTAGCACCTGCAAAAGAATGTTCTCCCAAAGCCCATAAAGAATAATTTCTATCTAATCCTATAGTTTTAGCTTAATTTTTGCCAACTTCTTTCTTACAAACACAGTAAGTAACCCATGGTTTGCCACAGGCAATTAAATCCCAGAGCTTTATAGCTCAAGTTAAGACCTTGTAATTTGTCATGTGAGTGATAGATGAAAGTCAAATCCTATACACAAAGCAGTAATTACATGCTGCTTTTTATGCCTCCTCTACATGCAAATGAGAAAGTACAAACATCTTCCAGATTAAACTTGCAAAAATGGGCATCATTCTCTTGTTGCCTTGTATTTAAGACAGTGCCCTTTTATGAGTCTAATCTAGAGGGAAAGATCTGCCATTGGCAAGCCACTAAGAATATTAGAATAGAGTAGAATTAACCAGGTTGGAAAAGACCTTTGAGATCATCGAGTCCAACCTATCATCCAACACCATCTAATCAACTAAACCATGGCACCCTGCACCCCATCCAGGCTCTTCCTAAACACCTCCAGGGATGGTGACTCCACCACCTCCCTGGGCAGCACAATGACTCTTTCTGGGAAGAATGTCTTCCTAGCATCCAGCCTAAACTTCTCCTGGCACAGCTTGAGACTGTGTCCTCTTGTTCTGGTGCTGGTTGCCTGAGAGAAGAGACCAACCCCCACCAGGCTACAACCTCCCTTCAGGGAATTGTAGACAGCAATAAGGTCTCCCCTGTGCCTCCTCTTCTCCAGGCTAAGCAACCCCAGCTCCCTCAGCCTCTCCTCACAGGGCTGTGCTCCAGACCCCTCCCCAGCTTTGTGGCCCTTCTCTGGACATGTTCCAGCAAGTCAGCATCTTTCCTAAACTGAGGGGCCCAGAACTATTGTACTATATTGGTACTATATTGGTACTATATTGGTACTATATTGGTACTATATTGTTGAAATGATGACAAAGCTTCACAGTTCAGGAAATATTTGCACAGATATTATACCTCTGAAGAGCTGGCTGCAGCTACTGAAATAGAGCAAGAAAATCCCTGCCCAAGCCAAAAGTGAAAACACCTCCTGACATTTCCTTCCCTACCTAGCAGGATGTTTTTTCTTATCAGACTTCTTTGACTTTGGTGCGTGGGGATGATCGGTTGTGAGGCATTTACAGCCACGTTTAGGTGAGAAGTATGTTCCAAATTCAGCTTATACTTCCTTCTTTTACATAATTATGTCTCTACAGCTTCAGACAGCCCAGACTTCATAAAACTACAGAACCACAGCATTCCAGGAGCCTCTAGTCCTAGATGTGATTGGCTAAGGCTTTGTCTAGTTGAATTCTGGAGACCTGATCTAGTTGGACCCGTCCCAGCTCACCGCAGGGTGGTTGGACAAGATGATCTTTGAGGGTCTCTTCCAACCCAATCCTGTGATTCTATGAAAGCTCTGAGGATACAGAGGCCACTGCTGGTCCATTCTCCTGGGTGGAAAAGTCTTTTCCAATCTCTAACCCCAACCTCACAAGACACAACCTATGGCCCCTGTCACCCTGTCTGGCATTGAAAAGTCTGATTCCATCACTTTTGTTTCTGCTCTTCAAAGAGCTGCAGAGCACTGCTAAATCATCATTAGGCTCCTCTTTGGGACACTAAACAAGCCTAATCTCTTAAACCTCTCCTCCTAGGCTTAGTGTTCTGAGCCCCAGCCTCTCCAGGCTCTATACTACACATACTTCCCTGTGTATGATGGCAGCAGTACTCTGACACATTGGAAACAGACAGCAATAGTCATAGCACCAGCTACCAATTTATTGATAGTAAAAGGCTGAGCCTCATCACCTCTACCAGTGATAAAAGCTCTATTGATTTCTGCAACATTTTCCTCATCAAAAAGCTGCAACTGTATCAGGCACAGCCAGAAAGCAGAACTCATTCAGGGAGTATTGATGTTCTCAGAGTGGAGAAGCAGAGGCCTTTGCCTGCCAAGGCTTCTCACTGGAGACAAATTTGAGGCAGGATCATCCTTCAGCAGACTAAAAGGGAAGAGCATGTGCTGGGAATACTGCTTGTATCAGAGGGTGGTGTGGGTGCTGGGAAGGATAAATGCTTCCCCTGAGAAGAACATCCTGGCCACATCTTGGTTGCCAACAGAGCACAAAAGGCAGTTGTGACCCCTGCTCAACCTAGCTTGGTTCACCCCCAGCATCCTGCAGGCACTAGCAAGCTCTCTACCAGCCCTGAGATGAGTGCACATGCTCATCTACTCTCCCCTCCTACACATGACCTGAATACTCCCCCTGAAGGAGTGACCTCATGCTTCCCTGGAGCCTGGGGCTCTTTGGTCTGTTTTGGCAGTGTTTTGTTTTGTGCAATGTGTTGCACACCTAAACACACACTGCCATTTCCCTTCCATTTAGCTATTACAGATTTAGGATTACAGATTTCTAACCAGGCCCTGCTCATCTTTTCAGGTTTGTTAATAAATCATTATGGTTGCATGCAGATGCCTGCCAAAATAAGGAAGATTCATGAAATGAGGCTACAGACATTTATTAATAAGAGGGATCAAAGTGTCAGAAGCACAAAATATCTCTCCCAAGGAGAGAGCTGGCAGACTGTGGCTGGAGTGCATCTCTGCAGCAATGCAATGAGACCAGAAAAGAGCAGCATGTGTAGCACTCCTGCTCTATGAGAGCCCATCAGGGAATTAACTTCTGCAATCTTTGCCCTTAAGGTTCTGAGCCAGGCTGCCAAGTTGGGGAACATAAATCACACATCATTTCTTTTGTCCCCCTTGAGCAAGTCAGATTTATATTGGACCTTGAACAAGGCACTACCATGGTCCACAGGGAAAATATTCCATTCAGAAATATTCCCCAGGAGCCTTGCAGGTCATGTAACAGACACTCATCCCCCTGGCACCACCCACCTGGCAAAGGTGGAGCTTCTGGTTTGCAGGTCCTAAGCACATAGCTGAGCCACTTGCCCTCTGATGCCAGTGACCACACCATGATTTGTGGTGGGTGAGAGCAAAAGTGTGTTTCCCCAGTGACACTAGCCATTAATAACCCATAAACACACTGTCACATCGAGAGCAGGACAGCTGCTTGGGTGGATACATTCCTTCTCCACTAGCAGCAACAGAGAGCAGAAGGACACAGCAAGTTTTCGGCACCTGTGCTCGCAGGCTGAATTTCTCTCTGACCAAAGAGGGAATGCTTCCCAAGACCTACCAAATTCACAGAGCACAGCCCCTCTGGGAGCTGCTGCTCTCCCTGCATTCACTGCTAGCCACAGCCACAGCTCAACCAGTCACTGGCAAACAGTTCTGCATGCATAAAAGCCAAGAAACACCCCCCAGACACAAAACCCAGACCTGCTCCTACAGGTGAAATATTCCCCAAGCTCTTGCCCACCCCCAGAGTCATCAGGCGGCTTGGAATGTTTCTTTTAAGGAGTAGTGACAAGAAATATATCCTGCTCTGAACTTTCTCTGCTTGCAAATTCAATTTAACTTCAACTCCTATTAGCTTCTGTGTTATTTTATATTTCTATTTGCTTAATGCACTTTGCTTCTCTAGCACACAGAAGCCAGCTGGACAGGGAGATGATTGAACAGAGCAATTCCCTGCTATCCGCCCCTTGGTTTCGACCAGCCTTGCTGCCTCCAGAAAATGCCAACCAGCAGAAGCAGGTAGTCCTGGGGACTTCCAATAGTCAATACAGCAATGCACCCTTGTGGCCAAGGTGGTCAATGGTGCAGCAGGAAAAGTGTGGCCAGCAGCCTGAGGCAGGTTCTGGTCCCCTTCTGCTCCATCCTGATGAGACCTCGTCTGGAGTACTGTAGCCACTTCTGGGCTCTCCCCAGTTCAAGAGAGGCAGGGAAGGACTTAAGAGGGTACAGCAAGGGGCTATAAAGATGATGAGGGGAGTGGAACAACTCTCTTATGAAGGCTGAAGGACTTGGAACATTTTAGCCTGGAGAAGAGAAGACTAAGAGGGGGTCTCATCAATGCCAGTAAGTACTTAAAGGGTGGGTGTCAGGAGGATGGGACCAGTCCTTTGTCAGTGGTGCCCAGTGACAGGACAAGAGGTAATGGGCACAAACTCCATCTAAACTTGGGGGGGAACTTCCTTACATTGAGGGTGGTGGAGTACTGGAACAGACTGCCCAGAGAGGTGGCAGAGTCTCCATCTCTGGAGTCATTCCAATCCTATCAAGATGCCATCCTGTGTAACCTGCTCTAAGAGACTGCTCTGACAGGGGTGTGGGAATAGATGATCTCCACAATAGTATCATAGTATCAGTCTGGGTTGGGAGGGACCACAAGGATCATCTAGTTCCAACCCCCATGCCATGGGCAGGGACACCCCACACTAGATCAGCCTGGCCAGAGCCTCATCCAGCCTGGCCTTAAACTCCTCCAAGGACAGAGCCTCAACCACCTCCCTGGACAACCCATTCCAGGGCTTCACCACTCTCATGGGGAAGAACTTCCTCCTCACCTCCAGCCTCAATCTCCCCACCTCCAGCTTCATTCCATTCCCCCTAGTCCTATCACTACCTGAGATCCTGAGCAGTCCCTCCCCAGCCTTCTTGTAGCCCCTTTCAGATACTGGAAGGCCACAATGAGGTCACCTCAGAGCCTTCTCTTCTCCAGACTGAACAGCCCCAACTCCTTCAGTCTGTCCTCACAGGAGAGGTGCTCCAGCCCTCTGCTCCTCCTCCTGGCCCTTCTCTGGACACCTTCCAGCACCTCCAGATCCCTCTTGCAATAGGGGCTCCAGAACTGGAGGCAGTACTCCAGGTGGGGTCTCCCCAGAGCTGAGCAGAGGGGGAGAATCCCCTCCCTTGCCCTGCTGGCCACACTTCTCTTGCTGCAGCCCAGGCTCTGGTTGGCTTTCTGGGCTACAAGTGCACACTGAGAGCTTCTGTTGAGCTTCTCTTCCACTAGCATCCCCAAGTCTCTCTCCTCAGGGCTGCATTCCAGCCAGTCCCTGTCCAGCCTGGATTTGTGCCTGGGATTGCCTCCACCCAGCTGCAGGACCCTGCACTTGGTCTTGTTGAAGCTCATAAGGTTGGCTTGTGCCCACCTCTCCAGCCTGTCCAGGTCCCTCTGGATGGATCCCTTCCCTCCAGCTGTCTGCTGCACCACACAGCTTGGTGTCATCAGCACAAGTCCCATCCAACCCCTACCATTCTGCCATTCTGTGAATTTCCACTATCACACTTCCCTCTGTGACCTCTGCCACTCTTTAAAGCCTTTCTGCCCTGGATGAAAAACCACTGACACAGGCACAGGGTAGGACACAACCACCTAAGCAGCAGCTCGAGGAAGGCATTTTGTTTACTCTGCTGCAGCCTAGCACTGCATCTTGTTTGGCCTGCTTCATTAAAAAGCCATAAAGGTTGCTCAGTCACACTCAGACTCCAGGTTTGCATGGTCAGACTGTTTCTGAATATTTCAGTACCCACCTCTCAGTGGCAGCTGCATGGTTTCTGAGGTGCTTACTTCCACACTGACATTTTACTACCACACAGCCAGTTTCTGAGGCTGAATGTTAGCAGCTGAACTGCCAAGAGGACAGGGCACGTCTGGCCAAGCGGTCACGTCTCCCACACTAATGGAATGGAGGTTAGCCCAGGCCAGACCTGCTAAGATAATAGAGCAGGGTTTGTACATTTGTTAGCCCCACAAAATTATTTTTTTCATGAGCCATTTCGAACCTGGCCTTTGCTGCTGCCCTCCTTCATTTAGCCTAAGCACCACTACTTCTTCACTACTATTGCTGGAACGTGTCCAGAGAAGGGCAACAGAGCTGGGAGGGGTTTGGAGCACAAGCCCTACGAGGAGAGGCTGACGGAGTTGGGTTGCTTAGCCTGGAGAAGAGGAGGCTCAGGGGAGACCTTCTTGCTCTCTACAACTCCCTGAAGGGAGGTTGTAGCCAGGTGGGGGTTGGTCTCTTCTCCCAGGCAACCAGCACCAGAACAAGAGGACACAGTCTCAAGCTGCACCAGGGGAGGTTTAGGCTGGATGTTAGGAAGAAATTCTTCATAGAGAGAGTGTGATTGGCCATTGGAATGGGCTGCCTGGGGAGGTGGTGGAGTCACCATCACTGGAGGTGTTCAGGAGGAGACTTGATGGAGTGCTTGGTGCCATGGTTTAGTTGATCAGATGGTGTTGGATGATAGGTTGGATGTGATGATCTTGAAGGTCTCTTCCAACCTGGTCTATTCTATTCTATTTCCCTTCCTATTTGGTGTCCTATAAACTGCAAATCTCTGCCTGTCCCAGTCACTGTGTAATAAAGCTATGAAAGAAGAACAACTGGATCTGCACCAGGATCAGATTTATCAGCGGTTACTGCTAATTATCATGGACACAGAATCACAGAATCAAGAGAGACAGGGATCTGCTAGAGAGAGTCCAACAGAGAGCCACCAAGCATGATTAGAGGACTTGAGCATCTCCCCTGAGAGAGAGAGAGACTGAGAGCCGTGGGGCTGTTCAGTCTTGAGGAAAGAAGACCAAGAGGGCATCTGATCAATCTCTATAAATACCTGAGGGGTGCGTGTCAAGGCTGCCCAGAGAGGTTGTGGAGTCTCCTTCTCTAGAGACTTTCAAAACTCACCTGAATGCATTCCTGTGTGGGCTACACTGGGTGTTCCTGCTTTTGGCAAGGGGTTTGGACTCAATGATCTCTGAAGGTTCCTTCCAACCTCTAACATTCTGTGATTCTGTGGATCAGCAAATCATTTCAGTTGGAAAAGACCTCTAAGATCATCAAGTCCAACCATCAGCCTAAGGCCACCATGGCCATTAAACCACATCCCAAACCATGGCACAACTGCAACCACCAAAGCACAACTCAGCTTTCTCATGCACAAGTCCTAAGCCACTGCAATCAAGAAGCTGAGCTGCTTTTCATGATTTCTCCAGCAAGCCTTGGTCAGCTCAGCTCATGTCACCCAAAAAGAGCTCTTCATCCTTTTGTTTTGGTGCAAATACTATCAGGCAGCTGGAGAACACAAACATCTGCACATCACACCACTGCTGCCAGGCAGGGTCATGGAATACAGCTCCACTTCACTGTTCCTCCAGGATCTAGACCTAACTGGAACCACTTTCTTCTACCAGCATGAAAGTTAATTCTTCAACAGCAAGCAAACACTGCTGGCTTTTAATGGGATGAAACAATGCAGCACAGGCTGCCTTACCACCACTCTTTCTCCAAGGATGGCCCCATAGAAAGCAAAAACTGCTGCTTTTTTGTCCTACCACTTTTAAAGCTCTTAATTTCTTACCAACCATTTGGGCACTGTCTCTACTGCAGAATCTTCTTGCACAGGATCCCTGCTCCCCGGGCTTGTAATTTTAATATGCAAATGAGATGCCCAACCCTTCCTATAAGCAGTGATAAATAATCCCAATTGGGTACTTAATAGGGAGGTATCCACCCTTCCACACGTAAAGGAAGGTGTTACAGTCTCACCTCTGTATTTACTAATAATGTACCCTTCTGTGTTAACATTTCCAGTGCTGTCTGACATTTCATTCTCAGGATTTTGTCTTCCAGTTACTGTTTTATTGGCAGTGATTTTTTTCTTTTGCCTTTTATTAGAGGTGCAAAAGGCCATCAGCCAGCAAATCAACCCCTTCTGCAGAAACCTTGCTTTGATGGATGCCTCCATCTAGCCAAAAGGTTTGTAATTAAAACCAAACCAATATAAAAACATAAACCCACCAAAAATCAAATCTTTTCTTCTCCCCCCCCCTCCCCTTGCCCCACTTTCCTGTCTGCTTTTTTTGTTGGTTGTGGGTTTTGTGAGTTTTCTTTGGGGTTGGTTGGTTGGTGCAGTTTGTTTTTCATTTCCAGTGTTTGTGTTGTTTGGATTTGGTTTGGGTTTTTAATGCCTGGGAGGGAGGGCTATTGTTCTGTTTGTTGGTTTTTTTCAGACTGAGTGGTACCTCTGAGTTCAGGTAGGAGCAAGCCTGAGCTTGCTGAGTAACAAATGAGGTTCCACTTACATTAAAAAGCCTTGTTACCATAGAAGCATCACATCAACAAACACCACTCCTATGGAACTCCAGAAGGACCAAGGCATTTCCATCAATTTTGAATAGTCTGGGTTTATTCTCACCAAATTGTCAGGTTTGGAAGGGACCTCAAGGATCATCCAGTTCCAACCCTGCTGCCATGGGCACCCTCCACTAGATCAGGTTGCCCAGAGCCACATCCAGCTTGGCTTTAAAACCTCAGGTCCAGCCAACATGGATTTAGGAAGGGCAGGTCCTGCCTCACTAATCCTGATCTCCTTCTATGATCAGGTGACCCGCCTGGTGGACGTGGGGAGGCTGTGGATGTGGTCTACCTGGACTTCAGCAAGGCCTTTGACACCGTCCCCCACAGTAAACTGCTGGCTAAGCTGTCAGCTCGTGGTTTGGACCACAACACTCTGTGCTGGGTTAGGAACTGGCTGGAGGCTGAGCCCAGAGAGTGGTGGTGAATGGTGCCACATCCAGCTGGCGGACAGTCACCAGTGGCATCCCCAGGGATCAGTGCTGGGCCCCATCCTCTTTAACATCTTCATTGATGATCTGGATGAGGGGGTTGAGTCAGTCATCAGCAAGTTTGCAGATGACACCAAGTTGGGAACAGATGTTAGTCAGTTAGAGGGTAGAAAGGCTCTGCAGAGGGACCTCGACAGACTGGACAGATGGGCAGAGTCCAATGGGATGGCATTTAATAAGTCCAAGTGCCAGGTGCTGCACTTTGGCCACAGCAACCCCATGCAGAGCTACAGGCTGGGGTCAGAGTGGCTGGAGAGCTGCCAGACAGAGAGGGACCTGGGGGTGCTGATTGACAACCACCTAAACATGAGCCAGCAGTGTGCCCAGGTGGCCGAGAAGGCCAATGGCATCCTGGCCTGTATTAGGAATAGTGTGGCCAGCAGGAGCAAGGAGGTCATTGTGCCCCTGGACTCTGCATTGGTTAGGCCACACCTTGAGTCCTGTGCCCAGTTCTGGGCCCCTCAGTTTAAGAAGGACATAGAGACACTTGAAGGTGTCCAGAGAAGGGCAACAAGGCTGGGGAGAGGCCTTGAGTACAGCCTTGTGAGGAGAGGCTGAGGGAGCTGGGGTTGTTTAGCCTGGAGAAGAGAAGGATCAGAGGTGACCTCATTGCCCTCTACAACTACCTGAAAGGTGGTTGTAGCCAGGTGGGGGTTGGTCTCTTCTCCCAGGCAACCAGTACCAGAACAAGGGGACACAGTCTCAAGCTGTGCCAGGGGAGGTTTAGACTCGAGGTGAGGAAAAAGTTCTTCACTGAGCGAGTCGTTCGTCATTGGAATGGGCTGCCCAGGGAGGTGGTGGAGTCACCGTCCCTGGAGGTGTTCAAGGGGAGATTGGACGTGGCACTTGGTGCCATGATCTAGTTGTGAGGTCTGTTGGAACAGGTTGGACTTGATGATCCTTGGGGTCTCTTCCAACCTTAGTTACTGTGATACTGTGATACTGTAACCTCCAGGGATGAGGCTTCCACCACCCCCCTGGGCAACCTGTTGCAGTGTCTCACCACCCTTACGGTGAATAACTTCTTCCTGATGTCTAATCTAAATCTCCCCTCCTCTAGTTTGAGGATCTTCCCTATAATTAAACCTCATCTTTCATTTTAATTTACCCAAAACTTCATTTTGGAGAATATTTGTCAAGTATTTTGCTCCTCCACCATTTACTGGGTAAATATTCCCAAGGAGACTTTGCAGAGTTATTTCTTTTACCTTTTTTTCCCTTTTTTCTTTTTCTTAGCAACATAATTGCAGAATCCTTGTTCTTTAGCACTTGTTTAAAAGCTGAACTATTTTATTGCTCATTTCCTTTCAGCATCATTCCCATCTCTGGAGGTCCCTTCCAACCCTAACGTTCTGTGATTGCTGACAGCAAAGCTACTTCCCTCCACCAAAGCACCACCTTGTTCTCAGCAGTGGAGCACCAGTTGCAAACATCTCATCTGACTATTGCAGAGTAATTAGCCTGACCTCACAAGGCCTGACCTGGCTGTTGAAGACACTGCCCTGCAGAAACGAGCAGCTTTGGGAGAGACCTCCAGATACCACAGAGCAGCAGCCAGGTGGAGATCAAACACGTAGGCATAACCCGGGGCAACTTGGCTCTTCTCTCCTTCTCATCAAACTTCTAAAGTTTCCTCTTAAAATATCACAGCCATTAGCCCTCTGACATCAGAATGAATGGCCCCATTCCAGCCTGCATGTAAGCTATCTTTAAGGCCATCCATTTTTTTATATTCCCCATTAGAGGTCACTTTTATCTAACACTTCCAGCCTTTAATGGAGCCATGCATTTCCCTTCTGTCGAGCCCTCTGTGTTGGTTAAGGTCATTACTTTTATTCAAACCGAGAAGCACCAGAATGTGCCCGTTATTTGCTCTCAAAAATACCCTTTTATCCATTGCCACATTTGGCTCATTTGCTCACAGCCCTCTGACTCGGGATTTTAATGGCTGCACAGTTGTTTCCTCTAATTGAGCACTGACCTGTTAACTTCCCAGACTATTTTTATTCTTTCCTAGGTTAATTTGCAGCCTCTTTTGCAGCTAGTGAAGCTGCATTTGTTGTATTATACAGAGCAGCAGGCTCCTTTTTTCTTTTCCTGGGGCTGTATACCAGCCCCTTTATCTCCATCACCTGGCTCCTTTCCCCTCTCTAGCACCATCCATTTGGTGTCAGCGCAGTTCTAAATCCCAGTTCTATCACCATCTGTATGATTGCAGCCCAGCGCTGTCACTTCCCCAGTGCTCCTCACAACTTCAACGCTTAGTTGCTCAGCCAAAGCAAGAGCTCTGCAGCTGCTGGTTTTCCATCAACATTCTTTCACCTTGCCAAGTCTTGGGGCAGCAAGAGTGGTCAGGCACTGGAACAGACTGCCCAGGGAAGTGCTGGAGTCACAATCCCCAGAGGTGTTCAAAAAATGAATTGATGTGGCACTTGAAGATATGGTCTACTGCTGATGAAAGTGTTGGGTAGACTTGGCTGGACTTGATGATCTTAGAGGTCTTTTCCAAACTTAGTGATCCTATGATGCAAAGAGGTGGTGCTAAGTGACATGTTTTAGCACCAGACTTGGTAGCATTAGATAATGGTAGGACTTGATGATCTTGAAGGTCTTTTCCAACAAAAAGAATCCTACACTCTGGGGCATGAAGAGGAGTGTGCTCAGCAGGTCAAGGGAGCTTCTTCTCCCACTCTACTCGGCACTAGTGAGGCCAAATCTGGAATACTGTGCACAGTTCTGCACTTCCCAGTTCTAGAGGGGCAGGGAGGGAGTTCAATGGAGGGCTATGAGCATGGTTAAGGGACTGGAGCACCTCTCTTATGTGGAAAGGCTGAGAGACCTGGGGTTGTTTAGTTTGGAGAAGAGAAGGCTGAGAGGGCACCTTATAAATGTCTGCAAATATCCAAAGTGTGACTGTGGGGAGGATGGAGCCAGTCTGTTGTCTCTTTGCAGGGATACCCAGTGATAGGACAAGGGGCAATGGATGTGAACTCAATCACAGGAAAATCCACCTCAACCTGAGAAAAGGCTTTTGTACTGAGGGTGACAGAGCCCTGGAGCAGGCTGCCCACAGAGGTTGTGGAGTCTCCTCTAGAGATCTTCAAAACCCTCCTGGATGCATTCTTGTGTGACCTGCCCTAAGTGGTCCTGCTTTGGCAGGGGGGTTGGATTCAATTATCTCTGGAAGTCCCTTCCAAACCCTATCACTCTATGATTCTATTACTTCCTCTTAGTTTTCCTTCCTTAGTATTTCATGTTGGCAAAAGTTTATGGTCCTGCAAAAAGAATGTTTCAAACACCTTACACCAAAGCAGCTTTTTGGCTATTACTCTGGGTATCCATATAGATGTCTAAATTTACTGAAGTCACACTCTCATCAAGTATTTGGGGGTTAAGTTTGGCAGGGTTATGATGGATGGACACTGCTAAGGACACTGGAAGCTAAAAAGGAAGGAGGAGAAGCGTGTTTGGTCCTTTTCTGCTGACAAAAGACCCTGAGCTACTGGTGTGGTTGTTGTGGGTTGTCCAGCCTTGCACAGCCTGTGCAGCTCCTGAACAGAATTTGTTGCTGTTTGCCTGAACTCTTAAATGATATCAAAGTCCAGATCCTCTGATGAAAAACTACTAATCCCTGAAATCATTGCTGCCCCATTTTGTATCACCAGCCCTAACACAGTCCCCCAGCCCTTGCTTCTTGAGGCTCTCCAAAGAGCAGGTGCTTTTTGCTTCCCCTAGCCTCTACAGAAGGGCAGGCAGAAAGCTTGGCTGCCACAGACCTTATAATTGCCTTAAGCTACTCTTTGCCAACTTGAAACTCGACCAGTGCTGGAGAACAGCTAAAGACTTGGATTGTTTGCAGGGCTGCCAACCTAGAATCTGAATTGTACAGAGCAAACAAGGGGTTCCACTCATCTGCCATTTCCAGGCCAGAGTGATTGTATTTCAAAGAGCAATTGGACACTTGACTTCACTCTGATTTGGAACAAAAGCCACATATTTCCTACTCACCTCCTACATAAAAACACTATTACATCAGCAGCTTGAACCAGAGCCAGAAGCCCCAGGAGCTTGAGCTCCAGCTCTGCATGAGCCACAAACATGGGGAGCAGGGTTATTTCATCAAGTATTGGAACAGGTTGCCCCTGAAGAAGTTTAGCATCTTGAAGTTTGACATCACCAGTGTTTAGCATCTTTGTTGGTGCCATGGACAGTGGCATTGAGTGCACCCTCAGCAAGTTTGCTGACAACACCAAGCTGTGTGGTGCAGCAGACATGCTGGAGGGAAAGGATAGCATCCAGAGGGACCTTAACCGGCTGGAGAGATGGGCCCATGACAACCTCATGAGATTCAACAAGACGAACTGCAAGGTCCTG
Organism: Dryobates pubescens; assembly: GCF_014839835.1. Lineage (NCBI taxonomy): Eukaryota > Metazoa > Chordata > Aves > Piciformes > Picidae > Dryobates > Dryobates pubescens. The sequence goes on from NC_071641.1 coordinate 12,180,120, forward strand.
CATCTGTGTTGGGGCAATCCCAAGCACCAACATAGGCTGGGCAGCAACTGGCTTGAGAGCAGCCCTACAGAAAAGGCACTGGGGGTGTGGGTGGAAGAGAAGCTCAACATGAGCCAGAAATGAGCACGTCCAGCCCAGAAAGCCAGTCACATCCTGGGCTGTATCAAGAGAAGCATAGCCAGCAGGTCGAGGGATGCCAGTGGCATCCTGGCCTGTATCAGGAACAGTGTGGCCAGCAGGAGCAGGGAGGTCATTCTGTCCTGTGCTCAGCACTGGTCAGGCCACACCTTGAGTCCTGTGTCCAGTTCTGGGCTCCTCAGTTTAGGAAAGATGTTGAGTTGCTGGAACATGTCCAGAGAAGGGCAACAAAGCTGGGGAGGGGTCTGGAGCACAGCCCTGTGAGGAGAGGCTGAGGGAGCTGGGGTTGCTTAGCCTGGAGAAGAGGAGGCTCAGGGGAGACCTTCTTGCTCTTTACAACTCCCTGAAGGGAGGTTGCAGCCAGGTGGGGGTTGGTCTCTTCTCTCAGGCAACCAGCACCAGAACAAGAGGACACAGTCTCAAGCTGTGCCAGGGGAAGTTTAGGCTGGATATTAGGAAGAAGTTCTTCACAGAAAGAGAGATTGGCCCTTGGGATGTGCTGCCCAGGGAGGTGGTTGAGTCACCATCACTGGAGGTATTTAGGAAGAGACCTGATGGGATGCTTGGTGCCATGGTTGATTAGGTGGTGTTGGGTAATAGGCTGGACTCGATGATCTCAAAGGGCTTTTCCAACTTGGTCTATTCTATTCTATTCTATTCTATTCTATTCTATTCTATTCTATTCTATTCTATTCTATTCTATTCTATTCTCCCACTCTGTTCTGCTCTGGTGAGACCCCACCTGGAGTACTGCATCCAGTTCTGGAGCCTCTATTACAAGAGGGATCTGGATGTGCTGGAAGGTGTCCAGAGAAGGGCCAGGAGGATGAGCAGAGGGCTGGAGCACCTCTCCTGTGAGGACAGACTGAAGGAGTTGGGGCTGTTCAGTCTGGAGAAGAGAAGGCTCCAAGGTGACCTAACTGTGGCCTTCCAGTATCTGAAGGGGGCTACAAGAAATCTGAGGAGGGACTCTTGAGGGTGTCAGGGAGTGATAGAGCTAGGGGGGAATGGAAAAAAAATAGAAATGGGTAGATTGAGATTGGATGTTAGGAAGAAGTTCTTCCCCATGAGGGTGGTGAGACACTAGCACAGGTTGCCCAGGGAGGTGGTGGAAGCCTCATCCCTGGAGGTTTTGAAAGCCAGGCTGGATGTGGCTGAGAGCAACCTGCTGTAGTGTGAGGTGTCCCTGCCCATGGCAGAGGGGTTGGAACTGGATGATCCTTGAGGTCCCTTCCAACCCTGACAATTCTATGAGTCTATGTTCAAAAAATATGTAGATGTGGAATTTCAGGGCATGGTTTAATGGCCATGGTGGTGCTGGGTCACTAGTTGGACCTGATGATCTTAGAGGCCTTTTCCAACCAAAATGAATCCACAATTCTATTCTGATTTTGGGGCTCAGAGGCTGCCAGAGATCCAGGCGAGCCTGAGGGGAAATCATTTCTTTCAGCTGGATGCTGGAGGAGCACCAGCACACTGAGCATTTCATTTTCCAGTAGCATGCACTGCACCTCCTTCCCCTGCACCTGGGAAAACTGTTCCAAGAGCAGGAGAGATTTGAGCTTCAGAAAGGTTACCTGCTCACTCCCGACGCTTTCACTGCATTATGGCTAAAGCCAAATGTCATTTTCTTACTCCATTCCCCTCCACTTCTACCCTTAAGCAGCCTGCACTCTTTCTCAGTCATGTCCTGCAGACTATCCTCCTAAATGAATATGTTGTCTGTACAAGATCCAAATTAGTGCAATTTAACATTTCTTGATTCACATTATGCCTCAGGAATTTCCTGCTGCAAAATGTGATAGCAAAAAGTGAGCTGTACATTTAAAGTGAGTGAAGGGAGGCTGTAGCCAGGTGGGGGTTGGTCTCTTCTCCCAGGCAACCAGCACCAGAACAAGAGGACACAGTCTCAAGCTGTGCCAGAAGAGGTTCAGACTGGATGTTAGGAAGAAGTTCTTCATAGAAAGAGAGATTGGCCATGGCAATGTGCTGCCCAGGGAGGTGGTGGAGTCACCATCACTGGAGGTGTTTAGGAAGAGCCTGGATGGAGTGCTTGGTGCCATGGTTTAGTTGATTAGATAGTGTTGGGTGATAGGTTGGACTCGATGGTCTCAAAGGTCTCTTCCAACCTGGTTAATTCTCTTCTCTTCTCTTCTCTTCTCTTCTCTTCTCTTCTCTTCTCTTCTCTTCTCTTCTCTTCTCTTCTCTTCTCTTCTCTTCTCTTCTCTTCTCTTCTCTTCTCTTCTCTTCTCTTCTCTTCTCTTCTCTTCTCTTCTCTTCTCTTCTCTTCTCTTCTCTTCTATTGCTTTAGAGGCAGATCAGTTCCTCTCAGGTTCCTATGTGGTGCTGCTAAGGGATTTGATCCATCACATGGAAAAGGTGTTGTGCATTTTATTCTTTTTTTTTCTCAAACTGTTATCTGTAGGAAGTGAGAATCATCTCCAGGAAATTATAAACATAAAAGTTGCCTTCCCCCCCCACCCCCGTACTTTCAAGTCTTAGTCATTGGATGTTTTGATGAAAAGGTGATAAATGTCCAACTCTCACAAATGAAACTAAAGAGGTGGCTATTAAACCCACTCTGGAATCTGGTGAAGAAAAAGTGGCACTGTCATTAAAAGAATAACAGGGACATTTACACTAGAGCAGAGCATCTTGAGATTGAACATTAGGAAGAAGTTCTTTACTGTGAGGGGGCTGAGATGCTGGAACATGTTGGCCAGCAAAGCTGTGGACACCTCATTCCTGGAAGTGTTTAAGACCAAGCCCGAAGAGGCTCTGAGCAATCTGGTCTAGTGGGAGTGTCCCTGCACACGGCAAAGGGTTTGGAACCAAATGATCTTTAAGTTCCCTTCCAAACTAAGCCACTCCATGAATCTATGAATTATGCTGTGCATCAGCAATGTACACAGAGGCTTATCCAGTCTCAAGCCAGTGGTCTTCAGAAGACCACTTGACTATGACTGAATTGTCAACCTATATACTTCTGGTTAAAGTCCTATAGTTACAGCTCTTACCACATCTATTCATCTCTCTCTCTAAAGAACTGCAGCAGTTATCCAGGTGCATTCCCAAAGCTTCTGAAAATCATAGAATGGTTTGGATTGGAAGGGACCTCCAAAGGTCATCTAGTCCAACCTCCCCACAGTCAGCAGTGACATCACAGAATCACCAAAGTTGGAAGGGAACTCAGAGATCCAAGGGCAACAAAGTTGGTGAGGGGTTTGGAACACAAGCCCTATGAGGAGAGATTGAGGGAGCTGGAGTTGCTTAGCCTGGAGAGGAAGAGACTCAGGGGTGACCTCATTGCTCTCTACAACTACCTGAAGGGAGGTTGTAGACAGTTAAAGGTTGGTCTCTTCTCCCAGGCAACCAGCATCAGAACATGAGGACACAGTCTCAAGCTGTGCCAGAGGAGGTTTAAGCTGGAGGTTAGGAAGAAGTTCTACACAGAGAGAATGATTGCCCATTGGAATGTGCTGCCCAGGGAGATGGTGGAGTCACCATCATTGGAGGTGTTCAGGAGGAGACTTGATGGGGTGCTTGGTGCCATAGGTTAGTTGTTTAGGTGGTGTTGGGTGATAGGTTGGAGGCAATGATCGCGAAGGTCTCTTCCAACCTGGTTTATTCTATCATCAAGTCCAATCTGTCACCACAGACACCATGACTAAACCATGGCACCAAGTGCCACATCCAATCCTCCACTAGACCAGGCTGCTCAGTGCCTTGTCCTTCAGCCTCATCTTGAATAGCTCCAGGGATGGGGCCTCAACTACCTCCCTGTGCAACCAGTTCCTGTGTTCTACCACCCTGGTGGTAAAGACCTTGTTCCTAATACCCAATCTACATCTGCTCTGCTCTAATTTCAAACCATTGTCCCTCATCCTATCATTCCAGGCCCACAGTCCAACCAAGGCAATAACATTCCATTTTGTTCAGGGCTTCACTGGTGATTCCAGGCTACTGCTCCTAACAAAGCACCTGCTAGCACATAAGATTATATTATAGAGTTTGAGACTTGTTTCAAACATTTCCTCATTCCTCCAGGGAATATAAACTAGACAGCAGTAATTCTAACATCAGCTTTTAATTTCCCTGTTCATATGGATATTTTACCAAAATTCCAGGACTGCACTTTTGTTTACACCTTTTACAAAGCATTTTTCTCTTCAGTGATGCTTAGCACTGTAAGATCCTTGAATGTTGAAGGCTGTGTGTTTAGAAAGTGTTCAATCCCAGAACTTCTGTTTTCAAGTAATTTCAGCCCACGTTGTCTATAACTTTAAGGTCTTTAACTGCAGTAGGAGGCTTTTCTAAGTTTTGTTTTCCCACTCTGCTTTGCAGCATCCAGTGAAATGTGCCACTACCACAGAAACCTGTAGGTGTATCTCAAGGTTTTTCCACTCTGAGTCTTTCCCTTTAAATAACAGCTTCACAGGATCACAGAATGATAGGGGTCAGAGGGGACCTCCAGAGAGCATCAACCTCCCTGACAAGGCAGGATCACCTAGGACAGGTCACCCAGAAACACATCCAGAGAGGTCTTGAAAGTCTCCAGAGAAGGAGATTCCACAACCTCTCTGGGTAGCCTTTTGCAGTGCTCTGTTACCCTCACCATACAGAAGTGTCCCCTCTTGTTGAGACAGAATCATACAATGGCTCTCTGGCTTTCCTGTAGGATCCCTTCAGGTATTGGAAGGCAGCTCTAACTTCCACCTGAGCTTTTTCTTCTCTAGGCTGAACAGCCTGAGCTCCCTCAGCCTCTCCTCATAGCATAGGTGCTCCAACCCTTGGATCATCATTGTGGCCCTCCTCTGGACTCAGACCAACAGCGCTGTGTCCTTCTTAAGATGGGGACACCAGAACTGGACACAATACCCAAGGTGGGGTCTCACAAGAGAAGTGTAAAGGGGCAGAATCACCTCTTGACCTGCAGGCCACACTCCTCCTGGTGCAGCCTAGGATATGATTTGCTTTCTGGGCTGCATTCATGCACAGTGACTCCCTCTGAATACCTCTGATTTTGTAGTTTTGAACTATATGAATCTGGAGTTTCATTCTTTCAGTTGAAGGTTTTAGTCTTCCTGCTCCAGCATGTACTCTTGAAAATAAAACCCACTGCATTTAATCCAGTCTGGAACTTAGTGCTGTTCTTTTCATAAGCTGAGTTCCCTTCAACCTTTCAGATTCAAAAATGTTTTCATGACACCTCATCACCTTCCGTATCATTCCTACTACAAATGCAGTACAACAGACAGCAGCTGATTTCAGTGGCTCCTGAATTTCCTCTGGCTTTTCACAATCTCTCTCTTTGCTGAGATTCAGGTGGTCCAAGTACTCTCGAGACTTGGACAGGCTGGAGAGCTGGGCAGGGAGAAATCTGATGAAGTTCAACAAGGGCAAGGGTAGAGTCTTGCACCTGGGAAGGAGCAACTCCATGCACCGGTATAGGTTGGGGACAGACCTGCTGGAGAGCAGTGAAGGGGAAAGGGACCTAGGGATCCTGGTGGATGGAAGGATGACTGTGAGCCAGCAATGTGCTCCTGTGGCCAGGAAGGCAAATGCCATTCTGGGGTGGATTAGAAGAGATGCGACCAGTAGGTCAAGAGAGGTTCTCCTCCTCCTCTATTCTGCACTGGTGAGGCTGCATCTGGAATATAGTGTCCAGTTCTGAGCCCCTCAGTTCAAGAAAGACAGTGAGCTGCTTGAAAGAGTCCTGCACAGAGCCACAAGGGTGGTTAGGGGAACGGAACACCTTCTGTCCAAGGACAGACTGAGGGAGCTGGGGCTCTTTAGCTTGGAGGAGAGGAGACTGAGAAGTGACCTCATCCATGTTTATAAACATGTAAAGGGTGAGTCCAGGCTCTTCTCAGTGGTGCCCAGTGACAGGACAAGGGACAATGGGTGGAAGTTGAGGCACAGGAAGTTTCACCTAAATAGGAGGAAAAAGATTTCCCCTGTGAGGGTGACAGAGCCCTGGAGCAGGCTGCCCAGAGAGGTGGTGGAGTCTCCCACTCCGGAGATACTCAAAACTCATCTGGATATGTTCCTGTGTAATCTGGTGTAGGTGATCCTGCTCTGGCAGGGGCACTGGACTGGATGAGCTTTCAAGGTCCCTTCCAGCCCCTGAAATTCTATGATTCTGTTGTAATATGTGTTTCTGCTCTAAATGGGAGCACAGTTTCTCCATTCCTCTTTAAAACTCACTGTGCTGTAAACAAACTTCATAAGTATTCAAGACTCCTCTCCCTAGAGCACTATGCTACTAATAGTTGTTATACCTCAAGGGCATGCAAAGTATCCAGGGAGCTCTCAAAACCTGTAGCACAAAACCTCTTCCTTGTTGTGAATAAGCTGGGAGTCAGAAAGCTGTAAGACAAAAGGAGAAAAGGCAATATTTGAGGGCTGAGCACTCAGCATTTAAAATCTAGGCAGGAGAAAAGATCACTACCTTAAACTGTTAAAAAAAACAAGGGACATAAAAGCAGATGAGCAATGCTGTTATTTTAAAGAGCCCAGGGTAGCCTTTGACTACACACAGAGGCTCCTAAGCATAGTGTCAACACAGGATGATACAGCTCCTGATGCATATGAAGCCTGAGCTGCAGCAGGGGAGGTCACTGAGTCACAAAATCAGTATCACAGTATCACAGTATCACTAAGGTTGGAAGAGACCTCAAGGATCATCGAGTCCAACCTGTCTCCACAGACCTCATGACTAGACCATGGCACCAAGTGCCACATCCAATCCCCTCTTGAACACCTCCTGGGACGGTGACTCCACCACCTCCCTGGGCAGCACATTCCAATGACGAATGACTCGCTCAGTGAAGAACTTTCTCCTCACCTCGAGTCTAAACCTCCCCTGGCACAGCTTGAGACTGTGTCCTCTTGTTCTGGTGCTGGTTGCTTGGGAGAAGAGACCAACTCCCTCCTGGCTACAACCACCTTTCAGGTAGTTGCAGAGGCCAATGAGGTCACCCCTGAGCCTCCTCTTCTCCAGGCTAAGCAACCCCAGCTCCCTCAGCCTCTCCTCACAGGGCTGTGCTCAAGGCCTCTCCCCAGCCTTGTTGCCCTTCTCTGGACACCTTCAAGTGTCTCGATGTCCTTCTTAAACTGAGGGGCCCAGAACTGGACACAGGACTCAAGGTGTGGCCTAACCAATGCAGAGTCCAGGGGCACAATGACCTCCCTGCTCCTGCTGGCCACACTATTCTTGATGCAGGCCAGGATGCCATTGGCCCTCTTGGCCACCTGGGCACACTGCTGGCTCGTGTTTAGGCAGCTGTCAATCAGCACCCCCAGGTCCCTCTCTGTTTGGCAGCTCTCAGCCACTCTGACCCCAGCCTGTAGCTCTGCATGGGGTTGCCGTGGCCAAAGTGCAGCCCCTGGCACTTGGACTTGTTGAATGCCATCCCATTGGCCTCTGCCCATCTGTCCAGTCGGTCGAGGTCCCTCTGCAGAGCCTTTCTGCCCTCTAACTGACCAACATCTGTTCCTAACTTGGTGTCATCTGCAAACTTGCTGATGACTGACTCAGTCCCCTCATCCAGATCATCAATAAAGATGTTAAAGAGCATGGGGCCCAGCACTGATCCCTGGGGCACACCACTGGTGCCTGGCTGCCATCTGGCTGTGGCACCATTCACCACCACTCTCTGGGCTCAGCCTCCAGCCAGTTCCTAACCCAGCACAGAGTGTTGCTGTCCAAGTCAGGGGCTGACAGCTTAGCCAGCAGTTTGCTGTGGGGGACGGTGTCAAAGGCCTTGCTGAAGTCCAGGCAGACCACATCCACAGCCTCCCCACGTCCACCAGGCAGTCACCTGGGCATAGAAGGAGATCAGGTTGGAGAGGCAGGACCTGCCCTTCCTAAATCCATGCTGGCTGGGCCTGAGCCCTTGGCCGTCCTTCAGGTGCAGTTATTGCCGCCAGGATAATCTGTTCCATCACTTTCCCTGGCACTGAGGTCAGGCTGGCTGGCCTGGAGTTAGCCTGACCTCAGTGCCAGGGAAAGTGATCAGGGAATGGTTTGGATTGGAAGGCACCTTTAAAAGCCATCTAGTCCAACCTCCTGCAGTCAGCAGGGACATCTGCAACTAGAGCAGGTTGCTTACATCCCCAAATAACCTAACCTGGAATGGTTCCAGGAATGAAGTTTCTACCACCTCTATGGGCAGCCTGGGCCAGTGTTTCACCACCCTCAATGTAAAACTTTTCCTCCTTCTCTCCAGTCTGAATCTCCCTCTTTTAGTTTCAAACCATCACTCCTTGTCCAGCCACAACAGGCCATGCTCTATATTCTGCACCTATCTTTCTTGTAGGCCCCTTAAAGGGCTTAAAGCACTGAAAGGCCACCAGGAGGTCTCCCTGGAGCCTTCTCTTCTCAAGCTGAACAATCCCAACTGTCTCAGCCTGGCCTCACAACAGAGGGCTTCCAGCCCTCCCATCATTGCTGCAGCCTCCTCTGGCCCTGTTCCAACAGGTCCATGTCTCTCCTGTGCTAGGGACTCCAGAGCTGGTCCCAGCACTGCTGGTGGGGTCTCAGCAGAGCAGAGGGGCAGAATTTCCCCCCTTCCCCTACTGCCCACACTGCTGGGGATCAGTCCAGGGCATGATTGGCTCTGGGTTGTGAATGGACAGTGCCAGCTCATGTCCTGCTTTTCACCCACCAGCACCCCCAAGTCCTTCTCCACCAAGCTGCTTTCCAGGCCTTCATCCTCTAGAGTCCCTTTTTGATCCCTAGAGGAATCAGCAAGCGCATACAATGAACTTAGTTAATTAGCATAACTATTACATTTTCATTCCCTCACCACTGAGGTATCACATTGTGCATCCCATCATGCTATCCTCATGCAAAAAAATCCCAGCAAACAATCCCTCAAAAGCTCACAAGCCAAGTGAAAAAGCAGCTCCAATCACACAAAGCCAGGTGAGAAGCAATGAGCCAATCTGAAGAGTCTGTCAAGTCTTCCATGGCAATGTCAGAAACACAGGATTATGAATTTCTTCACTAAATAAAATAAGGTGGCTTCTTCCCATGGTGGTGAAGGTGACACACTCAGCTAAACAGACCTGGCAGAATAAAGCACAAGAGAATAAAATTGTCATGGAGTGAAAATCTCCATCCTGGCCAGAAGATTTCTATCCAGGCTTTGCTGGGATGTGAGGATGTGCCACAGCACACAAGCACTGGGCACAAGGGAAATTAAAAACATTCCTAGAAAGGGACCTGGGGGTGCTGGTTGATGGTAGGCTGAACATGAGCCAGCAGTGTGCCCAGGCAGCCAGGAGGGCCAATGGCATCCTGGCCTGCATCAGGAACAGTGTGGCCAGCAGGAGCAGGGAGTTCATTCTCCCCCTGTACACCACACTGGTTAGGCCACACCTCGAGTCCTGTGTCCAGTTCTGGGCCCCTCAGTTTAGGAAGGAGGTTGACTTGCTGGAGCATGTCCAGAGAAGGGCAACAAAGTTGGTGAGGGGTTTGGAACATAAGCCCTACAAGGAGAGGCTGAGGGAGCTGGGGTTGCTTAGCCTGGAGAAGAGGAGACTCAGGGGAGACCTCATTGCTCTCTACAACTCCCTGAAGGGAGGTTGTAGTCAGGCAGAGGTTGGTCTCTTCTCCCAGGCAACCAGTACCAGAACAAGAGGACACAGTCTCAGGCTGCGCCAGGGGAGGTTTAGGCTGGAGGTTAGGAGGAAGTTCTACACAGAGACAGTGATTGCCCATTGGAATGTGCTGCCCAGGGAGGTGGTGGAGTCACCATCACTGGAGGTGTTTAGGAGGAGACTGGATGGGGTGCTTGGTGCCATGGTTTAGTTGATTAGGTGGTGTTGGATGATAGGTTGGAATGGATGATCTCAAAGGTCTCTTTCAACCTGGTTTATTCTAGTCTAAAAAATGAGGTTTTCCTGAGATTAGATCAGGGAGGAGTTAAGAACTTCTTGGCAATGTTTGGCTTAGCACCGAAGAAGATCCAAGGGAAACCAATGCTGTGTGGGAGCAGGTGATGGGCTCAGAGAAGGGACTTGGGCAGTGGAAACTTCAGTAGCAGGGCAAGATAAGGGGCAAACCAAGCAAACAGCTCTGCCCCTGAGTGAGGCAGGTGAAGATGGGTTGTGGATCAGCCAGAGGGGTGACAGCAAAGACAGATGAAACAAAGAGATCAGATGGTGAGATCAGCACGGTGAGATGAAATCACTTTTAGTGCAGCAGTCTAGGAATAAGGGACGTGAGAGTCCTGACAAAGCCAAAATCCAGCACTGTCAGAGCACGGACTTCAGAAGCTTCTGAACTCATTTTAGGACTAGCCAATGTGAAAGGTAGCAGCATTGCAGTTTATTTTCATTACAGTTTCCCCAGTGCTATCTTTCAAGCTGAATTAACCACAGTTCGAGCTGACACTTTCCTCCTAGAGGAGCTTTTAGACTTTCAAAATTGCCTAAGACCAGGGAATGCAGAAGGTCACAATGGCACAGGTTAGAGATCTCTGGAGAGCTCTGGGGCAGGTAAAAGGTGTGGGTACTGGTTATAGCTTTGGCAAAGTAAATACCATGAAGCTGTAATGAGGTTATGTCAGATGGGAAAAGTCATTCAAAAGAATCTTTTCTGCCACTTTAAATGCTGTAGAGAAAATTACAATAATAAATCATTCTTAGACAGGAAGCAAGTTGAAAAGGCAGATTTGCACTCTGATGACCACCAGGAGCTTTTTGCCCACCTTTCACAGCACAATTTAGTGGAATGACACTTAATATAAACACCAGAAAAATAAAGGGGCTTGAGGTGCACTAGTTTCAATGCAGGAGAAGAGAGCAAAGTGGTTACTAGGATTTTGAAATCAATTAGCTTGTCTGCTTCTGCTGAATTAACCACAAAATCAGAAGCACCTTCCATCATAAATGTCTCTCTGTGGACTAGTTGGGGAATGAACCCTATGGGTAGTTTGACATGTACCCACATAGCTGATTAGTAACCAGGAAACCAAAGCACTACTCAGCATGCAGCTATTGTACTAAGCCCACTGCTGATGCTCTTATTTACCTATCAGCACAAGACTAACAAACTTGGCTCAGGGCTTCCTCACTGCACCGTGGGGCATCAAACAAGGAAACACCAAACACTGGCATGGCTGATTGTTCCCTGGCAAATCCACTGGGTTTGTGTAATGGGTTGGGGCAGATCCCCTCCCTCCACAGGCAGAAATAACGACTCAGACAAACGGATTGCAAAAGTGATGAAAGTTTAAATAGAAAGCAGTGAATGTTACAGAAAACCCAAAGCGCAGTGACAAAGAAAGATCCCATCCCCACCTGAGGGTGCATCCAAAACCCCCAGGGCTCCTTCTTCCCCCTCCCTCTGCTGGGCTAGTCTCAGCTGGCCAGGCCTGAGACTGCCCATCCCCCTGTGGCCTTGGGCCCAATCAGGCCCATGGCCGGGAGATCTCTCCCCCAGTTACCAAGTCTCGGAGAGGGAAGGAAAGAGGAAGTGCCAGACCCCGCACTGGATCTTATAGTGGTGCAAAGAATTATGGTAGGAAATACACAATTTCCTGTGTCCATCCCTCTGGGCTGGACTTCTGGACACAGGAAGTGAATGCACCAGGGGGGCACCCAGCTCAAACTACAACAGTTTGTTTCTTTTTCAAACAAAATCCCAGCATGATAGGGGTTGGAAGGGGACTCTGGAGATCATCTAGTGCACAGCAGCTTGCCCAGGACCACAATGCCCAGGTGGGGATGGAATCTCTCTAGAAAAGGAGTCTGCACAGCCTGTTCTAGGGCTACAGCAGCCTCATAGCGAAGAAGTTTTCTCATGTTCAGACAGAACCTCCTGCCCTTTATGTTGCTTATCCTCAGCTACAACAGTTTCAGGACATTGACCTTTATAAGCAGTTTTAATATGCTCCATTGAAAGTCTCTAACTCATTGGGTTTATTCTGCCACAAGTAAAGAAACATTTACGTAAACATCACAAAAGCGGCAGCAACAACAGCTCTCCTTTTACCTCAAACACTGAAGGAGTTTATGGGTTGTGGTTTTCTGCATATTAGAAGCAGAGTTAAAGATTTAAACTGTAATAGTCTTGTGATATTGCCTAACAACCCTTAGCCAGTTTGATACAGTAACTGATAGACATAAAATCGGAGTTACATCGCAGCGGGGGGGAGACACATGGAGAGGCACAAGTGTTAAAGTAACACAGAAGTAAATAAAGAGGAAGCAAGAGAGAAAGCCTGCAAATCACTCTTGTAAGGGATAACAGGGACAAAAGAAGTGATGTCCTTCTCTCACACACTCTTTCCATACAGTGCATTACAGCATCACCTGAAAATGCCTGTCCCTTTCCACTGGCTTCAAAAGCAGTTGCAGTTGCTGCAGTAACATGGTGAAATATGGTAGAAAACACCCACAAAATACACACTGTGGCACAAACATATCCAGGTATTCAGCCCATGCTGTTATGCAGAATCACAGAATGGCTTAGGTTGGAAGGGACCTCAGAGATCATCTACTCTCCCCATCATGGGCAGGAATGCCTCTCAGCTAGACTTGGTTGATCATCCAACCTGGCCTTGAACACCTCCAGGGAGGAGGCATCCACAGCGTCCATGGGCAACCTTCTCCAGAGTCTCACCACCCTCATACTGAAGAATTTCTTCCTAAGATCCAGTCTAAACCTACTCTCCCTCCACTTAAAACCATTCCCCCTTATCCTGTTGCTAGACACTCTTATGACAAGTCCTCCTGCAGATTTCCTGTAGGCTCCCTTCAGGCATGGGACATGCACCTGCACTCACCCTGGCTTGTAGCCTCAGATGTGTGTGAATTGTGCATCAGCTGGTTTGGGGATGTACAGAATCCCAGGGACTCAGCATGGGGTTGGAAGCGACCTCTGGAGATCATTTAGTCTAAACCCACTGCCACAACAGGGGCACCCACAGCAGGCTGCCCAGGATCACAACATCAGACAGGTTTGGAATCTCTCCAGAGAAGCAGTCTCCACAACCTCTCTGGGCAGCCTGCTTCAGGGCTCCAGCACCCTCTATACCATTATTCCATGCCCTTCATTTCTTTGATGCTTATAAGCCACATTCAGGTATAAGGTCTGGCTGCTTTGCTGCACACCAGTGGCACAAAGCAAATGTAAACTTTGCTCAGCTGCTCAGCTAAATTGGATTTACTGCACCTTTGAATCCCCAGAGCGTAGGAAAGCATCTGGAGCCTACCAGTAAGCCTGACCCTGCTATTCCAATAAAAGCAGTATGTGCACCAGAGATGATCTCCTTATAGCGTATGTTGTGCTGCAGCCATCACTTTCATCTCTCAGGCTGAGTTTCCTAAAATTCCTTCACATTCCCTAGGCAGAATTTTACTCAAATATGTGAAATCTTTTGCCCCACCAAGAAATCTTTCTGTTTATGATAAACAGTATTGGTGAACTGATCAACAAACCCATGGCTATGGGTACCCAGTGGAGCACCCTGGTGTTCTAAACAACAGCCCTTTAAACTACATTTACAATCATGCTATTACTCAGGGCAGAACTACCCTGGGGGAACTTGTTTTTCCAGTGAGAATCAAATAGCAGCTGCTAAAGCCAAGTTGTGCCTGTGAACTTCAGGTAACACATACTACCTGAAACCCACTGTTTGCAATAGTTTAGCCCAGCTGAAACCAGAAGGAGAGAAAAAAACATCTTCAATCCCAAACCGTTTTCCCTTGTTCTCCCCCACAAGCCCATTGTACATGCCCCAAGGTGTAAAGGATTCACGTTCTTGCTGAGCACTGCATAAATACAGTAGGATTGCAGCATGTCCACATCCTGAAGCATTAGTACAAGTCCTCGAAGGCACAGAGCCAAGAGCAACACATCTGAGACCTTCCCTTATGCCCCTGCAGGTCATATTGATACAAAAGTTGACGAGCTGAAGCGTGGCCAGGATCATACGATCCACTTTGAAGCACACCCCAACAGTACTCAAAATGTTTGTGCAGCAGCATGAATACATTTTGCTGCCATACTATTTCAAATCCACTTTTGACAGAGTTGTCTCTTGAGGGCCTTTTGAAAGTTTTCATTCACTAAACCTTTCTCCTGCTCCCTGCGAAGATCAAGATGCAGTGAGAGCACTACATAAAGCACAACATGCCAGGAAGAGACAGTAGCCAAAGCTTTGAATGAAGGCTGCCTACTCTAGACACTAACATTTCATGTTTGAGGTGTGAAGCATTTTCAGTCACACCACTGCAGTGCTTTTTTTGCAGAATTAAACTGCTACTGCTTTCAGTACTGAGCTGCAGCTGCCCAACCCTGCTCAGCAATTAGCTCTTATAAAATATTTACAGTCAGGAGTGCCCCCCACTAGTAACACCATTTAAAATGTCATCAGTCTCTACTGCTTCGTCCTCAATGTTGAAACAAAGGTGAAAACTGGCACTGGGATGCTGTTTATTCTCAGAGTACTGGAGAGACTCAAGAGAGACCAAGTCCTTGTAGAATCATAGAATGGCAGGGGTTGGAAGACACCTCAGGAGAGAAGTCCAACGCCCCTGCCAAAGCAGGATCACATATGGCAGGTCACACAGGAACACATCCAGACAGGCCTTGAAAGATTCCAGAGAAGGAAACTCCACAACCTCTCTGGGCAGCCTGTTCTAGGGCTCCATCACCCTCAATGTAAAGAAGTTTCTCCTCATGTTGAGGTGGAACTTCCTGGGTTCCAGTTTGTATCCCCTGCCCCTTGTCCTATCACAGAACACTACTGAAAAGAGCCTGGCCCCTTCTTCTTGACATCCACCCTTCAGATATTTCCAAACATTTATAAGATCTCTCAGTCTTCTCCAGACTAAACAGCCCCAGGTCTCTCAGCCTTTCCTCACCAGACAGATGTTCCAGTCCCTTCACCATCCTCATAGTCCTCCATTGGACACTTTCTGGTATATCCCTGTCCCTCTTGAACTGGCAAGCCCAGAACTGCACACAGTACTCCAGATGTGGCTTCACTAGGGCAAAGTAGAAGGGGAAGTGAATCTCCCTTAATCTGCTGGCCACACTCTTTTTATGGTGTAATAGAGACCTCCACTGCCAGACCAGAAGAGGATGGTCAGTGACAGCATCAACAGAGAGAGCTGTGAGAAAAAACAAGGTGACCCAAATGGCAGAGTGACCTCATGAGCTAAAGAAAAGGTCCACTTCTGGGAGCTTAAGTAGCACAGCATTCAACTAATCCTTATCCTAACAGCCATCCACACATCTTCAAGCATAGTGCACACTATGAGGAGAAAGAAGAGTGTCAAGGCTTAAGAGAATTATACAGCCTAGGTCTGTGTGACAAACAGAGAGTAGCTGGAGAAAACTTGGTCTGCATTAAAAGTCATTACAGAAATATTTGGGAGCATTACATCCTGCCTCCCAAAGTAGTCAACACCTGTGTGGAAATGATAACCCCAGGTGTCGCTTGCCACGTAAGGAAATGAGCTGTGCAGGCAGCCTTGCAATGATATTAGCACCATGACTAAGAATGCTCCCGCCTGCTCAGAGGCTCACTCTTTCTCTGCCTGTCTCCTCATCTCATCAGCTAGAGAAGTAGGTTACTATTAATAACAGCACTGCAGAAACATTCCAGCCGTTTGGTTTGTGCCTTCATGATGCAATGTCTTAGCACTGAGTAGCAACATGCAGTACTTCATGTAATACTCTTGGGCCCTAGGTATTTGCCCTGGCTTTTAACAGCCTGACATACTGTGTTTCAAATAGTTGTTGGGTTTCTTCAGCATCTTTCTCTTTCTAGCCACCAAATAAAGCTCTGAATAGATCATCTTACGAGCTCTGCTGCCCACAGGAGCCAGAAAGCACAGCTTCCTCCAGGTCAGGTCACGAGGCTCTAATTCAGCATCTTGAAATAATGAGCTCTCCATTTAAGAAAGTGCCCTTGAGTGATTAATAGATGGGATAAAAGAAGTCTGCACCTGTACAGAAGAAAAATGAGATTAATGTAATTGAACTGCTTTTTGTTACTTCTTTTAAAAATAAATAAATGAACTAAAACTAGACAAAGTAGAAAGAGGAGAGTCGTGAGTCTTCCACATCTCCTTCAAGTGTGTAAGGGTAAAACCATATATCACTCTTGGTACAGGCTTGCTTTCAGTCATGCAACCACAAAATGTTTGGGGTTGGAAGGGACCTCTAGAGATCTCGAGTCCAACCCCTCTCCCAGAGCAGGATCACCTAGGGCAGGTCACATAGGACTGCATCCAGGCTGTTTTTGAAAGTCTCCAGAGAAGACTCCACAACCTCTCTGGGCAAACTGTTGCAGGGCTCTGTCACCTTCACAGTAAAGGAGTTTCTCCTCATGTTGATATGGAACCGCCTGTGTTCTGATTTGTACCCCTTGTTCCTTGTCCTACCACTGGGCACCACTGAAAAGAGCCTGGCACCTTCATCTTGACAACCACCCCTCAGATATTTATAGACATTGATAAGATCCCCTCTCAGCCTTCTCTTCTCAAGACTGAAGAGCTCCATCCTCAGTAACTCCCATGCCAGGTGGAATAAATACATACCACATACCCTGGCACATAAAGCTTCTAGATAACTATCACCTGTAATGTTAAAATAAAATGTTGTCTTTAAGTTACCACTTCCTGCAAACTACATTATTTTCTGGAGGAAGTAAAAGGCTCTGGCTCTGCTTTGCACTCTGAAGGAAACTTCAGCAGGAATGTAATATTTAACAGGGAATGCATTTAAATACCCAGGGACAGGCATAATTTTTGGAGACATTATGTAGCTGCCTTCATTGCTGATTGTGCTGAGCCAGCTACAGAACTCAAGACAAACCTCTCATCTATCCTCAGCAGACTGAGGACTCTCTTCAGGAAATGGGAAGGACTTGTAATAGCAGTCAGGCACAAGCAATGTGTTTAGAATCAAATGCTGTCACACACCTCTCTAATGGGCTTTATACCCTCCTATTGCCACATGCACTGAAGCATAAAGTGATCAAGCTAATTACTGTTCGTGCCTTACACTGATCTCTACCTCATATTGCTTTTCACAAGGATTGTTCAGAGACTTGAATCAGTGCTCTGTGTACAATCACACCTTCCCAAATGTTCCTGCAGGCTGTTCAGCTAACTCAGGCTTTCCTTCTGTGCTGCCCAACAGCCTCAAGCAAATCATCAGCAGATTTCCTAGCATCCCCGACATAGTTCAAGCGTATCAGTCCCACCACCTCGCAGCCTTCTTTCAGGACTAAGTAACTCCACTCCTCTCAATGCATTACTGTCTGTGCACCTATACCACATGCCCAAAATCAGTAGATTCCAATCAACAGGTAAAACTTAGAATCAACATTTGGAGAGATTGTCTTCCCCTAAGTCCTGGGTGCAATGCAGCTGCAATTTGCCACTGCAAACCCACACATTTATCTCCCTTTGCCTCCTCTCTATTTGTGACTGGTGGGTACTGACACAATCAACATCTACAGCTCATGTTTCCAAAAGCTTCAGTAAATCCAGAAATAATTCAGTTCAAACTATCTGTTTTCTACTCTCTACAGCTCCCTGAAAGGAGGTTGGAGCAAGGTAGGTGCTGGTCTCTTCTGCCAAGAAGCCATGGGACAAGATGAAATGGCCTCTAGTTGCACCAGGGCTGGTTTAGGTTGGATACGAGTCCTGGGCTAGGCTGCTCAGAGAAGTGGTGGAGTCCCCATCCCTGGAGGGGTTTCAAAGCTGTGTAGCTGTGGTGCTGAGGGCTAGGATTTAGTGGTGACCTGGCAGTGCTGGATTAATGATGATCTTGAAGGTCTCTTCCAACAAAAACAATTCTGTGATTCTATAATGTGAACCTAATATCTGCACTTTTAATCACTATGAAGCTGACAAACATCAATTTTCACAAATGCAAACCTTTGGAGATGAAAATTCTCACTCAAGATAATACCAGCTTAAAATTAATACCAAATACCAGTATATATACATTTGCAAAGCTCACCCTACCTGATTAGTCTGAGTAAGGTCTTATAGTTAGGACATCACATCAGATGAGCAAAATCCTGTTGGTACCACAACATTCTTGGGCATATCTCTATTAAAATACAAAAGCTGCTGTGTGTCCACAGGCAGCTGTAATTTAGATTAGTGCCTCAGTCAAAATTCACAGATTCATAGAATGGTTTAGGTTGGAAGGGACCTTACAGATCTTCTTGTTCCAACCCCCCTGTCATGGGCAGGGACACCTTCCACCAGACCAGCTTGCTCATGGCTTCATCCAACTTGGTGTGGAACACTCCCAGTGCAGGGGCACCCACAACCTTCCTGGGCAACCTGTTCCAGTGTCTCACCACCCTCACTATAATAATTTCTTCCTAATATCCAGTCTAAATCTCTCCTCTTACAGCTTAATGTCATTTCCCTTTGTCTTATCACTACAAGCCCTTGTAAAAAGTCACTCCCCAGCTTTCTTGTAGTCCCCTTCAGGTATTGGAAAGTTGCTGTAAAGTCTCACCAGACCATTTTCTCCTCCAGGCTGAACAGCTTTGCAGAAGATCTTGAATGGTCTTGAAGAAGACCGTACATGAAGTGCTGCTGAGTTTGACTTTTGTATAGAATAGAATAGAATAGAATAGAATAGAATAGAATAGAATAGAATAGAATAGAATAGAATAGAATAGAATAGAACCGAACCGAACCAGACCAGACCAGGTTGGAAGAGACCTTCAAAATCATTGAGTCCAACCTATCAACTAATCCAACACCACCTAATCAACTAAACCATGGCACCAAGCACCCCATCAAGTCTCCTCCTGAACACCTCCAATGATGGTGACTGAGTTGTGATCACCTGTGTCATCTCACTGCTTCAAGTGTGTTGTGATATTTACACAAGAGTCACACACACCAGTTCCCCAAAACCTACAGCATTTGGTATATGCTTTGCAGGAGGGAGTTAACTCAGCTCTGCTACACCCACCCCTCTGAGTCTGCTGAAGGGTCAAGTGGCAAGAAGAATTAAAAATGGGCAGCAAATCTTGCCAGCAAATCTTGCCAGTCTTGAGAAAACTAACATGCATTTGACACTGAACAGAACAAAGGAGTGGCACCTCATAGATTCATAGAGTGGTTTAGGTTGGAAAGGACCTTAAAGACCACCCAGTTCCAACTCCCCTGCCCTGGGCAGCGTTATAAATGGGCTGTCCACTCCAGAATCAATTTAAAGTTTTGTGAGAATTTATTTTGTAAGATGGAAGGCAAACAGCACTGGATGCAGGGAGAGCCTGTGCTCGGCCAACTCACGTACCCCAAACAGTTACAGCCAAACCTTTATGCCAGTGGGATATGAATATTCAAAACAGTTCTTAGAGAAAGCATGGTTATGCAAAATAGTTCTTGGAATAGGTGTGGCATATCCAGGGAAGGTGCAAAGATAACATTGCTCACTGGACCACAGCTGGCCTGACAACAATGGACCGAGGCCACCTTCAGGAATATGCATAAGATAATCACCCTTCAGATACCCCAGAAAGGGAGGATGGTGAGACAATGGATCTACCACCTGGCCCCCGATTTCCTGGGGGACTATCAACAACAGTGACTGGAAGCAATACAGCTGACCAATATGATCAAGTATTGTTCCTTTATTGTTCCAGTATTGCAGGCCTATGGCACAGGCCTATGGTGCGAGTATAGCACAGTAAAGTAAAACATGGAAGAAGAAGGGATAGGAAAGGCAGAAGTGCCTAGCAAGGGAACTTCTACAACTTATATAAACTCAGAGTGCCTTGTTGGCATGGCCTCATTGGTTCCCTATGAGTGACCACACATCACACTGTTATAGATTATTGGTCCAACTACAGATGACACGCGAGGTTTGTTGATGCAGGTGCATGTCCTGTTGTCCCAAGATAACTTGCTGTGTTTATAGCTACCAGTATCTTGCTTTAGTTACATGCTGCAGGCACAGCACTGTTTGGTACACTGTTAGCTGGCTCTGCACTTATGCTGAGCATGGCCTACCACCATGGCAGGGTCTAGGCCTGCACTGCCAGATTGCTCACACTGCTCGTTGCTGGCATTGCTACAGGGGACAATACTTGGACACATACCTAAGGACTAAAAACTATATAAAAGACTGGAGCAACTACTGGCTCAGGAGAACCAAAAACACAAAAGAAGAAAAACATAGAAGGAAAACACAGATGAAGAAAAATACAGGAGAAGGACAATGCTGCTGAGGAGGAAAACACGAGGGAGGAAAAGCCCAGGGCAATGCTGCTCTGAAGAAAAACCAGGAGAGGAAAAATGACAGAGACATCACCATGGAGCCTGGAAGAAGCACAACCCTCTCTCCATGTCGTAAGTTCTGCCTGCTGCTGGAGCTGAAGAGGCTGCCCAGAGGACCACATCTCTTCTCCAGCCAAAGCCTCAGCAGCCTTTCTCTACAGACCCAACATCTCCTGCAGCACCTTTCCTCCACAGACCCGAACTGTCTTGGGGGGGGTGAGGGGTGTCGTAAAACAATTCCTCTTCTCTCTCTTCTCTCTCTCCCTCTCTATTTTCTCTCTCTCCCCTTCTGATCCATCCACTTTATTGATGTAATCAATAGCCTAGCTGTTGATATTTTGGCCTCCTTTGTGCCTCTCATTTCACGACATGGGAATATTCAAAAGAACTGAGTCTCCTTCCCTCTCTGGACTGAGACACTCCCTCTAGGCAGGATGCATGCTTCTCCTGGTACAGGTGACATAACACTTCAGGGTTTAACTGATTTTAAGCAAACATGTGGCTGTTCATCACACCAGCTACTCTCTCCACAGGATGTTTAACACAAGTCATATCCTCCTTTCTCACAGGCAGGGACACCTTCCACTAGACCAGCTTGCTCAAGGCCTCATCCAACCTGGCCTTGAACACCTCCAGGCAGGGGGCATGCACCTCCAGGGACAGGGTATGAGCATGGGTTGTGAGCAAACACCAAAGATGACCCCCTGAAGGCTGCTCCCCTGCTGTGCAGGATGCATATGTGAGTAAAACTTAGTGTGCCCTGCCCAAAGAGAAACCAGTCATAGGTCGCTGTCAGGTAGAGAATCTCAGATGGCTCCAAGGATGAGTGGATTAGCCATCCTGCAAAGTAAGTGAGAAGAGCCCTCAGGCAGCAGCACTGGGGATCAGGAATTCATGATCTACTGGAAACCGCTCATGGTGATCCAAGATGCCCAGCTTGCTCTACCCTGCCTGTGATACTGTGTCTGGTGACAGGAAAGCATGTTGGGTTCCACATCCAAGGCAATCCACACCCCCTCTGTAGCCAAAATAGTCAAAAGGAACATTTAACTGCTCCACCACCACTTCCTGGTGATACAGCCACTCACTCATCCTCCAAGCAATTACCCTCAGAAGCAGAGCAGGTCAGTCAGGTACTCACAGCCCATAAGGAGAGGCACAATAAGGAGATAAAGAGAGGAAGTCGATTCCAGCCAGACACACAGTGCACCAGGAGCCCTCTGCCATCATGACCATTGCTGTGCTAGAAGTCTGTGTTGAACTCTGCGCTGCCAGAGGTGCTGCAGCAGCAGCCTCACCTCAGATCACTTGGTTTTGTTGGCTTAGATGTCATCCACAGACATCGTAGGCTTTACTGTGCACAAGTTCTCTTTCCAAAATGTTATGCTAACCTCACTGTTTGTTGAAATCTGATGAGAATCCTCCCATTGCCATACAGGTAGAGACACAAAACAGAAAGCAAAAAGCCACAAGGTGAACTACTTGTACAATTCTGTCAAAGCAAACTGGGAAGATTTATACCAGCTGTCATGGCAGATAACCAGAATGAAGGTGAAATTAATTTTCCTCCTAGTTTGGCAGTCATATGCTGGCCCAGGTCATTCCCTCCCAGAAGCTTAACTAGTTACAAGTTTCATAATCTGTATCTATGCATTCACAGGTAAACAATTAGATGGGAAAGGAATGCTTTGCAGCCTCTTAGATCACCATTTCCATCCAAATTTCACAATAAAAACCCTTTCTGTTCGGTTTCATTCTCTGTGTCATGATAGGGACAGATCCCCCAGGGGATGAAACTTCAGATGCCAATGTGTAGGACAAATACATCTGCTTTAATTCAATTAACATGAAATGTCACTGATTACAGTGATGAAGCATCTGATATCCTTCCCATTTCTTCATTACCAAAAGGTCACATAAGCTTCTTGTTAGCATACATTACCTCTCAAGTCCCAGCTAACCCTCAGATTTTGAGAAACACAAACCTTTCTTTTCTGTTATTTTTTTTTCACTTCCATTTTACCCCTGTATTCAGGAGGTGACTTAGGGCAGCAAATCACTGTAATTGCATCTGCTACTCTTGCATTTTTCTGCTTCTTCAAAGCTGATTCCAGCATCTTTTGATGGCACAGGGTGTAACGTTTTATTGACCAACAAAGAAACATCCTGAAATACACTTCCATCTCCCTCATATTGATTCAAGTCAAGCTTGGCAATCATTTAAAATCAAACATTTTACCATCTGCTAGAACAACCTGAAACATAACACAAGAAAAGATTGGTTGGCACACAAGTGGATGAGTGAAGGGCTCGAAACGCCCCAAAACACCAAGCAGGGCCCTTTCACTCCAAACTCAATAAACAGTCTCACCTTCAAAGCATCAAATCACAGCAACCTCTCAAAGCATATAGGCAAACATGCCTTAAGAGTAAAAGATTTGAGGAGATCAATCCATTTAGTTTACCAAATGGAAGGTTACAGGCTCTTGCTACCACCAAAAAACCCATCCAGCACTCAAAAGTGTACAAGATTCAGGGCAGCTCGACAAACCAAATCCAGAATAAAATGCCAGCTTCTCAATAGTGAGGCAACTGCCACCTGGAACAAGGTGCCATGGGCTGAGGTAGATTCACTGAATCACAGAAACATACAGGTTGGAAAAGACCTTCAGGATCACCAAGTCTAACCAATAACCCTACTCTACAAAGACCCTCAGGATCACCAAGTCTAACCAATAACCCTACTCTACAAAGACCCTCAGGATCACCAAGTCTAACCAATAACCCTACTCTACAAAGACCCTCAGGATCACCAAGTCTAACCAATAACCCTACTCTGCAAAGACCCTCAGGATCACCAAGTCTAACCAATAACCCTACTCTACAAAGACCCTCAGGATCACCAAGTCTAACCAATAACCCTACTCTACAAAGACCCTCAGGATCACCAAGTCTAACCAATAACCCTACTCTGCAAAGACCCTCAGGATCACCAAGTCTAACCAATAACCCTACTCTACAAAGACCCTCAGGATCACCAAGTCTAACCAATAACCCTACTCTACAAAGACCCTCAGGATCACCAAGTCTAACCAATAACCCTACTCTACAAAGACCCTCAGGATCACCAAGTCTAACCAATAACCCTACTCTACAAAGACCCTCAGGATCACCAAGTCTAACCAATAACCCTACTCTACAAAGGTCACCCCTAAAACGGATCTCCAGGCACCACATCCAAACGACCTTTAAACACACCCAGGGTTGATGATTCAACCACCTCCCTGGGCAGCACATTCCAATTCCTCACATCTGAGATGGTCTCTAACAAACAAGTGCTCCTGGTCAGTGGCTTTGGAACCTCCCCTGTTAGTGGAGTCCTGAAAATTTTCAGAGGAAGCTGCAAGCTTCGTTCCCTGTAGATTGTTGTCCATAAGCAGCAGCCTTTTTAAACTAATTCACTCTGGTTTTTATCCCATTTGTTTGGTAACTAGCTGTAGTATCAGGACCTAGGAATGGTGCACTGCTACAATAATACTTATTATTATTAAAGTTCTTATTTAGTAGCATTTAATTCAGAAAAGCTTAGGTGACAGAAAACTCCATGCCATCAGATCACAAATGATCTCTTACCATCTGGGTGCTCAGTGACAGGACAAGGGGCACTGGGTACAAATTGGAACCCAAGAGGTTCCATCTGAACAGGAAGAAAAAAATTCTTTGCTGTGAGGGTTCTGGAACCCTGGAGTTGGCTGCCCAGAGAGGTTGTGACCTCATTGCTCTCTACAACTACCTGAAAGGTGGTTGTGGCCAGGAAGGGGTTGGTCTCTTCTCCCAGGCTACCAGCACCAGAACAAGGGGACACAGTCTCAAGCTGTGCCAGGGGAGGTTTAGACTCAAGGTGAGGAGAAAGTTCTTCACTGAGCGAGTCGTTCGTCATTGGGATGTGCTGCCCACGGAGGTGGTGGAGTCACCATCCCTGGAGGTGTTCAACAGGGGATTGGATGTGGCACTTGGTGCCATGGTCTAGTCATGAGGTCTGTGGAGACAGGTTGGACTTGATGATCCTTGAGGTCTCTTCCAACCTTAGTTATACTGTGATACTGTTGTGTACTCTCCTTCTTTGCAGCGATTCCAAACCCACCTTGGCACTGTGATTCTGGGCACCCTGCTGTGGGTGACCCTGCTTTGGCAGGGGGGGTTGACTGGGTGATCCTCAGAGGTCCCTTCCAACTCCCACCATGCTGGGATTGTATGATCTCACAGTTCTAGCAGCTCCTGTGGATGCTGAACTGCAAGAGGACACAAAAACTTGTCTCCAGAGACAAATCAGCCTCTAGACATAATAAATACTTCAAAGTTCAAAGAGGCCAGCAACTGGAGAGTTACAGGGACAACAACAGAGCAGAAAACAACCTGAGAGAGCAAAGAGCACTGACTCCCAAGAGAAGGTCCACAAATTTGCAAGAAAGTGGTGACACCCACTACGATTAGGCACTTGCATATTTTCTCACTTATGCAAATACTTTTCCCTGCTCCATTTGTGCCATAGATGATCTGCCTCTCCCACCCCTGCCTTTACTGAATGGTAAAGAATACACTAGAGAGAGATCAGGCATTGAAATTTCTGTCAGTCTTGTCAGTGAAGCCACAAAGCAAACTGTCTTGCATGTTAATCATTTCCGAGGCCTCGTAATTGTTTCCCAATGAGAGCTGCTGATGGTGTGATAGCTCTCTGAAGACATATTCAGCAAAACGACTTCCCAGTTGTCTTATGGATAAACGAGAAGCCTGATCAACAGCCCCATACTGTAGCACCTATTTTCCACACTACAAGCAAAAGTTTCTAACATACAAGACTGAAGTTCATTGCATGCAAAGTTCTAAGCATCACAGAAGCACACACAAAGCTGCATGTTAAAAGGCAAAGCCTGCTTCCTTCTTCACTTCCTGCCCAGAACTGGTCAGTCCATATTAATGGGGACAGGATTCCTCTCCACAGGCATCAGGTGCAGCCAGCTCAGGTTGGAAGGGACCTCAGAGATCGTCCACTCCAACCTCCTCTGCCATAGGCAGGGAGGCCTCTCTGCTAGACTTGAACTTCCTAAGATCCAGTCTAAACCTACTCTCCCTCAGCTTCAAAGCACTCTCCCTTGTCACTAGACACCCTTATGAAAAGTCTCTCTCCAGCTTTCCTGTAGGATCCCTTTAAGTATCAGAAGGCAGCTATGAGGTGCCATCCTGGCCTGCATCAAGCATAGTGTGGCCAGCAGGAGCAGGGAAGTCATTGTGCTCTGCACTGGTTAGGCCACACCTTGAGTATTGTGTCCAGTTCCGGGCTCCTCGGGTTAAGAAGGACATTGAGACACTTGAACGTGTCCAGAGAAGGGCAGCAAGGCTGGGGAGAGGCCTTGAGCACAAGCCCTACGTGGAAAGGCTGAGGGAGCTGGGGTTGCTTAGCCTGGAGAAGAGGAGGCTCAGGGAAGACCTTATTGCTGTCTACAAGTACCTGAAGGGAGGTTGTAGCCAGGAGGGGGTTGGTCTCTTCTCCCAGGCAACCAGCACCAGAACAAGAGGACACAGTCTCAAGCTGTGTCAGGGGAAGTTTAGGTTCAAGGTGAGGAGAAAGTTCTTCACAGAGAGAGTTGTTAGCCATTGGAATGTGCTGCCCAGGGAGGTGGTGGAGTCCCCATCCCTGGAGGTGTTCAAGAGGGGATTGGACGTGGCACTTGGTGCCATGGTTTAGTCATGGGATCTGTGGTGACAGATTGGATTTGATGATCTTTGAGGTCTCTTCCAACCTTGGTGATTCGGTGATTCTGAGGTCCCCACAAAGTCCTCTCCAGGCTGCACAACCCCAGCTCCCTCAGCCTATCCTCATAGCAGAGGTGTTCCAGCTCTTGTATCATCTTTGTGGCCCTCCTCTGGACTCACTCTTATGATGGGGACACCAAAACCACACATAGTATTCAAGGTGGGGGTCTTACAAGGGGGTCAGAATCACCTCTCATGCCCTGCTGGCCACATTCCTCTTGATGTGGCCCAGAACACATTTTGCCTTCTGGGCCGCATGAGCACACTGCCAGCTCACGCTGAGCTTATCAATCAACACCCCCAAGTCTTTTCCTTCAGGGCTCTTCTTAACCCACTCTGCACCCAGCCTGTATTTGTGCCTGGCTTTGGCCCAACCCAGATCAGGGCCTTGCACTTTGGTTTGTAGAACCTTGTGCAGTTTGCACTGGCCCACTTCTCAAGCCTGTCAAGATCCTTCTGGATAGAATCCCTTTCCTCAAGTGAGTTCAGCACCCCACATAGCTTGGTGCCATCAGCAAACTTGCCAAGGGTACACTCAACACCACTGTCCATGCCAGATGTCCATTTTCAGGAAGCCATTTTACAGTTAACAATTGTGTTCACATAGAAACCTTTTCCCCCCTTAGGAGTTCCCTCAAAAACACGTTTATTTCTCTAACAGACATAAAAGTCTTTTGTTCTCATACACAAAATGGAAGTAAGGAACTGAAAGTTCAGGTTAGTACTGGAAAGGATGCACAGAGCATGAGCAATGAATCTCATAATGCACTAATGTTACTTTAATTGCTGAATGCTGTAGCTTTAATTGCTTATCATATTAGCTGTCCTAAGATCATATTTGTGAAGCCAAGAAACATCACCAAAGAACTGGAGAAGTTCATTTTTAAGCTGTGTTGCAAGTCTGTTGTTAAAATGAATGCACCTGTCCCCCATCTGCAATGTTAAGCAGCAGAATAAGGCCTATTGAGTACAAGGCACCCTGCCAAGGAAGAGGGTTCAAAGCATACTCCTGGACTGTGGATAGCTTTTACCTCTGAAGTTTCAAGTGTGCAGGTTTTGTTCATGTAGAGGAGCAGCTCCTCTGTGAGATTTCTGTTGTTTTGCCATGTGAATTCTCAGTGTGATAGCAAACTCTCAGGAATCATTTCTTAGATGTGTGTCTAACCTCAGCAGTTAAGGCTGTCAAACTCTGACACTTCTGCCACAAAAGCAGAAAATATTCCCTGTGAAAACATCATGGGGCTACTTAAAAGCACAGACCCGATTCAAGAACAGGTTTTGGTCTTATCCTGCAGCCTGTGCTTGATTACCCTTCCACAAATATCTGAACTGAGATGTCCAGTAATCAAAGGGGACCTGGAAAGGGCTGGTGGGTAGCAGACCATGTGCAAAAGGTGGCACTGCAGGCTGGTAGCACTGTTCTGTGTCACTTGGGTACAGCTCTCAAAAGAGATGTTCCTCCTGACCAGCAGCTGCATCAAACATAGCACAAGCAGACTACTTAACAAAACAAACTGACAGGCAGAAGTGGTACTCTCAGAAAAGTAAAGGGGAGAAAGCCTGTGCTTATGCACTACTTCATTGTTCCTACAAAGTCTCCATTTCAGTTCTCTCTCTTTGGTTTGATTTACTTAGAGGATAGTCTCAAGCTGTGCCAGGGGAGGTTTAGGCTGGATGTTAGGAAGTTGTTCTCAATAGAAAGAGAGATTGGCCATTGGATTGTGTTGCCCAGAGAGGTGGTGGAGTCACCATCACTGGAGGTGTTTAGGAAGAGACTGGATGGGGTGCTTGGTGCCATGGTTTAGTTGATTAGATAGTGTTGAATGATAGGTTGGACTCGATCTCAAAGGTCTCTTCCAACCTGATTAATTCTATTCTATTCTAGAGAGTCATTAGTCATTGGAATGTGCTGCCCAGGGAGGTGGTGGAGTCACCATCCCTCGAGGTCTTCAAGAGGAGATTGGACATGGCACTAGTCATGAGGTCTGTGGTGACAGATTGGACTCGATGATCTCTTCCAACCTTGGTCTCTTGGTGTCTTCCAACCTTGGTGATACTGTGATACTGTGATTCTATTCTATTCTATTCTATTTACTTTAGGGAGGATGGACATCAGGTTTTAGTAACAGCTACAACACAAAGCTCTAGCAGAGACATCATGTGCAGGAGCAGCTGACAGACAGCTTCCTCATCTTTGCCTCGCCTGTCAGGACACCACTTCTCAAACCACCCAGAGCTGAGTGACTGCAAATCCACATGCACCAGCAAATTGTTATTAATGGCTGAAGCGTGCCGGGGTGTTGATTCCATGCTGCCAGATGGTGCTCTGAAAATGGTGCTGACTCACAGAAGAAAGAGGAATAACGAGATACTAAGCTACTAATAATTTAGCTTGACTCTAACTCCCAGAGTGCCATTGTCTTCCAGTCAATATCCCATAACAACCATCAAGTGAAAACCAGCTGGCACATAGCTGAGAAGCAGCAAAATGCATCACGACTACGTAACGTCTTGTGCTGTTATAGCAAAGGGATATTTCCCATAACAGATGTGGGGGTAAAAGAAAGCAACTTTTCCAGGAGCATTCACACTCCTTTTGTGACAGCCCAAAGGTAAACAGAGCTGGGCTGAGGAGCACACAGCAATTTCCTGGTATTTTGTGGTGTGTGTGGTCTCCCTCTCCACCGCAGCCACGGAGGTATCCACATAGACAGCCAAATTGTGTTTGATTTCAGCAGCCTCTAAACAAATCACCACGTGCTGCTGTATCCAAGAGGATTTGCTTTTTTGAACCAAATCTCAATGCCATGGGTATTTTCATGGGTTTAACTTTAAAGTGCAGCTTGGGATTTGCTACTGTTTCATAGACTCTCAAAGAACTAAAATAAGTTTTCCAAGTCAGGCCTCTTCTGAAGGGTCCATCTGAGTCCAACACACTGCAAGATTTACTCAGACCTTTTTGAGTGGGTGACCTAGGACATGACCTAATTATATTTTTACTTTGGTGGGCTTTCTTACAGATCTCTACTTTAAGGTTTAAACACTTTTAACAACACACCCTGCACAGCTCAGGGTTAGCATTGCTCTAGTCTCTGCAGGTCATCTGGCTGGCTGCAGTACCAACAATAACCTTGTTCACAGAATCACAGAACGTTAGGAACCAGAAGGGACCTCAAAAGCTCATCCAGTCCAACCCTCCCCTGCCAGAGCAGGATCACCTGGAGTAGATCACACAGGAACACATCCAGGCAGATTTTGAGTATCTCCAGAGAAGGAGACTCCATAACCCACCCTGGGCAGCCTGTTCCAGTGTTCTGTCACCCTCACAGGGAAAAATTTTTCTCTCATGTTTCCATGGAACTTCCTATGCCTCATCTCCAGCATTTTCCTCCAGTCCTGGCTCACTGGAGAGGTCCCAGATGACTGAAACTGGCCAAGGTGGTCCCCATCCACAAGAAGGGACGGATGGAGGAACCTGGAAACTCCAGGCCTGGCAGCCTGACCTCAGTGCCAGGGAAAGTGATGGAGCAGATTATCCTGGTGGCAATAACTGCACCTGAAGGATGGCCAAGGGCTCAGGGTCCAGCCAGCATGGATTTAGGAAGGGCAGGTCCTGCCTCTCCAACCTGATCTCCTTCTATGATCAGGTGACTGCCTGGTGGATGTGGGGCAGGCTGTGGATGTGGTCTGCCTGGACTTCAGCAAGGCCTTTGACACCGTTCCCCACATAAACTGCTGTCTAAGCTGTCAGCCCCTGGCTTGGACAGCAACACTCTGAGCTGGGTTAGGAACTGGCTTCAGGCTGAGCCCAGAGAGTGGTGGTGAATGGTGCCACAGCCAGCTGGTGGCCGGTCAGCAGTGGTGTGCCCCAGGGATCAGTGCTGGGCCCCATCCTGTTCAATATCTTTATTGATGATCTGGATGAGGGGGTTGAGTCAGTCATCAGCAAGTTTGCAGATGACACCAAGCTAGGAGCAGATGTTGGTCAATTAGAGGGTAGAAAGGCTCTGCAGAGGGACCTCGACCGACTGGACAGATGGGCAGAGTCCAACAGGATGGAATTTAACAAGTCCAAGTGCCAGGTGCTGCACTTTGGCCACAGCAACCCCAGGCAGAGCTACAGGCTGGGGTCAGAGTGGCTGAGAGCTGCCAAACAGAGGGGGACCTGGGGGTGCTGATTGACAGCTGCCTAAACATGAGCCAGCAGTGTGCCCAGGTGGCCAAGAGGGCCAATGGCATCCTGGCCTGCATGAGCCAAGCAGGATCAGGGAAGTCATTGTGCCCCTGTACTCTGCATTGGTTAGGCCACACCTTGAGTACTGTGTCCAGTTCTGGGCTCCTCAGTTTAAGAAGGACATTGAGACACTTGAAGGTGTCCAGAGAAGGGCAACAAGGCTGGGGAGAGGCCTTGAGCACAGCCCTGTGAGGAGAGGCTGAGGGAGCTGGGGTTGCTTAGCCTGGAGAAGAGGAGGCTCAGGAGTGACCTCATTGGCCTCTACAACTACCTGAAAGGTGGTTGTAGACAGGAAGGGGTTGGTCTCTTCTCCCAGGCTACCAGCACCAGAACAAGGGGACACAGTCTCAAGCTTCACCAAGGGAAGTTTAGACTGGAGGTGAGGAGAAAGTTCTTCACTGAGCGAGTCATTCATCATTGGAATGTGCTGCCCAAGGAGGTGGTGGAGTCACCGTCCCTGGATGTGTTCAAGAGGGGATTGGATGTGGCACTTGGTGCCATGGTCTAGTCATGAGGTCTGTGGAGACAGGTTGGACTCGATGATCCTTGGGGTCTCTTCCAACCTTAGTGATACTGTGATCTTCCAGCCATTGCCCCCTGTCCTGTCACTGGACATCAATGAGAAGAGCCTGACTCCATCCCCTTGGAACTCACACTTCACATAGTAATATTGCTTTACTACAGTTCCAGAGAACCCATTACACCATTCCTACAACTAGATGTGGAATTAAGTTCACTTTTGGCAGCACAAGCAGCTTTTTTCCTTCCAGCAGCCTTCAAACCCCCAGGAATGACACTGGTTTGGATCTCAAACTATGCCCAATTTAAATGAGTGATTTATTGCAATTAATGCAAATGGCTCAAAGCAGATTTAAATGACTATTAAGTGTCTGTGCTACGTCAAATAACTAATTATTTAAAGACAATCTAATTATTGTGACATGCAAAGAGTGGTTTGTGAACACACAGACTTGGGAAATTTAAAATCATCTTCCAGTTACAAGCACTTAATGATATTCCAGAACAGCCTTTTCAGTTTGAGAAAAATTAAACTGCTTAAAACTAAATAGATTTCTATTTAAATCTCAATTTCACTTGCTCATGAACTATATTATCAAAGAAATGGTTCACATTAGCAATAAAGGAAGCATTCAGAGCAGGGGAAGCACTCACAGAACAATTAGTAAATGTAATGGTAGATGCAGTCTTGTAGAAAGCAAAGAGGGAATTTTGCCTAAGGCTGCCTGAGTTAGGCAGAAGATGTGTGATACAGCTGCCTCCTCTGCTGGTGTGAATCCAGAGAAGCCCCAAAGTCAGCTCACTGCCTGCTTCTCTGCTGCACTTGCTCAAAAGGGAAGCACAGGGCAGTGAGAGGAGCTGAACTGGACCAAAGTGTGGCCAGCAGGGCAAGGGAGGGGATTCTCCCCCTATACACAGCTCTGGTGAGACTCCACCTGGAGTATTGCCTCCAGTTCTGGAGCCCCTATTACAAGAGGGATCTGGAGGTGCTGGAAGGTGTCCAGAGAAGGGCCACAAGGATGAGCAGAGGGCTGGAGCACCTCTCCTATGAGGACAGACTGAAGGAGTTGGGGCTGTTCAGTCTGGAGAAGAGAAGGCTCCCAGGTGACCTAATTGTAGCCTTCCAGTATCTGAAGGGGACCTACAAGAAGACTGGGGAGGGACTGCTCAGGATCTCAGGTAGTGATAGGACCAGGGGGAATGGAATGAAGCTGGAGGTGGGGAGAGTCAGGCTGGAGGTGAGGAGGAAGTTCTTCCCCATGAGAGTGGTGAAGCCCTGGAATGGGTTGTCCAGGGAGGTGGTTGAGGCCCCATCCCTGGAGGTGTTTAAGCCCAGGCTGGATGAGGCTCTGGCCAGCCTGATCTAGTGTGGGGTGTCCCTGCCCATGGCAGGGGGGTTGGAACTAGATGATCCTTGTGGTCCCTTCCAACCCTGACTGATACTATGAAAGTCTAGTGTTCTCATACTTCCACCACAATTAGCTGCAGGGAAAGGAGTGGAAGAAGCAGCCTCAAAAAGTGGGCTTCTCCAGGAATAATCATAGAATCAATCATAGAACTGTTGAGGTTGGAAGAGACCTTTGAGATCAAGTCCAACTGCTCACCTAGAGCTCACAATCCCACCACTGCTGCTAAGCCACTGCCAAAAGGAGGCTCAGGGGAGACCATATCGCTCTCTACAACTACCTGAAAGGAGGTTGTAGCCAAGTGGGGGTTGGTCTCTTCTCCCAGGCACCCAGTGACAGAACCATGAGAAGTTTAGGCTGGATATTAGGAAGAAATTCTTCACAGAATGACTGACTGGCCATTGGAATGGGCTGCCTGGGGAGGTGTTGGAGTCACTGGCCCTGGAAGGGTTTTTTAAAAAGACTGAATGAAGCACTTGGTGCCATGGTTTGGTCGATCAGATGGTGCTGGGTGACAGGTTGGACTCGATAATCTCGAAGGTCTTTTCCAACCTGGTTAATTCTGTGATTCTATGATCAAAGCACATCCCACAGCACCACATCCACATGTCTTTTAAATGCCCCCAAGGACTCCACCACCTCCCTGGGCATGCTGTCCCAACTGAGAACCCTTCCTGCAAGGGAGTCTTTCCTACTGTCCAACCTCAATGGTCAGTGAGGAGGTGGTTTTCTCAGCACAACAGCATCAAAGAACTCATGAATGGCTGGGATCACTCCAGACCTCTGTGAGGACAGATTTAACTTAGTTCCATTAAGAATGCAGTTAAGTGCCTTGAAAAGTAATGAGCTCCCATTTGTAAAGCTCTCCTAAACCAACCTAAGTCTACAAAACCATTACTATGTTATGCAAGAGCAGTTTCTTTTGCAAGGGGAAGCATGCATCACTCGGGAGGAAATCTGAGAGTTGTCCTCACTAGTGCTGTCCTACTTCTTCAGTCAATTGGCACCATCAATAACATCTTGACAACAAGCAACGCTCAAGAAGGTGGGTAAATTGCCTTTACCCAGAAGTCCTCCTGGCAAGGAAAAATCCTCCTGTTTAGGTTTGTGAGCGAGCACATAGTGCCCTCAAGTGGTGGAATGAATCTTCTTTCCCTATTTCCTGGCAGGTATCCCTGGGTTTGGGAAGCAGCGTGCACTGTCTCTCCTCATCTCTCTGAAGGTAATGGCCATTCACCCAGTACTGCACCCAGCCACCCTCTGCTGAAGGCTTCCAGTTTGCTCTGATCAGAGGGGGGGAAAAAAGGATTAAAGGATGCTTTTATGGCTTTGCCAGGAAAGGTGTGCTGGTCTGTGTGGCAGCTGTCTGTCCACATGACCACAACCTGAGTAATTGATAACCTGGATGTCACTCACCCAGATGACAGTGATTAGCTCTGATCATTAATAATGCAGACATTAATAAGACAGCAGAGTGGCTAATCAACCTGACTCAGACTGCAGAGAGCAGAGATTTAGGAGCAGATCAAAGTGAAAGCTTGCAGGAAGTAACAGCTTTCCCAACACATTTCAGTGTTCAGTATTCAGTATCACTGAGGTTGGAAGAGACCTCAAAGATCATCGAGTCCAACCTGTCACCACAGACCTCATGACTAGAGTAGGGAGGACACTAGTGCCCACTGCAGGCTTGAACTCACGACCTTCCCCATTAAAGGTCTTATGTGCCACCAGCCATTTCAATTTACACCAGAGGTCCTGGATGGGGGCCATTCATGAGGCTCTTGATGACTTGACACAGCTATAAAAGCAACTATCCAGAGCACCTGTTCCATATGCCCAGCACCCCTAAATATGTAAAATGGAGCCAGCAGCCAAACTAGAACACTCCTCGACTGTGAAAGGAATTCAAAACCCAAATTTGTACGCAAAAAACCCAAACTGCATCTCTTTGGCATGCACCACTCTTCCAGCCTGTCTGAACTCATGCATACAGACAGCCTTTTGCAAGCAGATCTGCAGTGTTTGGGCTACAAGTCAGGATGGAAAAATAGCCTTCAATCCCAGCATCATTAATACCTTAAACCTGCCTTTATCAGGATCTGCACCTTACATCAGTATCTGTATCATGTTCCCCTCAGTTATCCACTACTGAGGTCAAACCTGGACTAATGTGTCAATATTTGGGATCCCAAGTATGGGAGCACTGCAGTGAGTGCGCTGGAGTGTTACCATGATGGTCAAGGACTGCCACAGCACATATAAGAAGGGGCTGAAAGCTGGGAGAGGCAGCTATGGGGGGAATCAATGCTGTCAACCACCATATCAAGAAGTTGTTCACAGTAAGGCCTGGTAACACTGGAACCCTGAAAAGTTGTGAAATAGCCCATCCTTGGAGACATTCAAAACTCAAATGAGCAACCTGATCACTAGATATGAACAGTAAGATGGAAGATGATCATTACTATCGAAGTTGGAGCAAGCTTTGAAGTCCATTTAGGAGGCAGCTATGCTGTCACTACCACTTGGGCTAACTGCCTAGCTTTAACCACCTTCCATTCCCAAAGGTCAATTGGAATGACCTACATTTAGTAGAAAAGCAGGGGGAGGATCCAGTCTAAAGCCACTATATAGTCATTTAGGGATGAAACTCCCAGATGCACCATGAGTTAACTGCAGAAGTCTCTACATACAAATAAAAAGAAAAATTTCTTTACTCTGCTGGAAGAATCTAAATTCTTAGCTGAAAAATGCAACTTGGACAGGAGGAGAAGTGGGGCAGGGTGGGGAGAGGGGAATGGAAGCCAGGTTTTTAAAGAAAGTATTCTGAAAACCACCTTTAGGATTCACAGATTCACAGGTTGTATTGGGGTTTATGGAACCCCCTGCTGGAGCAGGTCCAGAGGAAGTCAGCAAGATGATCACAAGGCTGGAGAACCTCTCCTATGAAGAAAGAACTGGGGCTCTTCAGCCTGGAGAAGAAATAGCTCCAGGGAGACCTTAGAGTTACTGTTCAATAGCTGAAGTTTAGAGTTTGTTCCACTTCTCCCCCCTGCCTTCTCCAAATCCAAATGGACTCCTTCAGTGAAGTAACTACATCTAAATGGATGAGAAAATCAAGGGGACCTGAGCTGCTGAATCATATTTCTGATGGAAAATAATCAGGGTGCAGAAATTCCTCTGCTACAAGGACAGACTGAAGAGGCTGGGGTTGTTCAGCCTGAAGAAGAGAAGGCTCTGGGGGACCTAATAACAGCCTTCTAGTACCTGAATGGGGCCTACAAGAAGGCTCCAGGAAGATTGTTTACAAAGGCTGCAGCAACAGGACAAAGGGCAATGGTTTGAAATTAGAGAAGATTTAGATGGGATGTTAGAAACAAGTTCTTAGCATGAGGGTGGTGCAACACAGGGATAGGTTGCCCAGGGAGATAGTTGAGGCCCTATCCCTGGGGCTATTCAAGGTCAGGTTGGACAAGGCTCTGAGGAACCTAATCTAGTGGAGGATGTGCCTGCTCATTGCAGGGAGTTTGGACTACATGGAACCTTTGGAGCCCAAACCATTCTATGATTCTATAGCTATTACACACAGTTTAAAAATGGCACACACAACCAAAAGAGGTTGTTATACAAAGGAATATGCGGGAAACCAACTGTACCAAATTTCTTTGGTACATCAGGGAGGTTTAGGGGAGGTTTAGGCTGGATGTTAGGAAGAAGTTCTTCAAAGGAAGAGTGATTAGCCATTGGAATGTTCTGCCCAGGGAGGTGGTGGAGTCACCATCATTGGAGATGTTTAGGAGAAGACTGAGTGGGGTGCTTGGTGCCATGGTTTAGTTGATGGATGATAGGTTGGACTTGATGATCTCAAAGGTCTCTTCCAACCTGGTCTATTCTATTCTATTCTATTCTATTCTATTCTATTCTATTCTATTCTATTCTATTCTATTCTATTCTATTCTATCAGAATAGTCTCCAAAATTGGTAACAAACTCTGCAGCTCATCCACAGGGATATTTGTGTGCTATGGGGCAACTTGAGCCCAACTACCACTACTGTTTGTCCTTCACAAAGGTAGGTTTTAACAGAAATGGTGGCAGCAGAGGGTTAATTATTGAGGATTTAAAGCACCACTGGGACAGGAGTTCATATAGAAAAATGTTTTTTTCTAATTTTAATGAACAAACTTGACTTCTTTTCCACTATCACCAAAAGCAACATGTTAGCCATCATGAAGTACCAGAAGTTCTTATTTTATTGGCAGTGATCTTGTACAAAGTCTTCATTTGGATCTACAATAATTGGGCCCAAAGTCCCTTTGAGTTAATACCACAAATGGTGTTTTCAGGGTTTCTTCCAGAAGCTGACACTCGTTTTGTACCTGAAGCTTCAGTGGCACTCTGCAGGAGAGTAGAATAAAGAAGATTCTAATTTAAAACCAATTAAAGATCAGTCACTCCATGTGAACAGTAACTGTCCTGTGTTGAGGTGGCATTTGTTTTCCAGCCTCATACAATATCATGAATATGGAAAAGCTCCAAATTGCACTGTGGTGTAACAGTAGGTTCTCTGCTACTGGTAGGCAAAAGAAGCAATATGATATACAAATCACGAGTGTCAAATGGTATTTTAATGCCTCTGAGCAGCCCCAAGATAAGTAGGTCTCCAAAAGCTAGAGGACCTTGACAATTAGCAGGATCACAAGCTGCTTTGCCTTCTCTCTCTACATTACAAGATGTCAAGCCTGGATAGCTTGGACAAAAGCTTTGAAGAAGCTAATTACCTTTCCCCTCCCCCAGAGAAGCAGGAGTTTTCAAAGGAAGTGGGGAAAAAAATAGAAATAATAATCACTGCTAGGTCCAAGCTAATTAAACCTTTAAAACTGCCTTGCATGGCCTTGATGTTTAGGAAAAGCACCTAACTCACAGGATAATTATATTCTTCCTCACAGACATTACCTTCTCTTTCCTCCCTCCCAACACACTGCAGAACAACACAAGTCTCATGAAGCCTATGGGACTAAGTTGAAATTCAGCCAATGAATGAGCTGTTACACTCCAAGGGGGTGAGGTTTCCAAGAGGGCCAATGGTGAGTGTCAAGCCTTGGTTTGGGATTCAAACCTCTGCTCTTGAACAGACTCATCTTCCTCCCCTGGAAATGCTGCCTCATACCTCTGGACATACAGGTTTGCCTAAAGGATGCAGCAGACCTTTTCCTCCTAGCAGACATTAGCGAGATAAACACATTCCTAACCTTGATGGAGGTTGCTGTTTGGCAATCAGGTATGAGCATGAAGCTTGGTCTGTGTTGCTGTATACTTAAAAAATGAGAGACATTGACAAAATTATTGAGTGTAAAGAAGTAAGTATTGAGGTCACACATATGATAAATCCAAACAGAAGTAAAACCAGGTCTCCAATACTAAAAGCCAATGTATCAGCTGCCTCTTGGAATGCAAGAGAGAAAAAATTATTCCAGCTCACGTTAACCTCAAAACACAACTTAGATGCACAACAAACTGTAGGGGTAACAAGCACCACAGAAATCATCCCAACCAACTGAAATACTGGAGCTACTCTTCCTGTAAAATCTGATCATGGCAAAGCCACCATTTTGGAAGGCACAGATAACAAGATCATCTATGCCACTGGAGATTTACACCTTGGGAACAAGGATCTGAGTCACTGCAAAAGGAGCAAACCAAGTTTGAGCTGCAGTCGTGATTTACGGCGCTTGAGGCAGCTCTTTCAGCAGTTGCCTTCCAATATAAAAATAAGCTGAAGTGGATTTGAAACTTCTTTCTATTGAATCCAGTATGCATTTGAGTATTTCAGATCAAAAGTGTCTCAATAAAGCTAATGGAATTAGGGTTAAAAAAGGTGTAGGGGTGTTGTTAGCATGACTGTTCCTGGGTGTATGAGGTACTACATCTTCCCATGACTAACAAGGCTCACAACCATTGCTGCTGTGCATCGCTGATTTCCAGGACTCCAAGAGCCACCAGAAAGTACAGCAGAAGGTCACACAGAGGTCCCTTTGGCCTTAAAATCAAATAGTGCTTGGGGTTTTTTTCTCCATAAGTCTTTTGCCAGGTGCACAAAACATTACAGAATGATTTCAAGCAAAGAAACTGAGAACCTGGAACAAACCAGGGTTAATTTCTGTTGCTTGTATAATGTCTACATTAATACACTTTCTCCAACACATTCACCTTGGAACCACTAGTCAAAAATCCCAACCATACACACAGAAGTTATGCACTGGATGAAGCATTAGGCAGTGACTCAGCAGAAACAAGAAATAATCCTAGCATCATATATTTCATTTGCTTGGAAGAGGCCTTTAAGATCACCAAGCCCAACCATTAACCCAGTACTGCCAGGTCACCACTGAACCATGCCCCTCAGCACCACACCTACATGGATTTGAAATCCCCCCAGGGATGGGGACTCCACCACCTCTCTGAACAGCCTGTTGCAAGGCTGAACCTTTTCAGGGAAGAGAATGTTTGTCATGTTCAATCTAGACCTCTCCCGCGCACAACTTGAGGCCATTTCTTCTTATTCCATCATTGGTTACCTGGGAGAAGAGACTGACCTCCATCTTGCTAAAACCTCTTTACAGGTAGTCAGAGAGAGCAGAAGGGACCTAACAACAACCTTCCAGTACCTGAAGGGGGCCTACAAGAAGGATGGAGAGTGTATTCGAAGGCCTGCAGTGGTAGGATGAGGGGCAATGGTTTCAAACTAGAGAAGAGCAGGTTTAGGTCAGATGTCAGGAGCAAATTCTGCACCATGAGGGTAATGGAACACTGGAACAGGTTGCTCAGGAAGGTGGACCCCATCCCTGGAGATATTTCAAGGTCAGGCTCAGCAGGGTTCTGGGCAACCTGAACTAGTTGAGGGTGCCCCTGCTTACTACAGAGTGGGCTGGACTAAATGACCTTTGGAGGTCACTTCCAACCCAGACCATTCTATAATTCTATGATAAGAATCTTCTTCTGAGCCTCTTTTTCTCCAGAGACTGAGATAGCACAAAATAAAACAAAGAAGTCAAATAGTTTCTCACACCTTTCTTGTGCCCTGATCTCCTCAGAAAGCCATGGGAATATTGCACACTTCCTAGCTGACCCATATGAGAGCTGTCTCAGTTTCTCTGGATAAGAAACTCCACACTGTTACAAGAACTCCTGTGGGAACAGGTTAAGTAAAAGTCAAATAGGGATGAATTTGCTGAGACACTCTGGTTGAGATGCCACCACCTGGGTTTTGCTGTCACCAGCAGTAAGAACTAAATATAAATCTTGCTTCCTGCAGCCTGAAATCTAGCTTGGACTTTCCATTTGAAATTTACAGACCAAACTCCCAAGACAGCTTTGTGTTTGGTAATTTCTTTTTTATGACATCTGGGGGGAAAAAATTATATGGCTTTCCTTTTATTACTTTCTTCAGTAGTTCACTTCCCCTCCTGTGAATGCTTTTACTGTCTATTCTTGTTATACTCGAACACGTTGCTGCTTTCCTTCCTTTTCTTTTCTTCATTTGGGTTAAAGCAATTAATAATAAAAGTCTCATGAAAGACAGAACTACAGAGGACAACCCCATGGCCTAAAGACTGTGCTTGAAAAATGTGTTCTTCAACTGCACAGTGTCTGCTTGCCCGGGGAGGAGACAGAAGATGAAAATCAGCGAATCTCTCAGTATCTGCAGAGAAAAAGGAATCCTGCTGCTCTCCAGGCGCTGGGAATCAGCAGGGCTACCCCCACCAGTGATCCCCACCACTGGGCTACCCTGGTGAGCCTTTCATGGTCTTTTGGAGGCATGCTTTCACCAATTTTCCTAAGGCCAGACTATCCCAGCTCTGCCTGAAAACACAAAACTCAAAAGCACTGTGTGCAGCATTGCTGCAACCCTCTGCAGTCATTAGTTACCTGCTACTTCCAGCAGCTTCCACCAGCAGGGGCCAAGTGAGAACACCTGAGCATCCACCCCCGTCAGAGGGACGAGCAGATCCAAAGTCCTTCACACCCCAAAACAAAGACTTTGTACCCACACCACAGCTGGGGATCACCTTCAAGCACAGAAATGGTGCTCTGGGTTATTTTTCTTCTGGTTATTCATAATTTAGGAGCAGCTACTCATTACTTTCTGTGCAAGCCTGAGATTGCTCCTGGCTTTGGGTCACTCAGCTCATGTCATAATTCACAGGACTTTGCATTGCAGAAGTCTTAAATAACTAATTAGCACAATTAATAAAATGGACCTTCTGCTTCCCATTTCTGCTAATGAATAGGTACAAGAGTTCTGCATCAGGTAAGAAGTTATGCATGAAGAACATCTGCTGCTGCCCCAGTTTAAATTATAGCTGCAGGGTTAATTGAACACCCTGGTCTAATCTCCCTGCATAGGCGTTGCATGGGGCTGCAGGTAGCACTGCATCAGCATTTTGACTGGCCTTTATTTTCTTAAGCAACTGCTATAAAACACTGCCTGCAAAGACAAAAAAAAAGTATTAGGGGGGAAGTATTTAAAACCAATGGCCCTGTTGAGATCACCAGGAAAGGTTCTACTTTAACAGCCACAGGAACAGGATTTTTCATATTTCAGCA
This sequence comes from Dryobates pubescens, assembly GCF_014839835.1. Taxonomy (NCBI): domain Eukaryota; kingdom Metazoa; phylum Chordata; class Aves; order Piciformes; family Picidae; genus Dryobates; species Dryobates pubescens. Next base: position 12,221,117 of record NC_071641.1, read on the forward strand.
CATTTTTACCAAGCTACTTCTTTATAACTCTGGAATTTATTTGTTATTCAAGAAGAGAACAACAAAGTCACTAAGCCATGATGATGCTGAGACCCCACCTGGAGTAATGAATCCAGTTCTGGAGCCCCTAGTACAGGAAGGATCCAGAGGTGCTGGAGCATGCCCAGAGAAGGGCCATGAGGATGAGCAAAGGGCTGGAGCTGCTCTCCTATGAGGACAGACTGAGGGAGTTGGGGCTGCTCAGTCTGGACCAGAGAAGGCTCTGAGGAGAACTAGTTGTGGCCTTCCAGTATCTGAAGGGGGCTACAAGAAAGCTGGGGAGGGACTTTTTAAGGTGTCAGGGAGGGATAGGACTGGGGGGAATGGAAAAAAGTAGAAATGGGTAGATTCAGGTTGGATGTTAGGAAGAAGTTCTTCCCCATGAGGGTGGTGAGACACGGGCACAGGTTGCCCAGGGAGGGGGTGGAAGCCTCATGCCTGGAAGTTTTGAAGGCCGGGCTGGATGTGTCTTTGAGCAACCTGATGTAGTGTGAGGTGTCCCTGCCCATGGCAGGGGGGTTGGAACTGGATGAGCCTTGAGGTCTCTTCCAACGCTGACAATTCTATGATCTGCACTTGGGTCACAACAACCCCAGGAAATGTTACAGGCTTGGGGCAGAGGGGCTGGAAAGTTGTCCATCAGAAAAGGACCTGGGGGTGCAGGTTGACAGCCAGCTGAAGATGAGCCAGCAGTGCACTCAGAAGGCCAACAGCATCCTGGCCTGGATCAGCAACAGTGTGGGCAGCAGGACCAAGACAGTGGCTGTCCCCCTGCAACTCAAATATTGGCTTCAGTTTTGGGCCCCTCACTACAAGAGTGACATTGAAATGATGGAGCATGTCCAGAGAAGGGCAGTGAAGCTGGTGAAGGTTCTGGAGAACAGGTCTGGTGAGGAGTGGCTGAGGGAACTGGGATTATTCAGTCCAGAGAAAAGGTTATAGGGAGGTGGAGGTTGGTCTCTTTGCCCTAGTATCAGGTGACAGAAGAGAAAATAGCCTCAAATTTCACAAGGGGAGGTTTAGGTTGGAGATTAGCAACAATCTCTCTCCTGAAATAGTTGTCAGGCATTGGAACAGGCTACCCAGGAAGGTGGAGGAGTCGCCATCCATGGAGGTGTTCATGAAACATGTGGACGTGGAACTATGGGACATGGTTTAATGGCTATGGTGGTCCTGGCTTGATGGTGGAACTAGATCTCAGAGGTCTTTCCCAAGCAAAACAATTCTATGATTCCTTCGGGGATTTTTTGGGAGGTGTGCATTTTATCACATCAGTGCAGAAATACCTGTTCATCCTGCCTGTCCATTCCTAAAACCACAGAATGGGGTTGGGATGGAATGGACCTTTAAAGGTCATCTCAGTGGTGTGCAGAGCTAATGAATATTTTTTCTGCTGCATACATAAATTCTTCCTTCAGAACCAATATTCTCACAAAGCCTTGCTTGCTACCAGGGTTATATTTAGTGGTAGTTCCACTGATACCTGTTTGTTTCCCCATGCAGCCATCACCAGGACTGGCTTGAGAAAAAGTAATCAGATTTTACAGAAGTGACATAATTTTAATTAAAAGGACCTTGATTGTAATTCAACCAATCCCAATCCAAATCAGCTAAAGCAACCTTTAAAATCCATCTGTTCTGACCTATAAACCAGCTCCATGTCACGTCTTTAATCCATGTGTCGTTCCCTCTGCAGCTCCTTGGTGCATGGACTGTTATCTCAGTAAGGGCTGGAAATAGCTGCAGACCTCCCTCATGCACAGAGCAGAGCAGCTACACCTTGCACTTAATCAAACCTGACAAGACAACAAGGGTCCTATCGACTGTGTCAGTGTTATGGGTCGTCCTCATCAAGGTTCAAGAACAAAGCAGCCCTTTCACATTATAATGCTGAACGAAAATGGCACTAAACCAGCAACCCCCACCCTCAACAGCAGCCCTCAGCATCAGCTGCCAGCAGGAACTATTGACATACTGCAAACAGCCACAACTGCTGTGTGAGGCTGTGAACGGCTGTGGGGGAATTACCCGGTCTCAGGGAGTCTCTGAGCAAGCAGATTCTCATTTTTTAAGCCATTTGGTTTCAAAACCAGATAAATCCTTAGCAAGCTATTGAATTCTTTTCAATGCAAACTCTCTGAATTGTAAGTTGAAGGAGAGAGAAACTTCAGCCTGAGGTGTGGCTTGAGACATTCTTGTGCTAGACAACAGAACTGAGGTTTCAAAGCAGGGGAGTGATGAGGACAAAACACTCAAATCCTTCACAGCCCACTCACTGAAACAGCCACAGCTGTGACAACAGATTCATTTTCCAGTGTCTCAGGGACTAAAACTGTTCGATACAGCCACTCAAACTCTTTTACTTCGGGCTGGGGCACTCAGGGGGAACCCAGTGGGAGGATGATAATGCTTCAAGGAATGCAGAGAAACTTGAAATCAGGAGTGCTCTAAAGTTTGCCTCAGGTACAGCCATAGTTTCTGCTGCTTCAAGAAGTGGTCAGACACAGCTCTGCACTGTTGGAGGGTTAAAAATTTGCCATTAGCAAGTGGAATGGAAGAGCAAAACTTAGCAACCTTCTTTCCTAATGCCCGCAGATGACAGTCAGGGGCAATACTAAAGACTCACTGATCATTGGTCATTTATAATCTGCTCTCTGTTCCTGCTGCGTTCCCTTTAGTGAGCACAACCACATGTCCAGATGAACTCATCCAATAAGTAAGCACAGGCTGTAGAAGCTTCCTGCCCCTAAAGAGGTATTGAAAAGGTGAGATCATTTCTAAGTATTCCCTGACACAATTAGTGCACTGGATGGACCCTTCCTGACCCAAGAGTATAAACTCTAATATGGATGAGACAAGTGGAGACAGCTTCTCACATCAAGAAGATACTCTGCGTGCTACCTAATAATTAATCTCTTTAAAATACAACAGGAGAATAATTAAACACGTCCTCCTAAAACTCAAAGAGATGAAGCCAACAGCAAGGTCAGAGTTAGCAAGGAGAAATAGAAAGAAACAAAGTCAGCCACAGTGGCTCCAGCATATTCTTATAGGCATCCTCTCTGGATTGAAACCTTCTAAAATGAACAGAAGTGGATTTCCAACAGAGCCACTTCTGTCCCCCGGGTGCTTGATGGGATCCCCCATCAGCAGGTAGGATGCAAATAGAAGTAGACTTTAAGTGGCTTCCATCTACTAAATACATTACATTCTTAATACTGAAGATTTGAGTTCTTCATATAATAACACACAAAAAGCAAACCCAAAATCTGAGGGTAAGGACCTGACAGCAACTGTCTCACTTCACAAGTGCCCAAAGAAACATCAGTAAGAGAAAGCTCAGTGAATGTCCTACAGGGCTTTTTAAAAACCCCTGTTGCCCTAATCACCCCATCACTCTAGTGCCTCCCCTCCTCAAGGAAAGAGCTGTTCAAAGCAAAACACAGCCACAGCATCAGCAGCACCATTTAGGATAGGATAGGATGGAATGGAATGGAATGGAATGGAATGGAATGGAATGGAATGGAATGGAATATACAAGCTTGGAAGAGACCTTCAAGATCATTGTGTCCAAGCCATCATCTAACACCACCTAATCAACTAAACCATGGCACCAAGCACCCCATCCAGGCTCTTCCTAAACACCTCCAGTGATGGTGACTCCACCACCTCCCTGGACAGCCCATTCCAATGGCCAATCACTCCCTCTGTAAAGAATTTCTTCCTAACATCCAGCCTAAACCTCCCCTCGTGCAGCTTGAGACTGTGTCCTCTTGTTCTGGTGCTGGTTGCCTGGGAGAAGACAGCAGCCCCCACCTGTCCACAACCTCCCTTCAGGTAGTTGTAGAGAGCAATAAGGTCTCCCCTGAGCCTCCTCCTCTCCAGGCTAAGCAACCCCAGCTCCCTCAGCCTCTCCTCATAGGGCTTGTGCTCAAGCATGAATGATTTAACATCACAGGTATGGAGGACAGCATTAAGCTTAGCTTCCAGCAGCCTTCAGCTCTAGTTCATGACTTAAATGCAAGCTGCAAAACAAGCTCTCAATATATTACCTGACTTTAAATACAAGCATTGATTTCAAGACAAAATACACAAACTACAAATTGAATTTCAGTTGTAGGACAACTCTCAGCAGATAAGACATTGCAGAAATTTGTGTAATGTCACTGAGCCATTTAGCATCTGAATCAGAGTGGTGGTTTGCATGTTTATACTGCAGCAAGAAGCAGGCAGAAGTTGCTCCTAAGCCCCTTCAGAACAGCAGCAAAACAGCACCAGAACATTACCAGAAACATCTGTTTGCAGCATGCTTTTCACTGTTGCCCTTGCTGGATGTTGACAACCCAAGTTCTTGCACTGGACATGTATTCTGATACAGCTGGAGACTGACAGAGTCCCAGTCCTGCATCTGACACACAGACTTGTTGGCTGTATTGAATTTTGAAGGTTTTCAGGAGTTGCAAAATTACTACACCTGCCAACAGCATCCTGTATTTATCACCTGCCTCTCTGCATGAAAATGAACTTGCCACTCTCTTAACAAGTCTTCTGCTCTGGAAGGGGTGATTAGACCTTAACCATTGGAGTAGGAATGTCATTGCCGGGTTCTGCACATTGGCCGCAGCAACCCCATGCAGAGTTACAAGCTGGGATCAGAGTGGCTGGAGAGCAGTCAGGCTGAGAGAGACCTGGGGGTGCTGGTTGATGGTAGACTGAACATGAGCCTGCAGTGCACCCAGGCAGCCAGGAGAGCCAGTGGCATCCTGGCCTGCATCAGGAACAGTGTGGCCAGCAGGAGCAGGGAGGTCATTCTGCCCCTGTACACTGCACTGGTTAGGCCGCACCTTGAGTCCTGTGTCCAGTTCTGGGCCCCTCAGTTTAGGAAGGAGGTTGAGATGCTGGAGCGTGTCCAGAAAAGGGCAACAAGGTTGGTGAGGGGCTTGGAGCACAAGCCCTATGAGGAGAGATTGAGGGAGCTGGGGTTGCTTAGTCTGGAGAAGAGGAGACTCAGGGGTGACCTTATTGCTCTCTACAACTACCTGAGGGGGGGTTGTAGACAGGCAGAGGTTGGTCTCTTCTCCCAGGCAACCAGTACCAGAACAAGAGGACACAGTCTCAGGCTGCGTCAGGGGAGGTTTAGGCTGGAGGTTAGGAGGAAGTTTTACACAGAGAGAGTGATTGCCCATTGGAATGGGCTGCCTGAGGAGGTGGTGGGGTCGCCGACGCTGGGGGTGTTCAGGGCGAGGCTTGACAGGATGCTTGGTTGTATGATTTAGTTGATTAGGTGGTGTCGGATGATAGGTTGGACACGATGATCTTGAAGGTCTCTTCCAACCTGGTTAATTCTATTCTATTCTATTCTATTCTTTCTTCCAGGTCATTGCTTTCCAGCCCATAAAGTTTAGTCATGGACTACAGAGTATAAAATACTGGGAAATTAATTTTAGGGGTAACAAGTGTTTATTAAATAGGTACAGATATGTCAATCCTGATTGCATGCTTGGAATAGAAACTTACTTTTGCATGAAAGCCTGTGTTTTGATTAATCTTCATCTCACTCAAGCCTTAGGAGGAGTACATGGCTGGTGAATAGCAAATGAACTGAACCTCTCTGCATTTGTATGAGGTAGAAGAAGCTTGCGATGTGTAGAGAAGCCCACAGAGATGCCAAAGTAGCAGAAAGGATGCAAACATTGGCAAGAGACATCCAGTGGAGAATCCAGGATCTCAAGCTGGGAGAGAAAAGCAGGCTTCAAAGTTCAGTTATCTCTTTTTATACCTGCTCACTCTGCATAAAAGAGTTGTGTCCACTGTTAAAGGTCAGGGTGAACCTTTCCTCAAGAACAGCCAAGAGCAGCAAATAAAAGTACATTTGAAACCATTTAACATTTACAACTGACCCATCATGACTGTTGCTTATTCAACCTGGCAAGGGAAGCTTTCTTTCCCTCCTAGACATCATATGAATGGAAGCAATCATCTGAGGAAACTCAGAATTTCTCTCCTCTGAAGAAAATAGAGGGCAGGCCTGGGAAGAACAATAGAGCCCAGGAAAGAGTGAACAGCGCTACCAATACTTGGGGAGCTCCTTTGTTGCCACCTCTATCTGTGCTTCACATCCCAGTCAGCCCATCACCATCTGCTCACACTTTTCAAAGGCTGCTACACGAATGTTAAGCATTGGAGCTACAGAAAGAGCCCTCCCTCCCACCAAGCTATGTCAGAAGAGAGAGGTTCTGTTCCCTACAAGGCCAGAGCTCAGCTGAAAGATGCCCAATTCCCTTGTTGGATGGCATGAAAAGATTTTCTTATTTTAATGACAGTAGGTGCTATGACTACAACACTAAGAAGTACACCAGAAACACTCCAGAAGCAGAGAGTGAGTAGGAGGGAGCACAGTGCAGGTGGCATCCCTAGATCCCACACTTATCCAGTGCAGAATTCATACTGATAAGGAAAGCTGGACAGGCCACCTCCTACTCCAACTTTGCCAGAGAAGGCTATCCACAGCAAAGCAGCAGCTCCAGCTCATGATAGTCATTTGTCTTCACTATAGCTCAGGCTATGGATTAAGGATATACCTAAGCACCAAATTTCTAGAGGTAACCCTTTCCCTCATGCAGTGCAGGAGAAGGAGCAAGTGGAAGAGACCAGAAACAAGGAGGCTGGGACATGGAAAGGACACTGGGGTAAATCTTGCCTTGCACACTGCCAACACAGGAGGGATGCACTCCCCAAGAGTGACATAGTACCCAAAGATGCAGCTGTGCAGGGCTGGCCCAGTTAAAGGTACCTTTAATTCAGGTACCACAGAAAAAAACCCAGAAGATCTAAGTCCTGAAGTAATGAACACTACAGAAATGGTAAGCCTGGCTGGAAGAGCACATCTCTACAGGAAATGCATTCAGCACAACAGCACCATGCTTCAGCTATCTACCAGCTCAAGCTCCAGATGCCATACAGGGGCTCAGGGAGAAGGGTGCAACAGGCAACCTCTTGGATGTCCATTTAGGAGACCACCTTGAAGGCCTCATGCTCCCATTGTAACACAGGGACTATGTCTCTACTTTGTCATATGTTTTGGCTGGAATCGTAAAATGGTTTGTGTTGGAATGGACCTCCAGCGCTGACCTTGTCCAACCCCCCCCTGCACTCAGCAGGGCCATCCTCAACTAGATCAGGTTGCTCAGAGTCTTGTCAAGCCTGACCTTGAATAGCTCCAGGGATGGGGCCTCAACTACCTCCCTGGGCAACCTGTTCCACTGTGCCACCACCCGCACGGTAAAGAGCTTGTTCCTAACATCCAATCAGCATCTGCTCTGCTCTGATTTCAAACCATTGCCACCCATTCTATCACTTCAAGCCTTTGTAAGCAGTCTCTTTCTGTCCTCCTTGCAGGTCCCCTTCAGGTACTGGAAGGCTGATATTAGATCTCCCAAGAGCTTTCTCTTCTCCAGGCTAAACACCCCTAGCTCCCTCAGTCTGTCCTCACATGAGAGGTGCTCCAGCCCCCTGACCATTTTCATGGTCCTCCTCTGGACCTACTTCATGAGGTCTATGTCCCTCCTGTGTTGAGGACTCCAGAGCTGGGCACAATACTGCAGATGAAGTCTAACCAGACCAAAGTGGCAGAATCACCTCTCTGAGTTCTTCCCTATTTAGCTTGTATATGCTCAGAAATGCCCTGAAAGAAGTCATCAACGTTTTGGTTTTGCCTGGGGTAGAGAATTTTCCTTTTGAACTCACACCTTCAAGGGCTCTTAGAGACATTATGTCACTCTCCAGTACAGCAGAGACTCTAGCAGCTACCAAGCACAGTGCACACCATGGCCTCCTGTACAAACCCAGCAGCTTATCTTCCGTATTCTATGGAAAGTCCTAAGAAATAAATCCTTCTCTGCACATCCCAGTTACAATGGTACCCATCTCAAACAACCAAGGAGTGAAATAGAAAAAGGCTGGAGTTATTAATCTGTCACCCACTGTATGACAGCTCTTGAAGATACTGTAGCATAACTCATTTCCCATCACAACAGCTAATCTTTCATAAGGCTAATACCTAACCACTAATGGTTTTGTTAGATACAGGGGGGGAAAAAAAAACCCTGAGCCCAGTATGTATTACATAATCTCCACCTTGGGATGAAAGCACTGTGATTGTTTTCATTAACCTTTCATTCTTACAAAAGGGCAAAAATCAATAACAAATTTATTCAGGCAAGTGAAAGGCAATTCCAAGCAATTTCACCAGGGATTTCATTTCCATCGCTTCTTTCCCTGCCACAAACTCTAATCAAAAAATAATATGATCTGTCCAGATGTAAGACAAATACAAAGAGCAAGCTACTGTCAGCTCCTCACAGACACTGAATTAAACCACCTTTTTACAGCTGGATAATTGTCTTGCTAAAAATATTGCTTTCTTCTGAATCCCAAGCAAGCCTGCAAGGCAACATCTTATTGACAGCCTGTGAAACACTTTGCTGCACAGTACTGAGCTGATCTCTTTTAAATAATGCACCTACAAGACTTTTTTTCTTCCCTACAACAAATTAAGCCATTTCTCCTTGGTGCACTTTGCCCTTTTGTGCTATGAACAGAGGTTTAAATTACATGGATTTTGATGCACTTTCCAACTTTGCTATTCCTATCATACATTCCGCTGCATTTTTGCCTTTTAAAGAGCTGGCTTTGAATCCATGGTCTGAAACATCTGACAGAAGCAGTGATAAAATCCACAAAGTAATTTGTTGGCAGCTCCATTTTCCACAGAGGACAAAAAAAAAATGCTGAAAAAGCACAATAGCTGACTGATAACTCTTTAGTTTCATCTCTGACTTCATCACTGATGATGAAGTCCTCTAATCACATCCTTTCAGCATTTTCTGTCATTGCTGCAAGGGGCAAAGAGGGAGCACAGGGCAGCCCCAGCCCCAGTGCATAAGGCCTGACTGGCTCCCTGGACAGCCCACAAAACTCTTAGTGTGGTGCCTTTGAGCAGAGTAGAGTAACCTTTGCAAGCCAAATTATCAATTATCTCTAGATGCACTCTTACTCTGTAGGTGCATCTTTACTGTAGCTATTCATTCCCAGCATGGGTTTAGGAAGGGCAGGTCCTGCCTGACCAACCTGATCTCCTTCCATGATCAGGTGACTGCCTGGTGGATGTGGGGCAGGCTGTGGATGTAGTCTGCCTGGACCTCAGCAAGGCCTTTGACACTGCCCCCACAGCAAACTCCTGGCCAAGCTGTCAGCCCCTGGCTTGGATGGGAGCACACTGCGATGGGTTAGGAACTGGCTGGAGGCTGAACCCAGAGAGTGGTGGTGAATGGTGCCACAGCCAGCTGGCAGCCAGGCACCAGTGGTGTGCCCCAGGGATTAGTGCTGGGCCCCATGCTCTTTAACATCTTTATTGATGATCTGGATGAGGACCTTGAGTCCATCATCAGTAAGTTTGCTGATGACACCAAGCTGGGGGCAAGAGTTGATCTGCTGGAGGGTAGAGAGGCTCTGCAGAGGGACCTCGACAGGCTGCACAGATGGGCAGAGTCCAAGAGCAGGAGACTGAACACATCCAAGTGCCAGGTGCTGCACATTGGCCACAGCAACCCCAGGCAATGCTACAGGCTGGGGTCAGAGTGGTTGGAGAGCAGTCAGGCTGAGAGGGACCTGGGGGTGCTGGTTGATGGTAGGTTGAACATGAGCCTGCAGTGTGCCCAGGCAGCCAAGAGGGCCAATGGCATCCTGGCCTGCATCAGGAACAGTGTGGCCAGCAGGAGCAAGGAGACCATTCTGCCCCTGTACACTGCACTGGTTAGGCCACACCTCGAGTCCTGTATCCAGTTCTGGGCTCCTCAGTTTAGGAAGGAGGTTGACTTGCTGGAGCATGTCCAGAGAAGGGCAACAAAGTTAGTGAGGGGCTTGGAGCACAGCCCTGTGAGGAGAGGCTGAGGGAGCTGGGGTTGCTTAGTCTGGAGAAGAGGAGACTCAGGGGTGACCTTATGACTCTCTACAACTACCTGAAGGGAGGTTGTAGTCAGGCAGAGGTTGGTCTCTTCTCCCAGGCAACCAGTACCAGAACAGGAGGACACAGTCTCAGGCTGCACCAGGGGAGGTTGAGGCTGGAGGTTAGGAGGAAGTTTTACACAGAGAGAGTGATTGCCCACTGGAATGGGCTGCCTGAGGAGGTGGTGGGGTCGCCGTCACTGGGGGTGTTCAGGGCGAGGCTTGTCAGGATGCTTGGTTGCAGGGTTTAGTTGATTAGGTGGTGTTGGATGATAGGTTGGACACGATGATCTTGAAGGTCTCTTCCAACCTGGTTTATTTTATTCTATTTGCCATTGGTTTTGGTTCCTCTCCCCACTGCAATGCCACTGGAGAGTCTAAGAACAGTTAAAATTTACTTCAAGAAGTTGAACTTGTGGGGAACCTGCTGAAGGATTTAAATTATTCAAAAAGCATCTAAAATCCTACCTGCAGTCTAGCAGAATTTGAATGCCAAACCACCACCCATCAGCACAGATGTTTACAATGAGAGCAGCTCCTTCTGCTGTTGCTTATCCTTAGCCAGCTACTTTATAGAGGAACATCATCCCACTTTCAATGCACAAAATGAAGGTGGCTGAGTCCACCAGGGTGGCTTTCTAAAACCTTCTGCTGTCCCCTGAGCAACATATCCCCACGGCAATCATCACACAGGAGCACACAACTCCTCTTGCAGCTTCTCTGTGCTGGTACAACAAAACCTCAATAAATGTTTTCCACAGTGTTTGCTTTGAGGATGATGAAAATGTTCAGTTTGTTACTTCTTCCTTCATGTTCTCCAGGAGGGAATGGAGCTTGTGATGATGGGAAACATGCAGTCCTCTTGTGTATTATCAATGGATTGAGAAGTATGCCCAAATCTACAGCATTGTATTGCAAGTCTAAATCAGCAGTGTTTGTGGACATGTTTCAGAAACAGACCAAAAATGAACCACAGAAAGATAGAGAGATACACCTGTTCCTACAAGAGGAAAGAAGGCAGAGAAAGGCAAATCAAACCCATTAAGTGAGAAAGTATGGAAGAGTCATAATCTACCAGAAACGTTTCTAGGCCTTTGTGGTGTTACGAGGCTACAGGGCAGATACTCTATAGCCAAGTGTGATGGGTTATGCCCATCCTGAAAGCAGGGAGAGGAGGGCTTGTGAGAGCTTTGCCCTCCCTGGAGGGGGTTTTCCCCCTGGGAAACTGAGCTAGTCTGTTCCACACCCCCTCCCTGTCCAGCAAGCCTATAAAAAGGAAGACACTGCAGCCATTTACTCTCTTTTGGCTCCTGCCCTGCTGGACAAGAGGACTGCTGCTGGCTTCCCACTCCTCTGCCACGTGCTCAGTCCTGGTCCTCCTCCTCCCTGCTACATCCACACTTCTTTAAAGGTCTGGTTTTGTGTACATATTTTCCCCATCCATCCTTGTTCCTTACCCTTCTGAGCCCTTCCTGTTATCATTGTGTATATATATATATATATATTGTTTAAAGAAAACTTTTACCTCTCTACTTCCAAACTGACTCCAAATTACTTCTTGGTAGATTTGCTCCTTCCCTTTCTTTTTCTCTCGATAGGGAGGGAGAAGGGGGGAGCAGGGGGGAGGGATTCTCAGCCTTGCCCCTCATCTGAGCTCTTGAATCCAAGTTAAGGCTCAAACCACCACACCAAGGAGTTCTAGAAGGGATTGCAGAAGGCAGGTTTCTGCCACAGAAGACCATCAGGGGCACCCACCCTCCCATCTCATGCTATGTTTGACAGCAGCAACTGCTATCCAAGCTTATCCCCAAAAGAGAGCTCATCCTCAAAAGAGAGCTCTGAGCTTCAGCAGACTTGCACTGCACAGGAGCAGGCACAGTCCAACACCAAAACGACTCATTTGTTCAAACTGAATTTTTGCTCTCAGATTCATCATTTCAATAGCAACTTTGAGATGTCCGGTCTGAGGTCTCCAATTTGAGCTTGTTGTTAGACTAGGACAACTAAGGAATCATAAAATGTTTTGGGTTGGAAGGGACCTCCAGTGGTCATCTAAGTCCAAACCCCCTGCAGTCAGCAGGGACATCCCCTGCTAGATCACTTTGCTCAGAGTCTTGTCAAGCCTGACCTTGAATAACTCCAGGGGTAAGGCCTTAACTACATCCCCAAGCAGCCTGTTCCATTGTTCCACCACCCTCATGGTAAAGAACTTGTTCCTAACATCCAATCTAAATCTCCTCTCATTTCAAACCATTGCCCCTCATCCTATCACTTCAAGCCTTTGTAAACAGTCTCTCTGGAGCCTTCTTGTAGGCCCTCTTCAGGTACTGGAAGGCTGCTATTAGTTCTTCCCAGAGCCTTCTCTTCTCCAGGCTGAACAACTACAGCTCCCTCAGCACGTCCTCATAGGAGATGTGTTCCAGCCCCCTGATCATTTTCATGGTCCTCCTCTGGAACCATTCCAAGAGGTCTATGTTCCTCCTGTTTTGAGGGCTCCAGAGATGAATCCAGTAGTCCAGATGAGGTGTCACCAGAGCAGAGTGGCAGAATCACCTCGCTTGACCTGATGACTGCACTCCTTTTGATGCAGCCTAGGATGTCATTGGCCTGCTGGGCTGCAAGTGCAGATCATTGGCTCACATCCAGCTTCTCATCCACCACTACCCCCATGTCCTTTTCTGTAGGGCTGCTCTCAGTCTCAGCCAGTATAGATATCTAGGATTGCCCTGACCTATGTGCAGGACCTTGCACTTTGCCTTATTGAACCTCAGCCCACCTCTCCAGCCTGTCCAGGTCCCCCCTAAATGGCATTGCATCCTTCAGACTAATGTTTAAGCCAGCATCATTACAACCACAGAAGTGAAACACATCACAGTATGCCATGACTCCCTAGCAATGCAGGACTGATATACTTGTTGTCCATGAAAGATGTTGATCTAATCTCTCCATAAAGAACTCCACAGAGTGATGGAAATGCCATGTTTCTCTGTCCCAGTCTATGATACATCCTAATTTCCATACAGCCAAAAAAACCCCAACTTTGCAAAGAGCTGGCCAGAATTCCCTTCACTGCAGTTTAATCCCTTTTTGCTTTGCACTACCCACCTTGACTGAAGAGAAGACATTGATATTGATACCTTTCAAAATGACTCAATAGTGTCCCTGTGCCAGGGGAGGTTTGGGATGGATGTTAGGAAGAAATTCTTCACAGAAAGAGTGATTGGCCATTGGAATGTGCTGCCCAGGGAGGTGGTAGAGTCACCATCATTGGAAGTGTTTAAGAAGAGACTGGATGGGACACTTGGTGCCATGGTTGAGTTGATTAGATGGTGTTGGGTGATAGGTTGGACTCTATGATCTCAAAGGTCTTTTCCAAGCTGGTTAATTCTATTCTATTCTCACCAGGTTAAGTTTTTCTTCTTCTGATGCAAGGAGTTTTAAACTCCACTGGGAAATACCACAGCTTTTTAGGGTGCTAATATTCCTCCTGTTCTACCTGGCTTGATAGTGCTCAAACATCTGTGCACTGAGTATTTATCCTGGAATTTTGTCACTATGGTTATTTAAAATGTAAAATAAATCAATCTTCTGTCCTGGTACTTTAGGCAAGCTTTTGTCTTATTGCTCTCAGTAGTTCTCCAGCAAGCCAAAAATCCCGACCAGCTCCAGCCACGTCAGGATTAACTGAGCTCAGCTCCTTTTCTGGGTTTATACCCTGCTGCACTACCCAGATACATTTATTTCCAGCCTTCCACAGATCCTCCAACTGGCTTAGCCGTGCATTTAAGTGGCTGGCTTCTATTCCACTTCATGGTATGCTAAATATGTTACAGAAAATAGATTTGAAGTCCTCCAGATATTGCTGTGGCTAATTTGAGATTATCCAAGCTTTTCAAAACCTCTTTTCTCGTGTGCAAAACCTTCCACCAGGGAGCAGTACTGAAGCCGCTGCCTTTCCCAACAGTTGAGTCTCAGAACTTCACAGTCTGCCTTAAGGATATAAGCAATATTCCAGCGACTCACATCCCATTGCTGATGGCAGCTGAAGTGCAAGAAGGAGTGTAAAAGGCAGGCCACATCCCACGCTCTTCCCAGGCAAACTCCCAGAGCTTCTGAAAACCTACCTCACCAGGCACTGACACCAAGGGCAGTGTTTCAAACTGCAGTTCTCAACAAGGTTAACCCAAACTTTGCTGACACTACATGTGATGTGTTTATGTTCTTTCCAGTGCAAAGCAGGATGCTGGGGTAGCTGACTTACAGCGCCTCTCTCTGTGCCTCGAGTATGAAGTTACTTTGCTCACACTGCAGTCAGTGGAAGACAGTTATTGGGCTCTTGTTTAAATAGAGAAAGTAATTAAATCATTTGAAGAGCATTAGCTGGCCTTCTTTCCTCATGACCAAATAAATAATAGCTGGCACCCAGAATTAATCAATTATGCCTCCTCTTGCCCCTATTATTCCAATTAGTTTTCTTTTTCCATGCAACAGTTTAGGGGAACTAAACCCTTTAAACATTCCCCACACCACATCCAGAAGCAAAAGCAATTTAACACAGGCATTCCTTAAGAGGCAGACACAAAACAAGGGAGAAGAGGAGAGCAGAGAACTATGTAAAGCTTCTTCAGCTCCATGTCTGTCTCCATTCCTGAGCCAGGAATAAATTGAATCACTGAAGGATATCTAGCTTTCTGGAAGACCTCTGGATACCCCTTTTTGCCATGCCCAGCCCACTTTTTGGTCTGAACAGAACAAGGAGAAGGTGGGTGAACACAGGAGCAATGCTCTGAGTGCTCCTACAAGGGCTTGTCTTGCACCAAAAGACATTTTCACTTACAGGCCTATGGAGAAATTAAACTCCCTTGTGCACAGCAGGTCCAAAAGCAGAGTGCAGGGATTATAAACACCTGCCCTTAGCAATTCACAATCAAACCTTTGAATAACACATAGTACTCAGGCACATTAACTATGGTTAAGAGAATTGCCTTTGGAGCTAGTAGAGGCAGTCAGTAGTTATACAGGGAGAGGCAGGGTGGGGGGAAGCTGGTTTTGGCTTGCAGGTACTCCCAGCAGAAAGCTCAACTAAACATCAGGGAAACACATTTCATTAAACAGACACAGCAAAGAGAGTGAACAGTCTCCAAACTCCCCTGCATCAAAATGCCACCAATTAAAGGACCATAGTGTAAGCAAAAAGATGCCAGTCATGGGTTGTCAGAAGCTCTTAATAGTGGCTTTCTTACCCAACCAAAGCATCTGGTGCTGTGGGAGCAGGGGGAAGCTTCCCAAGATGCTGATGCATGGAGGCAATACTGGAACTCAATGCTATTGGCACTGATCTGTCTTCTTTAAGTCCACTCTTGTTGTGAAAGACAAAGAACTAAACTTTTACTCAGGATCTAGTTTTCTGCCCATCTCCATTTCCCATTCCTTGGATTAGAACTTCCTCTGACCCCATTGTGATATAACGAAACAGACTGTGGAGTATCTCGCTGTAAACTGTGGTACAAATGCATTTATAGCACATAAAACATAAGCACACAATAAATCTATTTAGAATGCTGATTCATACACATCCTCTGTGCACCTTTATTTGGCATAATCCTTGCAGAAAAAAAAGAACAAACTAAAATGACTGAAGTGTAGGGCATTTGTCCATTAAATCACCAAATATCTTGCCACAAGGAACAATAAACCTTCCCAACCCCTGGGGGGAAGCAGGTATTCAGGAGAATTAATGTATTTTTGAGAGAAGAATTTATGTATTTTTGAGTTAATACTAAGTGAAGCCTGCTCAAACATGATTTGGAGGATAATTATGCACAACTAGGTGACCCTGCTTTTCCAGGAGAGTTAGACTAGCACCTTGCTCTAGTTGCAGATGTCCCTGCTGACTGCAGGGGGTTGCACTAGATGGCCTTTAAAGGTCCCTTACAAACCAGTGCATTCCATGATTCTGTGATCTCCAGAGGCCTCTTCCAACCTCCACCATGTTGGGATTCTGTGAACATGCTCCAACAGAAAAAGGAAACATCAGCAAGCAAGTCCACAAAGAGCTCCTTGGCATGGGTGAGGATGTTTTTCTCCTTCAATGAAACAGAAACGATGCCCAAGACACTCATAGTACAGGCCAGGTCAGTCCCATATTCAACTCCCACCCATCTTGGCAGACTCTCTCCTATTTACACACTCCTTTGGAAACTGTGTGCAGCTTCCCTGCCTCCCAACATCACATTTAGTGTCCCCTGGTCATAACACTTCACACACAAAAGCCATCCTACCTTCAGCTTCAGCATGACACAATAGCAGGAGGAAACCATGACCAAGGTGCACTCTGAGCAAAGCTCCGGCTGTTCCATTACTCTGCTGCCTCCTTGGCTGTGATCCTGCCATTGAGAGGGGCATAAAACACCAGAGACTTGCAAAAGAGCTGGGTGCAAAACACATCTGCAGGGCTGGCAGCTTGAGCCATAAGCAGCACTGTGTGTAGCAGACATATGCAAGGTGTGTCCTGCTCCAGTTCAAATGGAACAGGAGAGAACTGGATGCCCACTACCACCTGGAGAGGCTAAAATATCTTCAGAGATACAGTAGTCCAAAACACGCCAAGGGCAGGGAGCTAAACTGACCAAAGGCATCATACAATAATACTGGTTTTAGCTTCAGATGCATTGTCAGAGCTTCCAGATCATAAGCAGAGGTTAGTTTAAAATCATACAGGACTATGCAAAAAAGACTAAGAATCATTCTCTCCTTCTTCCTCCAACACAAAGGAAAATGTATCAAGATTCATACAAACAATTCTATAATCTGAGAGAAGAAAACAGAAGAAGAAAAGAAAGACCTTTGGTGTTCCTAAATACTGGATCACTGATTTCACCAGTATTTTCCACAGCTTTTTCACTTCCTTCTATTGCAGTGTCTGCTCTCATGGGAAATAATTCATCCTCTGAGGAAATATGCCTGAAGTGGCCTTTCATTTACCTTCAAATTATTTATTTCATTAGCTACAGCCCTATACCTCTTTGACTCAGCCCAGGTACAATCCAAACATGCTGAATTCCACATCTCTCACAACTTGCTAGCTTGAGATTAAAAAAAGAGTATTCTCCTGAAATGGAGCTATGCCACAAGCTCCACCACACTGAAAGGACTGGAATCTGATTTGCTTTTCTGACATGGATTAATGGAACTGTCATGCAGCCTTTTCACATTTATAATTACTTGACTGCCCTGCCTCCCAATTAGTGGAGCTTAGTTGTCTGTACATGCTAGAGAGGAAGCTTGCTACAGCCTGATAACACACCTGAATTCTCTCTGTATTGAGCCACAGGCATATTCAATATTTGATATTTGTAAGCTTATTCTAAAGCATGCTTTGAAATTGACAGTGCTCTAAAGCCAGAATATTTTTGGCCAACACACTTTGAGAGATATATATACACACACACACATATATATATATATCTATCCCTTTCCTGATGGTCAAATGGCTAAAAAGTGCCTCCTAATCCTGATTATTCTTAATAAAGCATTACTATAAGATGGCAGGAGGCATAGAAATCAGTAATATTCCTGGGTTTAAAATCAAAAGAGGCTTTGTCCTCCCCCTTGAGGAAGTTTGCCTCTTTTATATCGTGTGGATTTACATACTGAATATTCAGTATCAGCTACATATCTCTCTCCAGTGCCAGAAACAGGTCATTAGCTTGCTTTTTCTTCTTTTAATTATGAAGTTAGACAAATTTATTTTCTGCCTGCTTTGAACAGGAAGGAGACAAGCTACCAATTAACTCAGCACTCAGACATCATCACTGTCACCCAGCCCGAGAACTCTTCCCGGCAGAATGGTCGAAGCGTGACCATTTTTCCTGTTTATTGACCTCACTCTGCTTGCTCAGCTGCAGACACCAAGGTACCTTGGAATGGGCATTTAAGCTTTTCTCCCTATCTCCACCCAGCACTATCACAAAGGAAATATTTCAACTGATCTACACCGAGTTACTCGGCATAAAGTCGCTCCGTTGCCAAAGCAGAGCACTTGCTGCAGCTATCAGCAGGATCAAGATTCTTCTGCTGTGGTGTCGGGTTGGGCTGCTTTCTTCATATAACACTCCACTAATCACATTTCAGCTTGTTCTGCTCTTCACTCCTCAGTTATGTGGAATCTGAACTTCCCATTACTGTCACTTGGGAAAAAAGGCAATATGCTGCAGCACTAATTCCCTTCCTTTTCATGTTATTTTTGATCTCCCCATCACAAAAGGCTCTGTGCATATGCTAAATGTGCTTCATTAAAGAAGTGTTAATCTATCTATTTTGGTATGAGATTTAAATACTTCCATGCCTTCCTTTTCACCAGATGGAGGATCATTAGCAATTTCTTCTCCAAAGGTGGGTGAACAGCACTCCTCTAGAGGTTTTTATTCTACATCCCCCCTCCCCCCTCCCCGCAGTGATTAAGTTGTTTAGGTAAAACAAAAAGGTTCATCAGCACTGTAATATTGGAATTCTGACTCTACTGACTAGTAGTGCAGAAGCTCTGAATAAACAACCCCAGCACAGTCTGAGGGCTTTTTTCCTGTGGGACTCATTACAAAGAGCAGCTTGGCCCACTCATCTGCCAGACTGGCTTTTCCTCACTCCCAAATAACTTCATATTCCCAGGAAATTTTCAGTAATGTTCCATGAAGTTTTAACACCACAGATGTGACATCAGTGCTGGGTGAGATGCTGCTCCTCAGGGGCAAGAGAACACAGCCGTTTTGAAGATATTGTAGACCACTGGGTTTGAACATTAATACCATCCAACAGTTTAACCAAGGATGCAGGCAAGGGCAGGGGGTCTGCCAATTCTGACCATTTCTGACCATAGTAGTTCCCCAGAGAAGTCTTCAAGGGCTGCTTTGTGCCCTTCAAATCCACCAGTGAAACCAAAAGTGGAATCCATCAGACTGTAGCACTAAGGTAAATTTAATATCAGAGAGGAAAGTGTAAGGTCTTGGTAATGACAGAAGTGGGGATTAAGAGCCAGGTAAAGCCCACATGGTATGCCCTTGATGTCCCAGCTTCTTGGCAGCATGGCTGTACAATAGGGTCTGAAGACATTCAGGCTTTGAGACTGCAAATGAGCCTTTAACCCCACCCAAAACCTTGAATACCAGCTCCTCTCCCAGCCTGCTCCTGCTGTTTTCCAGCAAAAGTCACCTCTGGTATGGTGGCAACTACCTGTATAACCTTACAACTCCACCCAGAGTCGTCCTCCTCCCCACAGCCCTGCCCTAACAGTAACAGACACAGAGTAGTCCAAAACATGTCAACATTTTCATTCATGATGTGTGTCACTGCCACAATAGAGAAGTATCTCAAGTATCCTTGGACACTGCTGCCACAGCCAGCCAGTCACAAGCCAAAGCCAAGATACACAAAGGCTAAATAGAAGGGATTTTAAAGTATTTAGAGCAAATAACCTATATAAACCCAAACCAGTCTGTGCTCTCCTCTGCAACTAAAAAAATACCTTTTGGAGTTCCAAGTAGCAAACCCTGAGGCAGTGATACCAGACTCTCGTTCTCCACCTGCTTGACACAGCTGACTGCAGAGATCTGCAGTGATGCTCCTGTGAGATCTCCCAGTCACACATCTGCCTGCTGCAGAGAATTCAGGCAATGCCCAACAGGTGGACTGAAACATTCAGGCAAGCTTTGCTGTGTACTGAAAGCCATGGAGAGGCTTTGCTAATGATTCCCATTTCCAGACTGACTGTGTGAACAGAAGCACAAGCAGCGAAGCCTGCAGCGAGCCCAAAGAAATCAGGCAGCTTTTCTCCCCTGCCTCCAAAACTTCAGGTGCTGACAAGTGAGCTCATACTGCAGCTCCTCTCCTCTAAATACCCACAAGTACTGTGAAAGAACCATACCACTTGAAATCCTAGCCCTCTGGTCTGCTTCAGCTGCCAGAGATAAAACTAAAGGAGGGCTGGGAAGACATAGTAACAAATAAACTGTGATGGCAAATTTGAGCAAAGAGAAGACAATCAACCTTAGTGATGAGCCCTGTTAATCAGGCCCACTTCATGGATGCAGTTAACAACAAGCAGAACTGACAGAGGCACTGTAACAGTCAAGACAACCAGCATTTCCCTGTGTCATTCAGCTGAGTTGTTCTCCAGGTCTGTTTTGCTTTCAGGGACCACTTGCCAAGTATTACAAAATTACAGAATGGTCTGGGTTGGAAAGGACCTACAAAGGTCATCTAGTCAAAGCCCTTCTGCAGCAAGGAGGGACATCCTCAGCTAGATCAGGCAGTCCAGAGGCCTGTCAAGCCTCACCTTGAATATCTCCAGGGATGGGGCCCCATCTCCCTTCCCAGGCCACCTGTTCCAGTGTCCCACCTCTTTCAGGTAAAGAACTTGTTCCTAAAATCCAGTCTAAATCTACTTTTCTCTAATTTCAAACCATTGTCCCTCATTCTATCACTCCAGAACTTTGTAAACAGTCTCTCTCCATCCTTCTTGTAAGCCCTCTTCAGGTACTAGAGGGTCGCTATGAGGTCTCCCCAGAGCCTTCTCTTCTCCAGGCTGAACCCCCCCAGCTCCCTCAGTCTGTCCTCATAGCAGAGGTGCTCCAACCACCTGATTATTTTCATGGACCTCTTCTGGACCCACTCCATCAGGTCCAAGTTCTTCCCATACTGAATGTTCCAGACCTGGATGCAGTACTCCAGGTGAGGTCTCACCAGAGTAGAGTGAAGTGGCAGAATCACCTCTCTGGATCTGCTGGCAGTGCATCTTTTGATGCAGCTCAGGATGCGATTTGCCTTCTGTGCTGCAAGCTCACACTGCCTGCTCCTGGCCAGCTTCTCGTCCATCAGCACCCCCAAGTCCTTTTCTGCAAGGCTGCTTTCTGTCACCTCATCCCCCAGTCTGTATTGATAGATTACCTGAGTTTTATATCCTCCATCTCTGCCAGAAGGAAAAGTGCCTTTCACTGAAGGCACACCAGGAAACACTGGTTTGGTTTCAGGTCTCTGTGGTCAGCTGGCAGTACACCTTTAAGATCTGGTTGTGAACCAAGGGATTTCTGATACTTCAATACTGGATAATTAAGACTCCGGACACACAGCTCTGCAACAAAGGGGCTTGGGTTGATTTAAATTCAGCTAATGGGTGCATAGAAACCTGTCTGCAAGGCAGTCAAAGCCAGAAGGTAAAGCAAAAAAAATGGCCAGAAATCAAACCTTCCATCTGCCACATCCTTCTTTTAGGAAATATCCCACTATTGTTTGGGTTGTGCTTGTTATTTAATCAATTACGCCATAAAGGAGTGAATTAACCTCAGGTGTCAGACTCTTAAATAACCAACCATCAATTAGTGCTTTAAAAAAGTAGCCCAGACATGCTCATTACTCAGCATCAAGAAATCCACCCTGACAGAATGAAATTGCTGCTGTCTTCTATCTGTGATGCCTCCAGCTCTATTTAGTCCTTTAAAAGACAGTGAAGATCTGAACATCCAGGTATTCCTCTGAAGGTCTGAGACAATGCTACTCCCTACAGACATAAAGGTATCTATTTGTGACATGATTGCCAGAAAGACTGTTTAAAATCAAAAGCATACATTTGAAAGGTGGGAAACCACCCAAGCAGCCCTTCAAACTCCCCAAGATACGATGTCATGTTAAGACATTCTAGGAAGCTCAAGAGAAAAGTTACAAAACTGGTATCAAAAGTGTCCTTTACTTCTCACCATATGATGTATCCTGCTTCAAAACATGTCTTCAGAAACCCTGAGGTGGGAATGAATCAAGATATGCAATGATGATCACAAACAAGACCCAAAGGAGAATAGGGAACAAGAAAAGAGGTCATACAGCAACACATCACAACATGTCTCAGGTCTTAACATCAAGAAAGGAGAAGGTGACACATTCCTGAGCAGGGCATTGGGTTATGACACCCTGCTTTACCATCTCTCAGGAAAAGGGCATTAGGTTATGACACCCTGCTTTACCATCTCTCAGGAAAAGGACTGAGCTCATTTTGTGTCCTCACTTGAAGGCAGAAGGCACAACGCGATGCTAGAAGGCACAACGCGACGCTGTAAGCAAAGCAAGGGACCCACGTCAAGTTAAAAGAGGAGGATCCCAGTTAAACTGGAGTGGAGGAGATGTAAAAGTTCGCTGAGGTGCTACAAGACCATCTCGACTGTTGGGTTTTCTGGACTACACCTTAAACAAACACTATAGTTAAATCTTCCTTAGTGATAAATCCATCTCTAAATAGATAGAGAACACTGCCGGAAAATTCTGGGAGGCGCTCTTTAAACCTGAGCTCCCAGGGCGCACGAGCAAGTCCCCAGCTCACCATTCTGTTGACTCAAGGGACAAAGGACTGTGCCTTTGTAGACACTGGCATCAGAGCAGACATCCCTGAGGGTAACAGCAGGAAATCTTCCATCAAGAGGTCTTTCCTTCTAGTGAGCAGGGGTAACCAAGAAAGCTTTCCATGGCAGTGAATAAGATCCCCAACCTGCAGGCATCTCAAGGGTGTATGCAATGCCGCTGAACCCAATACTTATCCCGTTCAAATTTAGCCTTCTGCAGGGCTTTGGCTGACATAGTTTATCATCATCTTCATCCAGGAGAGGGCAAGTCATTTATGTTTTTTTCTCAACTGTATCTTGTATATGCCCCCAGAAAAAGAAGCTGGCAGGTGCCATCATCTGCCCAGCTGTGGTAATCACTGTCTATTGACCTCCTCCTTTTACATCAGCTCATGAAAACGACATCTCCATGAGAATGACTGCCAAAAGCATGTCTGTCCTTAAGTATTTACAATGCCCAAGCCCAAGAGCTTAATCTATGATGACAGAGGTCAAAAGGCTAAGTGTAAGCTGCTAGCCCATTTAATATCACTCCTAAAGAAAGACTTTTTCAGCCCAAACTCATCACTGATTTTGTTGACACCGTGCAAGTGAAATCCTGCACATGGATCAGGAACATCTCTGCATTCCGTAGTGCATTAGAGCAGGTGCCTTACCTGTCAGCATTTAGCACCTTCCCAGATCTTACACTGGGAAAACAAGAGATGAATGTATCATAGTACATTAGTACAGGTCTCTGGAAGGAACCTCCAGAGATCATCAGGTGCAAAGCAGGATCACCCAGGGCAGTCCGCACAGGAATGCATCCACATGGGTTTTGAATGTGTCCAGAGCAGGAGACTCCCCAGCCTCTCTGGGCAGTCTCTTCCAGTGCTCCATCACCCTCACTATAAAGAAGTTCTCCTTATGCTGAGGTGAAATTTTCCATGTTCAAGCTTATACCTGGTGTTCATTGTCTTATTAATGTGTACCACCAAAAAGAGTTTGGCCCCCTCCACCTGACACCCACCCCTCAGATACTGACAGACATTGATCAGACCCCCTCTCAGTCTTCTCTTCCCAAGGCTCAAGAGCCCCGAGTCTCTCAATCTCTCTTCGTAAGGGAGGTGCTCAAGTCCCCTAATGATCCTTGTGGCTCCCCATTGGATTCTCTCCAGCAGGTGCCTGTCTGTGTGGCACAGCAGCCTAAGTGTACCTGATGAAAGACCAGTTCTTCCCAGTCAATAAAGAAATAATTAAATAAAACCTATCACTTAACTGTCAATGCTTTTAGAGATAAATCTCTCTTCACCATCATTCTAAGCCATAAATTCTCCATAAAGTTTATCATTTGACCTCCTCTGGGGGGATTTGTGGCATCTGAACAATAAATCAATAGCGTGTTATGAAACACTGGCTCAGCTGTGCAGATTCTCCAAATGACAGAGTCAAGAAAAATTGGATTTGCTAGAAAGATTCTCTGCTTTCCCCTTCTGAGAAAAATAGAATCTGACATTCAGCATTACTTCCAGTTTAACCAGAGCAAAAAGGCCACCTACACTCTCAGTGACAGTCACAGCAAAGCTGGATCTGAAAGGAAAAAAAAAAAAGACCAAAAAAAAAGGAAAACTTGAAGAAATTCACTTGGCCTCCAGAAATATGGAGTTTGGTCCTGTCCAAGACATGCAGCTACACACTGCACAGGCCATTTACCATTCCTCTCCACACAAGGCAAGGTAATCAGTCTCTCCTTCAAGACTGAAAACTGGTGGACGAAAGGGTAAAGCCTCTCTTGGAAGGAAAGTTTCACCAGAGAGAGCACTTGGAATTCTGCCCTCACAGCAGCAGTATTTTTCAAGAGGGAAACATCCATTAATGAGAAGGGAAAGTTTTGACCTCTTTAGACATCGAAACATTTCTTGTGTTGGTAGCAGAATGTGTCACAGGGTGGTTAATGAGAAAGTTGAAAATAGGCTTTACCAGATGCAATCTGCAGCAAAAACTAAACTAATTACACTGCTGTTTTGTAAACACCATGTCTGACAGCCAAATGAAAACCACTGGTGAAAAGTTTCAGTCAACTTTCCACTTCAAGCTGAAAAAAACTCACTAACCAGTAATGGGCAGGGGTGAGATATCCTATAGAAGAGAAATTACCAGCAGCAGGGCAGGCAAGAGCTCAGGCAGTTCTCATTAACAGATGGGCTTGCTAATGTGCTTCTCAGAGAAGCTAAATATCAATTGGGTATTTCAGTTTTAATCATGGAATGGTTTGGGTTGGAAGGGACCTCCAAAGGTCATCCAGTCCAACCCCACAGAACAACGCAGGGACATCCTCCACTAGATCAGGTTGCTCACAGTCTGCTCCAGCCTGACCTTGAATAGCTCCAGGGATGGGGCCTCAACTGCCTCCCTGTGCAACCTGTCGCAGTATTCCTCTGCCCTCATGATAAAGAATTCTTCCCTAACATCCAACCTAAATCTCCTCTTCTCTAATTTCAAACCATTGCCTCTGGTCCTATCACTGCCTTTGTAAACAGCCCCTCTGCAGCCCTCTTGTAGCTCCCTTCAGGTACCGGAAGGCTGATATTAGGTCTCCCAAGAGCCTTCTATTCTCCAGGCTGAAGCACCCCAGCTCCCTCAGCCTGTTCTCATAGGAGACATGCTGCAGCCCCCTGATCATTTTTGTGGCCCTCCTCTGGACCCACTGCCTTCAGCTCCATGTCCTTCCTGTGCTGAGGACTCCAGAGCTGGACACAATACTGCAGGTGAGGTCTCACTAGAACAGTGTAAAGCATCAGAATCATTTCTCTCCATCTGCTAGCCACATTTCTTTTGATGCAGCCTCCAATGCAGGAGGCCTGCAGATGACATGAGGGTGTCCCCGCTAGCTCTACTTGACTCAACAAACAGGCTACCAGCAAATCAGCAGCTTTCATGACTATTAAAAAATAAAAAGTAAATACATCCACAAATCAACAGGAACCAGGTTCACAATTCCACTGGAAAGCCCATTACAGTGTCTTTGCTTTATCTTCATATCCCCCCCCCCCACCATGGGGCACAAACTGAGAAACTAAAATGAAATTTCTAAATTATGAACCAATAATTGTTGCTTTGTGGGAGAAGATGGAAGATAATGGCAGGGACCAGGAGGAAGAACTGCCCATGGTAAGTGAAGATCAGGTTCCTGATCACCTGAAGAACCTGACAGTGTTCAGGTCCATGGGACCCGACAGGATACACCCACGGGTAC
The DNA here is from genome assembly GCF_014839835.1 of Dryobates pubescens. Lineage (NCBI taxonomy): Eukaryota > Metazoa > Chordata > Aves > Piciformes > Picidae > Dryobates > Dryobates pubescens. The sequence continues at coordinate 12,246,779 of NC_071641.1, forward strand.
TGAGGGAACTGGCAGAGGAGGTTGCTAAACCTCTCTCTATTCTAGTCCAAAATTCCTGGCAGTCTGGGGAAGCCCTCACAGACTGGAAACAGGGGAAACATTATCCCCATTTTCAAAAAGGGTAAGAAGGAAGAACCAGGGAACTCCAGGCCAGGCAGTCTCACCTCTGTGCCCGGAAAGATCATGGAGCAGATCCTCCTGGAGGCACTACTGACACAGAGGGCCAATGGCATCCTGGCCTGCATCAGGAACAGTGTGGCCAGCAGGAGCAGGGAAGTCATTCCGCCCCTGGACTCCGTGCTGGTTAGGCCACACCTTGAGTACTGTGTCTGGTTCTGGGACACTCAGTTTAGGAAGGAGGTTGACTTGTTGGAAGGTGTCCAGAGAAGGGCAACAAAGCTGGGGAGGGGTTTGGAACACAGCCCTGTGAGGAGAGGCTGAGGGAGCTGGGGTTGCTTAGCCTGGAGAAGAGGAGGCTCAGGGGAGACCTTATTGCTGGCTGCAACTACCTGAATGGAGGTTGTAGCCAGGTGGAGGTTGGTCTCTTCTGCCAGGCAACCAGCACCAGAACAAGAGGACACAGTCTCAAGCTGCACCAGGAGAGGTTTAGGCTGGAGGTTAGGAAGACGTTCTACACAGAGAGAGTGATTGCCCATTGGAATGGGCTGCCCAGGGAGGTGGTGGAGTCACCATCATTGGAGGTGTTTAGGAGAAGACTTGATAGACTGCTTGGTGCCATGGTTTAGTTGATTAGGTGGTGTTGGATGATAGGTTGGACTCGATCTTGAAGGTCTCTTCCAACCTGGTTAATTCTATTCTATCACATTAAACACGTATTCAGTTACTTGTCCTGGAAATTTGCACTAGTAGCTCTCCAGACTTGATGTCCCTGTGTACATCTACACACTCACTACACAGCAGGCTGGGTCTTGCCAATGCTGTCAAGCAACTAAATGAAAAGAAACATTTTCCAGTGCTTTGTTTGGAGAGAGCAGAGACATCAATACAGCTTGCATGCAATTTGCTGCTCCCAAGGCTCCTCTCACCAAACCTTTAAAATATCACCCTGTAGTTTCCTCAACCTCTCACATCATTTATGCTCCCTAACAAATGATGTGGCTATTATTCATCTTCCTTTCACTCCCATCCTTGTCTGCTTTCTGTTTGGTTGTTTTTTTTAACCCAGAGCTGCATCTGTCTGTAGTCTTCTCTCTTCCTCCATATGCCTAATTCATAATGCGTCCCTTGCCTTGCCACTCTTGCTGCAGAGACAGCTGCCACATCATCTCCCCAACTGCTCTCAGCTGGAACTGTCAGTCAGGACTGTAAAGTCACCTTTTCAGTCCATAGAAGGAAAATCACACACAAGTCTTTTCAGCTGTGGTGACTTAGTCTTGTGTGCTGGGGAAACAAACCTTCAACAAGCATCCTCAGAGAGCTTACAAGCAGTACATTGTGCCATAACGACAGGATGTGCTACGCTTATCCCTGTGTCCTATAAAACACATCCTGCAGGAATCATAGAGTTGTTTAGGGTGGAAAAGACCTCTAAGACCAAGTCCAACCATGAATCCAGCACTGCCAAGTCCACCACTAAACCACATCCCTCAGTACCACATCTAAACACCTCCCGGGATGCTGTCTCAAGCACTTCCCTGGGTAGCCTATTCCAGGGCTTGACAACTCTTTTGGAGAACATATTGTTCCTGATCACCAATCTAAACCTCCCCTGAAGCAGCATGAGGCCATTTCCTCCCATCCTACCACTTGTTACTTGGGAGAAGAGACCAACCCTGACCAGGATCCAACCACCTTCAGGAAGTTCTAGAGAGTGAGAAAGTCTCCCCTCAGCCACCTCTTCTCCAGGCTAAACAATCCCAGTTCCCTCAGCCACTCCTCACAGGACTCTTCACCACCTTTGTTGCCCCTCTCTGGACCAGCTCCAGAACACCTCAATGTCCTTCCTGTAATGAGGAGCCCAGAACTGCTTCACTTGGATGTAAAAGAATGGTCTTTAGTAAGATAAACTTAACCCAACAGAGAACTAAAACACTTCTTTTTATGGTGGTCCATTAGTTTTGTTTTAAAGTACTCATTGCTTCCAACCGGTGTCTTCCTTCCTACAAAAGATATTGGCATCAAAATCTCTCCAGTGCATTCTCCTTTCCACGCCTCCCCTCTGTGCTGCAGCAGAGCAGTAACAGTCCATTTTAGCAAGCACGCTTTTACTCGCCATAACGACAACCTGCTACAACGTGCCAGGGGCTGTGCTAACAGATGGCAACCCTAGAAGTCCACATGCCAGCCCCCCCATTATTTATTCAAAGACTCCTCAGAAAAATCAATTTGCTTCTTTTCACATTTGGAGGGGTTTAGTAAGAGAAAATTCGTAAGAGGTCCACCAAGATCTTACGCTCTTCTTGCAAGGGAGTTGCCAATGCTGGCCTGAGCTAAATACACATTGTTGGCATAGCAAGGGAAGGAGCAGAAGCCAAGAATTGCCTGAACCACCAAGAACATCCTGGCACCCATCTCTGACAGTTGTGGGAAGTTCATGCATCACTGATGGATTTCCACTTCACTGTGCCTACCATCAGTACCACAGGCTCAGGTTTTTTCTTCCCCACCCTCCCCAACTTGACACTGAGCATCAAGTCGGACTTAAGAGCCCAGTCGCTTTGTGCCAGCTCCTGCTAACAGGTTGCAAGAGAACATGCAGCCTTAACAAGCATGTTACAGGACTGAGACTGTTAAAAGTACAGTAATATCCTGGGATTTCCTCTTGTTAAGGCATAAAGCTGTGTCAGACTTCTACATACTGATAGAAACTCACCCCTTTCTGACTGACATTGACTTGATCTTTCCCTTCTGTAAACAAAAACAAAGCCTGACATAGATTCATAAATTGGTTTGGGTTGGAAACGACCTTAAAGATCATCTAGTTCCAAGCGCCCTGCCATGGGCAGGGACATCTTCCACTAGACCAGCTTGTTCAAGGCTTCATCCAACCTGGCCTTGAACACCTTCAGGGAGGGAACATCCACATCCTCCCTGGGAAACCTGTTCCAGTGTCACACCAACCTCATTGTAAAGAATTTCTTCCCAATACCCACTCCACACCTCCCCTCCACAAGCTTCAATCCATTGCTTCTCATCAATGACACACAAAGGTGCTCTTGCCCTCTTCAGTTGAGCCCTGATAAGTTCAGAAGGTTGACAGCCGATAGCAGCACTAGACCTCTCAATAAAAACCCCACTAAAGCCCCTGCACAGAAGCAAGCTGCCTCTCCCTGGGTGTTTCAAATACAGCATTTACAGCAGCAAGATTCAGCAGCTGTGAAGCCCTGGAATTGATAGCAGCTCTTTTGTCAAGCTCTCCCCATGAAGGGGACAGTACTAATGCCGGCCAGATGGAGCTGGCACAGCCACAGCATCAGCGTTTCCTAGAGAACAGCCACTTTAGGAACTGTCTCCTCCTCACACAAAAACAATACTCCAGGGACCAGCCAAAGGAGTCTAAAATGGACAGGCAATTCCCAAACAGATTCTGCAGCTGTTCCAAGACAGAGAATGTGGTGTGCATACCAAGCATACCTAGCAAATCAAGGCTCAACACTTCTTGGGGGAGAATTTTGCACTCATTTGTGCTGTACACACTTGCATATAGTTTTTGCTTAACAGAGGTGTGCATGCCCTCTACAACTACCTGAAAGGTGGTTGTAGCCAGGAGGGGGTTGGTCTCTTCTCCCAGGCAACCAGCACCAGAACAAGAGGGCACAGTCTCAAACTGTGCCAGGGAAGGTTTAGGCTCGAAGTGAGGAGAAAGTTCTTCACCAAGCAAGTCGTTCGTCATTGGAATGTGCTGCCCAGGGAGGTGGTGGAGTCCCCATCCCTGGAGGTGTTCAAGAGGGGATTGGATGTGGCACTTGGTGCCATGGTCTAGTCATGAGGTCTGTGGTGACAGGTTGGACTTGATGATCCTCGAGGTCTCTTCCAACCTTAGTGATACTGTGATATGTGATGCTTGGGAAGTGCACTATGAGCTGTGTCTGGCAGCAGTCATCAGTGCACAAAGATCTCATGCCCAGCACAAGCTGCTCAGAAGAGCAAAACCTACCCCAAAGAGGAGGCAGGAGAAAAGAGAGAGGATGCAGGCAGGGCCACTAGATTTGGTATGAAAGTTGTGAGGTTGCATTTAGCACTCTGGGAATTCTGTAGAAGTTTGGCCCTTTGAGCCCAGCAAACCCTGCTGATGCACAGCACCCACCTGCCATTACCAGTGGGCTTGACCAAAATCTCCACTTCCATTCCAGAAGCTCTTTTACCCACCACTGAGGTCCAATTTGCATTTTTAGGCTGGGCAAGTGCATATATAACAAACATCAAACAGATGCACCATGCCTACCTGCACCTCAATAAAAAGTATTAAATGCAACAAGCTCAGCCAAGGCAGATGAAATAACATCAACCCTGGTGCCTCCACCTGGCAAGCACCTCATGCTTTGGAAGAAAACCCAGGCTGCTGGGCACACAAGCCAAACACATTCACCTGAAAATAGGTTTTGGACTGGACAGCAGTTTTAAATTAACTATAAAACCTGTGTTAATTTGTGTTGATTTCAGCAAATAAGAACTTCCCTAAACCCAAGGGGCAGAAAAGGCAAATATTTTTCTGCTGTTTGCTCGTTCTGGTTCACTTCTCTGCAGGATACAAATATTAAAACCATCTCCAACAATAAACAGCCAAAGGCCATTTCTTGGCAAAACAAGGTTTGCATTCTCATTTGCTGCCAAGGAAGAAATTCAGGTGCAAGATTAAAGACCAGCAGCATCCCTTATTCCCACTGCTTGCAAGATATGAGGAAAGTTTTCTCCTCTATCTATCCCAGAATGTAACTCAGCTGATGGGCTTGCGCTCCCAAATGTGACTCCACTGATAGCACAGATACACATCCTCCTCCTGGAGTTGAGTTTGTATCACAGAACCACAGATGGGACTCAAAGAGATCCAACGAGCTCATCTACTCCATCACCCTGAACTGATCTGAATGCTAAATCACCAACAGCTACTCCAGCAGGAACAGTCAGCCTTTTGTGCTAACACCAGCTCCATGTGAAGGCAACTTGCTGTTATTTGTTAGCTCTCCACGTTAACAGACAACCTGCGAACAGACGTTTTGCCGCCTCACGATGAGCACAAGGCTCTTCTCTCTGCTGGGTTAAACCAGAACCTTTGCAGGGATTTTTCCCTTTCAACTCTTCCAGATACAGAAAACATAATTTTGCATAAAGTGACCAAGAGGGTATTCTTCAAAAATGCTCTACACAACTTTCAGCCCTCAGAGCTCACATTTCCAATTAAGCATCTGCTTCCAGCCATGCTGCAATGCTACATCAGCCTGGTGCTTTCACATCCTCTTTACATCATCCTAAGACAACACTTGGGTGCAATTACTGGAGTTTGTAATACCACGCTACCAACTGCTTACAGATCATCGTTCCCTCCCTCAGACAGTGAAAGCATCACTCAGGAGGCTGGGATTGCTAGGAAATGAGTGCATCCCAAGAGGTACTACTGCAAATACAACAGAGGAGAAAAACCAGTAGGGCAGGATCCTGAGCTGCTCCAGTCTTTGAGATGAATATCCCTGAATTATCTCCTTCAGCAAGCTCCCTGCCATGACTTATCTTGAATAAGAAACAGGGAAAATGCACATCAAAGACAAAAGAGAAACCAGGTGTGTGTGCAACCCTTGACCACTGCATCCTTGCAGGTGGGTCTGTGCTCCCATCCTTGAGTTCAATTAGCTAAGTGATTTGCAGAGCAGCACAACTTCTGCTCAGTCCTTGCAGGCTCCTTGTGCCAGCTCACAGGTCAGGCTGGCTGCTCCCAGCCATGACTGCAGTCCCCTGTTCATCACATCCTGCATCTCTCAAATTGCTCAGGAGCACAACTCAGTTATGAATCACTCCCCTGTGAAAAAAAGGCTGAAAGAGTTGGGGTTGTTCAGCCTGGAGAAGAGAAGGCTCCAGGGATATCTTACTGTAGCATTTCAGCACTTAGAGGGACCTACAAGAAAAAGAGGACAGACTTTTTAGCAGGGCCTCTTGTGACAGGGCAAGGGGTGAGGGTTTTAAACTGCAAGAAAGAGACTGAGACTAGACAGAAGGAAAAAAGTTTTACAATAAGAGTGGTGAGACCTTGGCCCAGGTGGACCAGAGAGGGGGTAGATGCCCCATCCCTGGAACCATTCCAGGTCAGGTTGTTTGGGGCTCTGAGCAACCTGCTCTAGTTGCAGAAGTCCCTGCTGACTGCAGGGGGCTGGACTTGATGACCCAGGCTTTTGAAAGCCTCATTCCAGCCCAAATAATTCTATGATAAAGGAACCAATTGGGAAGAAGAACAGATGCTGTCAGTCACCAGAAGCCTTAATGCCACAGAATGCTTGAAAACTCATTACTAACATGAACCAGAGGTTAAAAATAAAGCATAAAAGTTCATGCACTCATCTGTTTGGTTGTCCTGGGTGCTGTCTGCAGTTTTACATGAGGGTGCCTTTGTACACTGAAAGATGACTTTGCAGTCATGGCTCCTCAGACATGTAGAAGATCCTCGGAGAAGCAACTGTGCCCAAGAGAGTGCTTCACAGCTGGGAACAAAAAGCAGCTGCTGCTTTGACAGAAGCATTTGCAGCAATTTCACTTACTGTTCATTAACAGCCATGCTTATTACAGCCATGCATGTACCAGAGCAGGAGAACGCACACCGTGGTGTGACCTGTCAGACAGATCCTGCCCATAAGTGTTGGGAGCAGAGCAGGACCCAATGGGCAGGTGATGGCAACACTGGGACAGAGCAAAACTCCCAGCTATATAGAAGCTGCTCTTCTAGAATGTGTCACACAAGAGGGCCACGACTGGGATGTCACATGCCAGGCTCTGCCAAGCCTCAAACCCTCAGCTAGCTGGCAGGCATGCAGCATCCTTCTTGGAGACACCATCTCATGTTTTTTCCCCAGCAAAACTGCTAAACCAGAACATCCTCACTTGACCTTCTCCCTGGGGAGTGGCATCACAGCAAGGACAGAGTTTCAATTCTCCTTTACAGCCAAATCATGGGATGAATTTTTTGGGGCAGTGTTTACAGGCAGCTCCACTCTGCTTCCAAGAAATTAGCCCTGTACCCAAAATTAAACAAATACAACCACCAGCTTTCAGTGTCTTTGCACTCACTCCTCTCCTAAAGCCACCCCCAAGCCTGGAGAAGAGAAGGATCAGGGGGACCTCATTGCCCTCTACAACTACCTGAAAGGTGGTTGTAGACAGGAAGGGGTTGGTCTCTTCTCCCAGGCAACCAGCACCAGAACAAGGGGACAAAGTCTCAAGCTGTGCCAGGGGAGGTTTAGACTCAAAGTGAGGAGAAAGTTCTTCACTTGAGCAAGTCATTTGTCATTGGGATGTGCTGCCCAGGGAGGTGGTGGAGTCACCGTCCCTGGAGGTGTTCAAGGGGAGGTTGGACGTGGCACTTGGTGCCATGGTCTAGTCATGAGGTCTGTTGGGACAGGTTGGACTTGATGATCCTTGGGGTCTCTTCCAACCTTAGTTATACTGTGATACTGTGAAAATCTGACCCCCCCCTTCTTTCATCTTCTACTGCTGCTTCAGCCTTACCCACAGCCTGTACAGCTATTTCTGCAAGTCTCAGTACCCCCTTCTGTGCAGACTGGGCTGATACAATATTTACTAACCTTTCATTAGGAAGAGCTGTATATTTAACTCAAAAACTGAATTGCATGTTGTGGATTTTAAAAGAACAACTCAAATTACAGACTTCTTAACTTATGTGACATTTCCTGCATGCTCTGGAAATAGCTAGACTACATATATCAGCTGCGTTCCAAGATATTCTGAAATGAGATCCCTAGCAGCAACTATTTGGTTTTATTGATTACATCACCCTATCTCTTCAGGATAAGGGTAGATGAAGAAGATAGTGCTGACAGGACGAGCAGGGGGAGGAGGTTGTGGCAAAGCCGCTTGAGTTAATTCAATCTGGACTTACCTTCTTTTTAAACCTATGAAGAGACACAGATTTGTAACTGCTCAGTGTCTTAAAACATCAGCAAGGGTAAAACAAAGCCCAAAAAATGAGGCTGCAAGTTTGGCAGACTGTGAAACTTCCGTGAGTTCTACAGAGATTTCTTCTCATAAAACCTTGTCTCAAGTGGAAATGTTCGGAGCCAACAGCTTGGGAGATGGCTCTTTGTGAACATAAAACATTCAAATAATGCATCAAGGTATGGCAAAATAGAGTCAGACACTTTGCTCTGCTTCTGTGAGGTGCCACTGTCCTCTCTCAGTCCAGAGCCTCTCTTTATGTCCCAGGTATCCACTACCTTTTCCTCTCAATGACACTAGAGCCAAACAGCTCCAAGAGACAAAAACCCCACTGAGCTCTGGCTCCTCCAGCAGCCCCAGTGTTCCCCATCCCTCCTCAGCTGTGAGCCAGTCTCTTTCCTCATTTAGATCAGAGGAACCCAACTGAGGATGACAAATTTGTCAAGCTGCAAGGAAAGCTCCTGCTTGCATAATGCTTATTACTATGCTGAGTCATTTCAAAAGGTTCTTTCAAGAGGGTAAATGAAACAGAACAAAATACAGCAGAGGAATTACTGCTGTACCAAAAAAATAAAGAGAGAGAACAAAACCAAACCAAACCTCTCCCTGGTGTCTTCTTTCTGAGAGGAGCAACATCTCTGAACAAAACTGCTTCACTCTCTCCTTACAAAATGTTTTTCCAAGTATGGCTCACATTGGGAGAGGAAAGCTGGTTTAAAATTCAGTGCCTTATGACCTGCACCCTGCTGTTCCCTCAAGGATTAAGTTTGGAATCGATGACAAAAGGTATTTCCAATGGCAGCCTCTGCTCATGCCACAGCAGAAGATGGGCCTGTTGGCTGGCCCCAAAGGGCTCCTTTCTCCATTTCTGCAGTGCAGTTTAGAATTCCACCTTCCAAAAGGAGACCACACAGAAGAGACAGCTGGAACTCCTATTCCCAGTACAGAAACCTTTTGGTATTTGGTAGAGCAGCAAGACAGAGTATTTGCAGCTCTTGCTGCACAGACTCATCTTGCTCCATGACATGGGCACACTTCCCCAGTGACCCTAGCTCTTTCAGGATATACCACCAGAGACACACTTGACATCCAATACAGGGTACAAATAACCTTTGAATTGGGTTATACCTTTACTAGTGAAAACCACTGACAAACACAGCCTTTAGAGCAAAACTTTACTCATGGCATTCTTATACACAAAGCAATATCACGGCACTTCAAACGTTAATTACTCCAGGAAAGACAATTACTTATGCAACCTGAGAAACAGCAACAAGCAGGACCTTCACTAGCTCCCCTCTTCCTCCAGTTTAAGGTAATGATAGAAATTGTGTCAGCCTTAAGAAAAGCAGGGCAATGCAAATGGTGAGGTCACTCAGCAGCCCAGCAGACACTCTGCATGCTTATACCACTGCAGTGTGTTCACAGCTCCTCCTTTCTTGGGCACAGAGAACTGTAGTACAATACACTTTCATCTATGCTTCCTCAGGTTAGACACTTGCTGCCGTTTAAGTACACCAACATGAAAGAGAGCCAGTACTTGTAATCAAACTCTTCTGCCCCAACAGAAGTTGAGAGGCCTAAACTTATGCTTTTATGCTTATCTGTTTGAGTCTAGAGACAGAAGCAGAACAGTAGAGATTGCAGCAGCACAGTTAAGTAGTTACTAAAGAAATGGAAATGGCAACTGTCTGCAGGGCCTAAATCCCAGCTTTAGCCTTAAACCAGCAAAACACCGCATTTGATCCAATAATTCATGTAATTACAACAAATAATGTCTATTTTAAATGATGGAAAAGCAAGTGCTACACTTGAGGGGTCAAAAACGCTCTGTGGTTCTGTAAGGCAGCATGGAGAGAGCAGCAATGGGGAAGATGGAGCTTTATAACCCGTTCCAGTTTTGTTTGGTTGCAATCAGGAAAACATAAACCAACACATTAAGGCTTGGCCCAGGAAGAATATCAATTCAGACACAATAGCTGTTTGCACTGTTGAAAAGTTGCAATTCTTTTAAATGAAGTGTAACAGCAGTAATTGTGTTTCTCTGAGTGAGCTAAGAGGCAAATGGTGCATGAATCAATAACGACGTGGCTTGTACACCATTTATCTCTTTGCATGATCCGCAGGAAATCCAATTGCATGATTACATTACTTACAGCCTCTCAAGACCACAGAGCAACTGAATCTTTTTTTGTGCATTTACCCCTGTCTCCAAAGGGCAGATAGCCACAACAAGGGACGTGGCAGCCCATCAGCCATAGCTTCCACTAATAACGGGATCATACTCTCTGAAATTACCAGCACTGCAACAGGGGACTTAATTTCTGCTATCAGTGATCCAAGTGCTGTAAGTATCTTCACCACTGAGAAATTCTGTGAAAGCTTCAAAGTCTTTAGCTGCTATAAAGCTGTTACAGTGAGTGCTACCAATGCATCTGCTGACTTCAGAAAGCAGGTTGCTTGGAATGAAGACACTCCGACACTGGTCCTTTAACACAATTATGAATCCCCTCTTTAAGCACCTGAGGAAGCTGCAGGTATAGCAGTTTGCAATCCTAAGTGCTAAACTAGCATTAACCTGCTCCCAGAAAAGTCTCTAATGGAGAAAGCTGAATGCTGTTACTCAGTAAGCAAGTGGTTGCAATGATTGATCTCCCATCATCACTGAAACATGTTCCTAGTGTTTGACTCATTTCTGCTGCATCACTTCTGAACTCACATTTATGCCTGTCTAGAAATGGGACAGCAATGCTACACCAGGTGACAAGCCCAGGATAGTACAGGTACATTAATAGTGGTTTTACATTTCCTGCTTGCCTCCCAAAAAAGATGGGAGCACAGGATATGCCCTGGCCACACAAAGAGAGAGAGTAGAGTAGAGTAGAGTAGGGTAGAGTAGAGTAGAGTAGGGTAGAGTAGGGTAGAGTAGGGTAGAGTAGAGTAGAGTAGAGTAGGAGTGGAAAAGACCTTCGAGGTTGTCAAGTCCAACCTATCACCCAACACCGTCTAATGAAATAAACCATGGCACCAAGTGCCTCATCCAGTCCCCTCTTAAACACCTCTAGTGATGATGACTCCACCACCTCCCTGGGCAGCCCATTCCAATGGCAAATCACTCCTTCTGTGAAGAACTTCTTCCTAACATCCAGCCTAAACCTCCCCTGGCACACCTTGAGACTGTGTCCTCTTGTTCTGCTGGTATAGACCCTTCCCTCTGCTAGCTGGGCAGACAATCTCCCCCTTTCTTATCTGCTGATGTGAAATATTCGTCTCCTCCCTTTGTAATTCATCTTACTCTGCAAAACTCTGAGGTGAAACAACAAGGACCAATTCCTTCCTGCTGACCCACTTAATTTAATAAAGTCTAAGGTTTTTTTACACATCTCATATTGATTTTAAGAACAGTAAACTCTGGCAGACTCATGGCTGAGGCACAAGGCATTTGCAGCTGCAATATGTCGAAGATGAGGGTTTATGCTCAAAAGTCTGTATTTCAGCTGGCTGAACTTTACAAAGAAAGAAAGAGCACATTGAGAGTAAGATAACACACCAAAACATCAATTATTTAGCAATAACAACTACTCCACACTACAGTTTTACTGTTTGCTTTTCTTTACAAATTGCCCACTTCTTTATGAAACAGCCCAAAAAGAGCAGTTACTGCCAGATGTATCTGAAACTCCAAGAGAGTTTCTTAGCCAGAAGGGATGCTGAGCTCTCTGCCAGGCTCCCTCAAAGAAGTTTTCCAGCCTTGCAGCCAGATTTGTAAAGGATATCAGCAGCTCAAGCCTCTCTGCTGCACTGTGCTGACTGCTGTTCCCTCACCATATCAGAGCCAAATGAAAAATAAGCCTGAACATTTTGTAACAAATTATTTTCTTTGTTCATCATAGATTAAGAGTATGCCTAAAGAGGCTTCTGTTGGCACAGAGGAGTAAATGTCCCCTTGAGGTACATACAGATCAGTTACAAGTCTCCATATTTATGAGGTGGGGAGAAATTTCTTGCCTCATACATCCTGTTCTGCCATGGGATTATCACTTCAGTGCTTGACCTGCTTAAAAGCCACCCTGCAGTTCGGTGTGGCTAGAGGTAGTTACTTTTATCAACAGGATGGATTAAACTTACATGATATGAAACCAGGATAAGAACCAAACCTTATACTGTGACATTAACTTGGGTTTATTACAAGCCCTGAAGGAGAAGTAGAAAGGGGGTGGGGGGGGGGGGGGGGAAACAAATTCAAATAAACAGGAAGAAAAAAAGATAATAAAATCAACAGCCAGTGTTAATGGACAGATAAAAACCTGAAAACAGTCAAAAGCAAAGACAGCAAACACTTTTTAAATACACCAAATTAATTCCTCTGTATTTTTAGTACATTCCTAGTTTTAGCCCAATCATCACTTGCAAGAGAGTTGGTGTGCTTTGCTGCTCAGCATATGGTAAATCAAAGCAAGCCCGAGATTTCGGTATCAGAAGCCTGCATACAAGATGATGGAATGAACCAGGAATTTTGGTTTGAGGCCATTTCAAGAACTGCATCCCAAAGGTTGCTTCCCACACAAAGACTCAATTCAAAATGAACTATTCTTTAAGATAATGCAAGTTCAATGAGCATTTGTCCTTTGATAACACTGCCGAAGCATTGCCCCTCTACAGTCTCTCAGGATACAACCTGAGCTAACCTCTGTCAAAAGGATGCACAGGGAACCAGAAGGCACATACAGGATAAATGTTTCTTTCCTGGATAGCTAACAGCAGTGACATTAAGAGGGGAGGAGAACTACACAAGAGGCAACATTCCTCATCACAGTCCATTGTTGTAAAATGAAGTGGGAGACAAAGATAAGAAATAGATATTTTGCACTACTCACACTTAAGGTTTTTTAGATAGCTTTTTTTTTGCCACAGATTCTCCTACCAAGTCTTTTATGCACCTTTCTTCTTAAAGCAATGCATTCCACCTTCATTACTAACTTAAGATAGCATTCAACCAAAGTGACCCATATCAAGATGTCCTGAGGTTGATATTGGAGGTCAAAATCTGGCAAATGATTTTTATACAAGGTAGTTAACAGAATTATTCAGCTCTTGTATGCAGAAGTACATAGAGCCCAGCATAAGAAAGCCTGCAAAAAGGAATTTTATGAGCTGCAGAAGAGCTATACATAGTCTAATACATGTCTGTGGACACATTCATCCTTACCAGCATAATTTGAAATGCTCTTTTCCCTAAGGCATTCCACTGAAATTAAACCACCCAACTCTTCTCATCTGGCCCCAAATCAAACCTGCTGCTTGGAGCAACTTTCAGCTCCCAATGAGTCCTCCTCACACTCAGGTGAGAAAGTACTCAGGGTTCCTGCATTCCCCATGCAACAGGTAAAAAATTGCCCCAGAGTCAGGTCTTCTACAATAAAACAACAAAAAAGGCCCTAAGAATGGGTACCAAGACACAATTGTGACTTCAGGGGAAGGAGACCAGAAAAGCAGAACTGCAGTGTCCTGGAGAGGGTATGTGAAAGCACATGCCTGCGTGGGCAAATTCTGGCCGAGATGTGCTTGTAATGCCCTACATTTTATCCTAACAAGCACAATGATGATAACTCTTGTTACACTTGCAGTGCCTCTCCAGATGCATTAGTGCTTAAGAGAGTCTTTTGACAGATGGCCATTACAAAAACTGTGCTTCACTCACAGACTGCTAAAACCCTCCCAGGGCAAAAGTTTGCTAGATTTGTTCATGCCATCAAAGCTCCACTGTTAAATTTTAGCCACAGGTTCAACTTTGACCCAAGCATGCTCATTTACAATGCCTGTGAAGCATAGAGAAGCTAAAAATCTAAACAAAATTCCTCCATAGGTATAGAGCACCTCCCATGGATCAGATGCACTGGGCCATACAATATTCAACACAACTCCTTGGAACAAAGCCAACTGAACTCAGAGAAATCAAACTCTCTCCTAATGGGTGTGTGTGAAGTGAATATAAATAGGCTGCAACATTCAGTGGGAGCAGAATGTGTGAAAGCACTGGGGAAACACTCCTCAAAGAAGTAAACCAGCAGGATCACCAATCCCTACCACCAAAGTAGGGTTTGGGACAGGAGGTTTTCTACCAAGACTGGTGTGGAGTTGAAGGAGGTGGTTCTTTGGGAAGAAGGAGATTAATTCTTTATCCCATGGGGTATAGGAGATTGTTTCATAGTTTTTACTCTTGTTTATTTCACAGAATCACAGAATTTCAGGGACTGGAAGGGACCTTGAAAGATCATCTAGTCCAACCCCCCTGCCAGAGCAGGATCACCTACACCAGACCACACAGGAACACTTCCAGGTGAGTTTTGAATATCTCCAGAGAGGGAGACTCCACAGTCCCCCAAGGCAGCCTGTTCCAGTGCTCCATCACCCTCACAGGGAAAACATTTTTCCTCATATTTATATGAAACTTCCTATGCCTCAACTTCCACCCATTGTCCCTTGTCCATTGGGCACCACTGAGAAGAGCCTGGCTCCATCCTCTCAGGACTCACCCTTTACATATCTATAAACATTGATGAAGTCTCCTCCCAGTCTCGTCTTCTCTAAGCTATCTCTATCCATCATAAGCTATTTCTTTTGACGATCTGAAGCCCCAGACATTGATCCAGAGCAAGGTGTACATGCAAAGAAAGATTCACAGGATTAAAGAAAGTCCTCTCATGAAAAAGCTGAAATGGATTCTGCATGCAAGAACAACCCTCTGCTCTTCTCATTTTGTATACTTCTCAACTCCTTTTAGAGCCAAAACTAAACTCAGTCCCCTCTGAAGTGAAAGATTCTTCTTGCACCAAAAGAAGCAGCATCTGGCCAAAAGACACCCAACAGCTCCCATGATCCTGAAAGTCCACAAGCTCCAACATCAAAGGCAGGACGTGAGGTTAGTCATTTTGGTCTCAGCCAGCACAGTCATCCTTTAGTTATTTGTGTATTCCAAGCAGAGGACATTGACATATGTAGGACTTGACTGCAAGTACACAAAAGACAGCCTTGCTCCAGGCAAGAAGCTGATGCTGATATAACTCACTCAAGTGCGTCTGCCTGTTGCAAACGCTGCGCTGCGCCAATCCCCTGGCGCTGCCGATTGCTACAGCCCATGGCTACAGAGCAGAGGCTCTGCCATGCCAGCTCCAGCAGCAGTTCGTTTGGCAGCTGACTGAAAGCCCAGCTCAGCTAGCAGGTCATTGATATGGGAGGGCTCAACACTGTGAGGCTCAGTTGCTCAGGGCTAGAGACCTGAGAAAAATAACCTATTAAATTATTGAAATCAATGCGGAGAAAGGCTTCAGAGAGCCTGATGGGAAGAGCTGCCAACAGCACATGTCCAGCTTGGTTCCAGACATGCTGAGTGAGGCTAACAGATAATAGAATTAACAGAAAGCAGCAGAAGTGGGTAGCTCCAGACAGACATACCAACAAGCACCCTTACTAGCAGAGGTTAGCAAAACCAAAATGTACTTGCCCAGTGTAGATGTAAGCTTGAAAGAAACCACAAACAAAAGAAGTTCTGATGCAGTACTCCACACTGACTTGATTTTCACACTAGAGTTCCTGGAGACAGATCACCCAAGATCTCTTTTGAAGTCAGGGTGCAAATATCAGCCAAAGGCAGATAAAAATCACATCCTACAGATTGCTCTTCACTTGTTTCTACCACATTCTTCTTCACCTGCTCACTGCAACATGCCTAAGTTTTATAATGAAGTTCCTTCCAAGCCCCAAGTATTGAATTCCAGTCTCTCAGGGACAAGTAGTTCCCTGAAGTCTGAGTACTCAGCTCATGTTTTCTTCAGCAGAAGCAGCATGCAGCCTATGGACTAGTGTGTTTGAAGGGCCCTTTCCTATTATCAAAGCATATAACTTCTACAGAGATACAGATGAAACCATAAAAGTCATTTTGGCTTAAAGGCTTCTGTATTTCTCAGTTCAGTTTTCTTGTGTATTAGTCAAGTAGCAATCTGTGCATAAAAAAAAGGGGAGTGGAGGGACTTTTTCTTCATTAAATACATCAAAGTTGCCTCAGAAACATCCTCACATCACATTTTTCACTTCATCAGGGAATTCCAGAGCACAGTTCCTCCCATCACTGATAACCTCAGCTCACCTACCTTAAGATAAATCATACTCGCAAGACACCTGGGATCTCAGCGGCTACCCTTTTAAAACAGCTTATTTAAACCCACATGGAGAGCTGGCACTCCATTGAGATTAGACTCTTGCTTCTGCCTGTGCTGACAGAATGAAGTATTCCTTGTTTGGGTTTTGGCAAAATTCCTCTAGCTGAAGATAAGAGCTTAGAAAAATCCATTCCATTCGAGGTGGTGTTCAGTGAACTTTAGAGACAAAAAAACTGCTTTCTACATACAACGCTGCTACTGAAGTGTGAAGTTGGTTAATCAGGCAAGTAAAGGCAAAAATACAGAAACATAGGATTGTTTTGATTGGAAAAGACCTTTAAGACTGAGTCCAAACATTCTCTAATTCTGCTAAGCCCGGTGTAACTCATGTCCCTCAGCACCACATCTCTGCTTCTTTTGAACACCTCCAGGGATGAGGACTCAACCACCTCCCTGAGGAGTCTGTTCCAGTGTTCAAGAACCCTTTCACTGAATAAGCTTCTTCTGATGTCCAACCTAAACCTCTCCTGGTGCAACCCAAGGCCACTTCCTCTCATCCCATCACTTGCTGCTAGGGAGAAGAGTCCAACACCCACTTCCATCCATCCTTCTTTCAGGAAGTTGCAAAGAGCTAGGTGGTGTCCCCTCAGCCCTATTTTCTCCCACAAAGGAGAAAACCACTCTGGCCTCTTGCCTTTTTCAAACCCATGCACATATTTGCATCTCTGATGAGTTTAGCCACAGGTTCTTCATGCGAGCTCGGTGCTCCTCACCTGAACTGGATTTACCCACACCATGGGGTTAAAGGCAAAGGGCCGACTGCATCACATGCAGCCACTTGGGATGAAAACCCAGCAAAGAGAAAAGCTCCTGATGAATCACATCAGTGGAAGTGATGGAAAACAAAGTGACAGACCCTGAAGTCAATTACTTAACAGAATGTAGCCAAGCACAAAAACATTTTTCAGTGGGAATAAAATGCCAACGTTACAGAGCGTAACAGCATTTTGTGCTGAAGATGGGATTGCATTCTCTTTTCATTATGGGAACAGCTGATAGGTATTTAAGGCATTCAGAAAACTCCAAAGAGCAACTTGAAACATAAGATGGCATCGTGGTCCTCAGTGGTATAATCAGCTGTTGAAATCCAAGCAACCCACAAAGCATATCCTGTCAGAGGAATCAAACTACTAACCTGCCTGTCTGTGTTGTAACAAAGCAGGAAATCCGTTATCTGCCACCTGCTTAAGCTGTACCCAAGTGAAGGTGTGCTTAGTTCTGTTTTATAAATATCTGGGCAGATGATGTTACAAAGAAAATCCTTTTCACACCACAGTACAGCTTGCCCAGAATACCAGGAGAAGTCAAACACAGAGCAGACATTTATTTATCTGTAAGAGATCAGCGGTGCCTTGTGTGTTTGAATTCTCTTCATCACTGAACCTTCCTTTTTTCCCTGCTCCCTGTGCAGATCTGTATGCTGAGCACAGCTGCTGCAGCAGCACAGAGGCAGGTATTACTGGAGCCAGGGAAAAAAAAGTACAAATCTGCATTTATAACAAAAATACCTCTAGTCTTTAAGGAGCTCTTTGTCTGCTGGTTGTCAGAAATCCCAAGATACCAAGGGCCTCTCAAACTTGCCTTAGGCATAACCACGTTTGGGTTCAGTATGTGTCCATCTGCCTGACAGACAGGACTTGAGTTCACAGAATGTTAGGAGTTGGAAGGGACCTCAAAAGATAATCCTGTCCACCCCCACTGCCAGAGCAAAGTCACCTAGAATAAGTCACACAGCAACACATCCAGGCAGGGGTTTGGATGCCTCCAGGGAAGAAGATTCCACAACCTCTCTGGGCAGCCTGCTCCAGAGCTCTGTCACGCTCACAGTGAAAAGTTTTTCCTCATGCTCATGTGAAACCTCCTGTGCTCCAGCTTGCACCCATTGCCCCTTGTCCTATCCTTGGACATCACTGAGCAGAGTCTGGCTCCATCCTCCTGACCCTCACCCTTCACATCTTTATAAACACAAATGAAGTCACCCCTCAGGTCCTCTTCTCCAAGCTAAAGAGCTGCAGCTCCCTCAGTCTTCAGCATCTTTGTGGCTTTGTGCTGGACTCTCTCAAGCAGTTCCCTGAGGTCTTCCTTGAACTTAGGGGCCCAAAACTGAATACCATATTCCAGCTGTGGCCTCACCAGGGCAGAGTAGAGAGGGAGGAGAACCTCTCTTGACCTACTAACCACACCTCTTGTAATCCACCCCAGGATGCCACTGGCCATGAGGGCACATTGCCAGCTCTCAGTCATCCTTCCATCCACCAGGCCCCCCAGGTCCCTTTCCCTGGAGCTGCTCTCCAACAGGCCCATCCCTAACCTCTACTGGTCCATGGGGTTGTTCTTTCCCAGATGCAGTACTCTACACTTGCCCTTGTTGGATTTCATTCAGTTGCTCCCTGCCCAACTCTCCAGCCTGTCCAAGTCTCACTGAATAGCAGCACAGGCTTCAGGTGTGTCAGGCACTCCTCCCAGTTTGGTGTCATCAGCAAACTTGTTAACTGTGTGCTCTGTGCCCTCATCCAGGTCATTGATAGTACTGGTCCCAGCACAAATACCTGAAGGACTCCACTAGATACAGGCCTCCGATTAGACTCTGTCCTATTGACCACAACTCTGACTTTTCTTTCAACCAGTTCTCAGTCTTCCTTACTACCCAATCATCCAGAGCACAAGAATCCCCACATGAGCTGACCCACCAACATGAGCTACTGAAACAGGTGCTCACTGCAAATCCCCCTCTGCTGACCCACACTGCAGCAAGGACAACTGCAAACCTCACAAGGCAGCTCGTAGACTACTGCAGTTTTCAGCCCCCCATGTTAAGCTACATTAAAAACTTCCAGTTCACCATAACAGCAAGGTGAAGATCACCATGGGTCCAGAGCTGGTACTGGGGTGGCAGTTTTCACGATGGAGGCAAATGGGCCATCGGCTTGGGTGTGGAAATGGCACCTTCCAGTCATCCAGGAGCTCTCATCCCAAACACTGGCAGCATTTATACCTTGTACAGCTGACTTAGGACTCACTTTGTGTTGCAGTATTGGGTTATTACACTGAACTTGAGTTACAGTAGCTTTTCTAAATGCCCATTAATACCTGCTGGCATCTTCAATTATTTCTGTGCAGTGCTATTGGCTATGTGTACTGATGTCACACACGTTCATCTGTATTGATTTTTAATTGTATGTCTCTTAAGCTATGTGATTTTTAATTGCATATCTCCTAAGCTATGTCCTATCTCAGTCAATACATCCAGTAACTCTGTTAAAAAACACAACCTGAATGGACTGCAGAAGGAGCTTTACATCATTATTTTTATTCTCCCTTTAGCTTCTTAAGGCCAAATTCTGTTTGAGATTAGAGAACTGAATACATTTTCATTATCACCTTCTAAGAGAAGTTGTGACATAATGCTATTCTACTTTCAGCAAATTATCTTCCAGAAATCCTCTTAACTGTCATGCTTCCTTAGCTTCTGTTACTTAGAAGCACCATTTGCTCTAGGATGTTGTGGATGCTGTTTACAGGGATTTGAGATGAAGCAGCCAAGATTTGTAGGGGGAAAAAAAAATCCAGAAGGGTTACAAAACACAGAGAACAGCTTCTTCAGGCTTGGTAAAACTTCACTCAAGTAAAAAAAAAAACAACAAAGCAAAAGCAGAGAACCACCACCACCCAAAAATGGTTAAACCTGCAGTGAAAAGAAGTGAGGAACAGGAGAGAGTGGGGAGAGCTTTCTTAGTGACCTTCTGAGATGTCCCCTTTTGATCACTGGTGTACTCAGCACTGGGTAGGCCACACCTTAAGTACTGTGTCCACTTCTGGGCTCCTCAATTTAAGAAGGATATTGAGACACTTGAACATGTCCAGAGAAGGGCAACAAGGCTGGGGAGAGGGCTTGAGCACAGCCCTGTGAGGAGAGGCTGAGGGAGCTGGGGGTGTTTAGCCTGGAGAAGAGGAGGCGCAGGGGAGACCTTATTGCTGTCTACAACTACCTGAAGGGAGGTTGTAGCCAGGAGGGGGTTGGTCTCTTCTGCCAGGCAACCAGTGGCAGAACAAGAGGACAAAGTCTCAAGCTGCACCAGGGGAGGTTTAGGCTAGAGGTGAGGAGAAAGTTCTTCCCAGAAAGAGAGATTGGCCATTGGGATGTGCTGCCCAGGGAGGTGGTGGAGTCACCATCCCTGGAGGTGATCAAAAAAGGATTGGATGTGGCACTTGGAGCCATGGTTTAGTTGTCAGGAGGTGTCAGGTATTAGGTAATAGTGATGATCTCTGCAGTCTCTTCCTACCTGGTTGATTCTATGACAAGAGGACCTATTCCATCTGCACAGCACTGAGTCAATCAAATGCAAAACACTGCCCCTGCAGACCACCCTGATCTGACTGACTCACAGATTTAACATTCATTTTGTCTTGCTCTCCCAATTGATTGTGAAAGAATACATTCTATATATTAGCCAACAGACACATCAGATTTCTCCTTTGGTTCTCAATACACAAGGAAAGTAAATGTCTCTGAAATCCCTGTGCATCAGCCTTGGCACAGCCCCACTAAGGGAACTGAAGACTAACTCCCATCTCACACTCACTCAGGAGGTATTTGCACTGCCTGCTGCAGCTGTTCACTGCTGTTGAGTTACAAGGCACCAACAAGGGCCCCAAGCATCCCTAACACCTGGGAAGAGGCAAAGGAGGAAGATCCCCACACTCAGGCTGTAAAAAAGCAGCTGAAAGCTACCAAATCCTGTGCTGAGATGGGGCTCTCTCACATCTCAAGAAGCTGACCAAGGTGTTTAAAAGTTATATTGATCTTAAAAATAAGCAAGCAAATAAATGAATACAATGTTTTGGACGTGGCACTTGGTGCCATGCTCTAGTCATGAGGTCTGTGGTGACAGGTTGGACTTGATGGTCCTCGAGGTCTCTTCCAACCTTGGTGATACTGTGAGACTGTTTACTGACAATGCAGGGAGGTCCACACCCTCGTTACTTCTAATGTGGGCCATAAGACACAGTCCCAGAGCAAACTGTCAGAGGTCTGACCATCAAAGCCAGTGCTCAGCACCAATACCCAGACAGTAGCATGGGTTTCTATTCCTGCACAAACCACATCCATAAGCTTGTGAATCAGAGCATGTGTGGGTGTGGGTACAAGAGGAAGACAGCAGGAAAGACCCACACATCTCTGGTGTGTAAGCCACACTTCTAGGGTCACCCTTGCAGAAATCAGGGTAGATACTTGTCTGCCTCAGAAAACCCCTTTTACTCTGCAGAAATCACCTCCTGCCTGAACCTTCTAGCTGCAGATTCAGAGGTTGGTTGGTTTTGTCTGGTTTTGTTAATAGGGTAAGAGCACTTGCTTAGAAGTTCCTTACATTTAGTTCACTCTATTGCTGTCCTTCAAGTGCATCAACACAAAAGATAAACACACTCTTTAGGCAGTATTTGGGGAAAGGCACTTTAGGAAGGTGAAATATCAGCACTCTGGACCTTCCACGGTACCAAATATTTGTCACGCTGCCTGAATCAACCACAAGAAACAGAAAATTGCTGATAATGTTGCACCTAGCTGCAGACCTCTGAGGAGCAATCATCACAAACAAGCAGGCTAGAAAAGTCAGACTCTGAAATTAGAGGAATAAACCACAGGCTATTCACTGGGGAAGAAAAGGAGGGAGGAGCATAAGACACAGGATGATGACAAAATCAGCACATTTCTGAGCAGGAAGAACGGAGGCCAAGTCATCTTTCCCAAACTCCCACTCTTACCTAGCACTTCCAAAAGCCTTCTGCATGTAAATTGGGAATTTTAAAACAAGAAAAAAGAATTATTGCAGTGTTTACTGTTTGCTTTTAACTCCTCCAGAAGTGGGCCACAAAGACCATCATAGGGCTGGGGCACCTCCCCTACGGGGACAGGCTGAGAGAGTTCAGACTGTTCAGCCTGGAGCAAAGGCAGCTCCAGGGAGACCTTAAAGCAGCCTTCCAGTACCTGAAAGGGACCTACAAGAAAGCTGGGGAGAAACCTTTGAAAAGGCTTGTAGTGATACTGTATGTATAGCCAAGTTCATAGCCTACCTGCAGGGTTATTACAGAGTCTGTGACCTTCCAGCTCATGTCTCAGTGACTCTAGAAAAAATGAGATTTGATGAATGCAATAAAGTCCTCCACCTTCCCCATATGGGCAAAACTATTTTAAGGGATTGCTGTAGCAGCAGGGCAGCTGAGCCCTAGGCATGACACACACAAGTGCATAAAGCACTTGTAAGCAAACTCAACAGCAAGAATTCCCAACATGTCTAAGGACTGCTGGAAGAGAACACACAAAAGGATCAAAAATAACAAAACAAAACAAGAAGTAGAATCACAGAATGTTAGGGGTTGGAAGGGACCTCAAAAGATCATGCAGTCCAATCTCCCTGCCAGCACAGGATCACCTAGAGCAGGCTACACAGGAATGGATCCAGGTGGGGTCTGAATGCCTCTCTGGGCAGCCTGCTCCAGCACCCTTACAGTGCAAAAGTTTTTCCTTATGTTCATGGGCAACCTCCTGTGCTCCAGCTTGCACCCACTGCCTTGTCCTATCATTGGACATCTCTGAGAAGAGCCTGGCTCTGTCCTCTGGACACTGACCTGCACACCTTTATGAACATGAATGAGGTGACCCCTCAGGCTCCTCTGCTCCAGGAAAAAAGAGACTCAGCTTCCCCAGCCTCTCCTCACCAGGAAGGTGTTCCACTCCCTTCAGCATCTCTATGGCTGTGTGCTGGACTCTTTCGAACAGTTCTCTGAGGTCCTTCTTGAACTTGGAACACAAAACTAGACACATAATTCCAGATGTGACCTCACTGGGATAGAGTAGAGGGAGAAGAATCTCTCTCAGCCTACCAACCACACCTCTTCTAATCCACCCCAGGATGCCATTTGCCTTCTTGACCACAAGGGCACAACAATGGGCATCCTTCTGCCCACCAGGCCCCCCAGGTCACTTTCCCCAGAGCTGCTCTCCAACAGGCCAGTCCCCAACCTCTACTGGTCCATGGGGTTGTTCTTTCTCAGATGCAGTACTCTACACTTGGCTTTGTTGGGTTTCAGCCAATTTTTCCTCACCCAACTCTCCAGCGTGTTCAGGTCTCCAAAGAATCCTCTTTAGCAGCAATTTGCTCTGTGGGGCTGCTCATTGAATGTAATTAATATAATTGCCCAGCCTCTGAAAACAGGACAATAATGGCCTGCATTGTTCATTTGCAGTATGCAGAGAATAATTATGTGGGTTTTGAAGGGCTGAAAGGAGACAGCACTTCCCTCAGCTCTGTATCTTTACATTTGCTGAGATGTAAATAGCAGTTCAGCTGGATAACCAGAGATTGACAGCTGAGTAAATTGCCAACAGACAACTTCACAAGAATCTAACAACTTCCACCATTCCCAACATGCAAGCTGGTGATTCCAGAAAGGTTTGAGCGTGAAGATCAGTAAGAACAGTTGTAAGATGGCAGGAAAATAGAAGTATACAATCTTAGAATAAAATCAGGCAGTTGTACTTCATGTCACACTTCAAGGGCTCTTTTTAAAGCATTAAAGGCATGTTTCTAGAATCACAGCATGGCTTGGGTTGGGAGGGACTTCCAAAAGATGTCTAGTCCAACCCCTTGCAGTCAGCAGGGACATCCTCCACTAGATCAGGTTGCTCATAGCCTTGTCCAGCCTGACTTGGAATAGCTGCAGGTATGGGGTCTTAACTGCCTCCCTGGGCAACTTGTTCCAGTGCTCCACCTCCCTAATGGTGCAGAACTTATTCCTAACACCCAATCTAAATCTCCTCTAATTTCAAACCATTGCCCCTCATTGTATCACTCCAGGCCTTTGTACACAGTCCCTCTGTAGCTGCCTTGTACACCCCCTTCAGCTACTGGCAGGCTGCTATTAGGTCTCCCTGGAGCCTTCTCTTCTCCAGGCTGACTCCAGCTCCCTCAGCCTGTCCGCATAGGAGAGATACTCCAGCCCCCTGATCATCCTTGTGGCCCTCCTCTGGACCTGCTCCACCATGTCCATGTCCTTCCTGCACTGAAGGCTGCAGAGCTGGATGCAGCAGTCCAGGTGAAGTCTTACCAGAGCAAAGTGGCAGAATGACCTCTCTCGACGTGCTGGCCACAATTCTTTTGATGCAGGCACAGACTACATATTCCTGATTGAAACTAGGTAGCCACTAGACCTCTATTATTTGCCACAGGACTATTTTCTCAGACTCCAACTTGCCAGTAAGCCATAATGTTGGCATGTGGCAGAGCTCTTGAAGCAAGCTCGTTGCTCCTGGATCCTCTGTTTCTACAAGCTGTTCTCCAGCAGAGGCAAAGATCACAAACTCAAGACATGAACTGATAGTCATCTTATGATCATATACTTTTTCTCCTTTCATTGTATTTCAATATATAGAACAAGCTACACAAGGTGTTTCATTCCTAGCTTCTCCAAGGAGAACACTGAGGATTTTCTACAGTGTGGAAAGTCAGCAAAAAACCCTTCCAGCACTGTCATGACCTCAGCTGCTGTTTCATGCAGTTTTTGTCAGGTCCTTATCATGCAAAAGCAGAAGCAATCGGGCCAAACAAACTAAAATGACATAACTTAGAAGGCTTAATATCCTTTGTCAGACAGCTCCTGAGAAGCTGTGGGGTTTGGAGGAGCTCATTTGGCATTACAGGCATAGGAGATGCAAAAAGGCAGGGATGGCTCTGAGAGGTTTGTCTGCAGGAACAGTTTCAAAAGCCACTTGTTCCAGATTATGCTCAAAAGGGATTTTTAATAAGCAACTCGACTGCTTAATAACCACAAAAACAAAGGATGGCATTCAAACCTCCCATTGTTTGCTTTGTGTTCCCTCCATTTCTCAGTGGCATTTGGTCACTGCAAAAAAAAAAAGAAGGAGAAAAGAGAAAGAATTAAGCAAGCTTTAAATCTTAGGCCCTTGCCTGCTTCTGTGCTGGTCAGAATCCACAGCAGCCCTAGTGAGATCAGTGACACGCATATAAACGAGATTAATAGTGCATGCTTTCAGATAGATTTAATGCTCTTCTGGGTGGGTAGTGGGTTTCATTTGCATGATAATTTCTTTTTCAGCCTTGGAGCAACAAATGCAACCACAGACCAGGTGGTGATTGGGATGAAAATGCACTGAACCTTTCACCACGTAATTATGGATGCTAAAGGTCTAATTACAACTGAAGAGGCTTTGTGACAATCGGAATACGTCACAGTTTACCTCCAGTACCTGCAGAGAAAAGTCATTAAAATGCACTAGGAGCTGCACCTCTCCTCCTTCCATTTAGGAGACTGAGCACAACAAATTAGAGATGCCATCATGGGGAAAAAATTTTATGCTGTTTTTATTAAGAGGCTTTTGAAATCACAGTTGGTCTCAGTACATGCATGCAATTCTGTTATTTATTCACAACTACTTGATGGCTTCTGAACGACCTAATCAGATTCACATTGCTGGGGTTTAGAGGTTTTTTAATTATTAGTATTTATTTTTGAAACTTTTTTCTGTCTTTAACAAGTTTACTAGGTATGTGTTCCCCTGCTGAACTGAGAATTTATTGCTGATCTTCCAGTCTTCGCCCTCAATACTCAGAGATGTGTACCTTCAGTCAGAGTAACACTTCAGAGCAGTTACTTTCCGTAGCTAATATTACACTTCAATGCTATTGCCCCCTGCTGAAGTCAGTGAAAGCAGGTCTCACACTTCTTGTTGATTTCATTCATGTTGCAAGTTGATTCTAACAGCTTTTATGATAGTAAAGAACAATATCTAGAAAAAGCCAAGAGGCTAGTCAGAGCAGCCAGATATCCCCCCCCCCAACAGCCACTCCCTGAAGTACACTTTGTGTTGGCTACATAACTCCCTACACTGACTGGCAAGTCCTGTGTTGTCAAACTGTCATAGAATCACAGAATCATAGAAACAACCAGGTTGGAAATGACCTCAGAGATCATCAAGTCCAACCTATTACCTAATACCTAACACCTCACAATAACTAAACCATGGCACCAAGTGCCACATCCAAACCTGTTCTGAACACCTCCAGGGACGGTGACTCCACCACCTTCCTGGGCAGCACATCCCAATTCTTTCTGTGAAGAACAACTTTCTCCTCACCTCCAGCCTAAACCTCCCCTGGTGCAGCTGGAGACCATGTCCTCTTGTCCTGCCACTCATTACCTGGGAGAATAGACCAACCTCCACCTGTCTGCAACCTGCTTTCAGGAAACTGTAGAGAGCAATAAGGTCTCCCCTGAGCCTCCTCTTCTCCAGGCTAAACACCCCCAGCTCCCTTATCCTTTTCTCACGGGGCTTGTGCTCAAGCCCTCTCCCCAGCCTTGTTGCCTTTCTCTGGTCACACTCAAGTGTCTCAATGTCCTTCTTAAATTGAGGAGCCCAGAAGTGGACACAGTACTCAAGGTGTGGCCTGCCCAGTGCTGAGTACACCATGGTCACTTTTCAATGCACTTTCCTACAACCTTCTGGAGCTAGTAAAACCAGAGGGTTTTCATCATTATGTCCCCAGCTGATGCACTCAGCCATGTAAAACAACTTCACCATACAGAGCTGTCATCCAATACAGAATCCAGAGAATATAGGATGAGATTCTCATGCAACACACAAGATATCAAACAAGACCAGGCGGGATCAAGGTGGCATGTTGTGTTTTGGCCAACTGTCAGTTCCCTGGAGAGGGACTTTTTGTAAGAGGGTAAGGGGGAATGGTTTTAAGCTAAGGGAGAGTAGGTTTAGACTGAATCTTGGGAAGAAGTTCTTCAGCATGAGGGTGCAGAGACTCTGGAATAGGTTGCTCAGAGTCGTGGATGCTTCCTCCCTGGAGGTGTTTAAGGCCAGATTGGATGAGTCCTTGGGTAATCAAGTCTAGCTGAGAGGCATCCCTGCCCATGGCAGGGGGGTTGGAGTAGATGATCTGTGAGATCCCTTCCAGCCTAAGCCATTCTATGATTCCTGTTTATTCCATGTCCATCTCATGCAAGCCATTCAGCTTTAAGCTTCTTTACATATCTATTTATTACTATGCAGTGCATATGGTTATTAATCTGCACATCATGTAAACTCCTATTTATGCTAGGAGGAAGTGATGGCACCCAAGTACTGCAAGTTATTTTAGCTCATAGTTTAATTATTTTGCACATTGCAATAATAGCTCAGCAAACTGGTAAATCTGTGGCTGCCACACCCACAGAATATGTTCATTCACTTGGAATCAGCATGAGTCTAAAAATAGAAGATGTTATTTTCCTAGAAGCAGAATAAGTAAAAGGATCTCAGGGTTTCAATGGAGGGAAAACATGCCCAAGCTACAGCAAAGGTCAAGCCTGCTGGAGAGATGAAGTGTACTTCCTTCTTCAGCAGGCTCAGTAAAACTTTCTGGAGTTGATCAAGCAAGTGGTTCCTGGACAAAGTATGAACAAACCATTCTTGGTGTTTAATTTGAAGGCATATGTTCAGTGAGAAAGAAAACCTTGAACTGCAGTCTAAAGCTGCTGTGCTGCCACAGCCAAGCTTTACTTCAGGCTCAAGAAGAGATTTAGAATAGACTTTGCAGAGAAACCTGGCTTCATGCTCAAAATTGCTCAGAGGGAGGTAGGAGGGTGACAGCTAAGCAAGCAAAGACAGGATCACAACAGCAGGCCGTATCCCACAATGGAAGAGCTCATACAAGCTACAGCAGCTTGGAAAGACTGACACATGTTGCTTGTAAATATGTCAAAGCACCAAGAAAAATGCAATAGGGTTTAAAGAAAACGACCAAACCAGCTGCTTTTGCAGGTACAATCCATCCATCCCTGGGGTATCCCAAAGCTTTGGGAGACACAAAGGGTTACCTGCAACCTGGGGTAGATGGGCTTGCCAGAAGGGGTATGAACATACCAGCATAAACACATGGATTTTGCCCCCATACTCAGCACTGGTTAGGCCACACCTTGAGTCCTGTGTCCAGTTCTGGGCCCCTCAGTTAAAGAAGGACATTGAGAGACTTGAATGTGTCCAGAGAAGGGCAACAAGGCTGGGGAGAGGCCTTGAGCACATCCCTGTGACGAGAGGCTGAGGGAGCTGGGGTTGCTTAGCCTGGAGAAGAGGAGGCTCAGGGGAGACCTTCTTGCTGTCTACAACTACCTGAAAGGTGGTTGTAGCCAGGGGGAGGTTGGTCTCTTCTCCCAGGCAACCAGCACCAGAACAAGAGGACACAGTCTCAAGCTGTGCCAGGGGAAGTTTAGGCTGGAGGTGAAGAGAAAGTTCTTCACTGAGAGAGTTGTTAGCCATTGGGATGTGCTGCCCAGGGAGGTAGTGGAGTTCCCATCCCTGGAGGTGTTCAAGAGGGGATTGGATGTGGCACTTGGTGCCATGGTCTAGTCATGAGGTCTGTGGTGACAGGTTGGACTTGATGATCTTTGAGGTCTCTTCCAGCCTTGGTGATTCTGTGATTATATACAGGAACATGTGAGAATCATGTCAAGGACTGAATCTTGCCCACACACTGGATTCTCCCTGTGCAAACACCAAGACAATTCAACTTGACAAGTTAGTAACAATGGCACATTCCATACAATTATTTCACTAGATAAACCAACATAACACTAAGTACCTGAAAAATACATCAGAAGAGAAAACAAACAAAACCCAAACCAAACACAGATGTAAACATCTGAAAGGTATTTGAATCAACAAGAAGCAACACAGCATCATAAAGAACTAATCCTGCCAGATAAGACTTTACTTAATAGAGTTATAAAACTACAAGCTGGGTAGTCTCAAAAAGTAATGCTTGAAAATGAATTCAAGCTGATGAGCATGAGCACAGACATTGTACTCTACAAGCTATGTGGAAAACTACAAATTAAGCATTTTAATACATGAAAAGTGCAGGACAAAAGAAATGTTAAAGGTAGAGTTTTACAATCCCAATTAATCCCTCCAAAGAGAAGCAAAGTCAAGGAACTGGATGCAAAAATCAGTAGGAGCTGCAAGGTTAGGCAAAGATGGGAGAAAGATCCTAGTGAAACATTGCCTGAAATAAAGTCATCTCTGGAAAGATGTGGAAATGCTATTTCTCTGACCTCAACATGGATTGGGTCAGAATCAAGGTTATGTCAGTAGGCAATAATTCACTGGGACTTTGCAGGGTTGATTAGTTTAGAGATGAAAATTAGCTGTTCACATTCAGGCTGCATCTGCAGTGGTGTTGAAAAACACTGCAATGAGATAACACACACTGCCCCACACTGCCCCAGTACAGCCAAACCAAGAGCATCCTGGAATTCCCAGCCTGTTCCCCAGATCACAACAGGGGCACACAAATTGTTGCAACGTAAGGCAGGCAGCAGAGAGCTTGAACAGGAGCTGCCTCCGGAGCTCCCCTCAGTTTGACAGGGCTTTGCAAGGCGCTGATCGCACAGCACACTCCTGAAAGATGGTTTTGCTTCTTGGTGTAGCGATGTAATTTTAAGGGTCATCAAAATGAAGGCAACACAGGAAACATTTGGGACTCCAGGGAAAGCTTGGTGATTGTATCATCTATCAGGCACCAGGAAAGTCTCAAGAGAAAAAGCTGCTCAAGTCCCAGCAGTTGCATTTTCTGTCCCGATTGTTTCAAGCGCTGTGAGGACAGACAATATGTTCTCATTTTTCTTAGGGGCTTGTTGGCCTAAGCATACTCCAGTGGCCTTCCACATCTTTAATTTGCCCAATTCTTCAAGAAGAGCTGGAGTGAGACAGAGGGAGAAGACAGCTGGGAGACACCACAGGAAGGAAGGGCATGGGGGAGCAAGAACAGGAAAGAACCAACTAAATGCAAAGGAAGAAGAAAATTGAAAGACTTGTTTCAAGTCTGATCTCAATCTATCCTGCATCACTGCACTGCCATTCACAGCACACCTGAGTTATCTGTTGCTTGGTGCTTAACATTTACAGACCTTCCCTACATGAACAAGCATGTTTTCCATGCATTTTTGAGAGGTGCTTTGAGAATTTATGGTGCACGCAGCAGCTAGTCTGAATCTGTGAGATGAAAGCCAGGGGACAGAGGGGGGACTTGACTAAACTCAATGTGACAAGGCAGATGTGCTTTTCTGGGGAATAAACAGAGTTTTGAATTTATAGTACCATGCTCAAACTTGGCAGGTAAGACCTTACAGAAACAGAAAGGCTGCACCGCCACATCTTCCAAGACCCCAGTGATGCCAAGAGCAATTTCTTTTCTCCCTGTCTTTAACACCTTGGCATAAAGGAGCTTGCACAGAAATTTCAGAGATGGCAAATTTCAGAGATATCTACAAAGCCTAACTAATTTTAACAGAAAGACATGGAACCTACCAGTAGAGCCACAGAATGGTTTGGGTCAGAAGGAAGCATAAAGTTCCAACCCCTTTGCCATGGGCAGGGACACCTTCCACTAGACCAGGTTGCTCAAGGCCTTGTCCAGCCTGGCCTTGAAAGAGTTAAATGTCCTTTGCCATTAATTGGTTCATTGCTAGAGTCTCCTAAGAGTCTGTACAACTGTGAATCCACCCAGCTCATACAGAATAAGAATCACAGAACATTAGAGGTTGGAAGGGACCTCCAGAGATCGAGTCCAACCCACTTGCCAAAAGCAGGATCACCTAAGGGTAGTCCACACAGGAATGCATCCAGCCAGGTTTTGAATGTGTCCAGAGAAGGAGACTCCACAACCTCTCTGGGCAGCCTGTTCCAGTGCTCTGTTGCCCTCACTGTAAAGAAGTTTCCCCTCATGTTGAGCTGAAACATTCTATGTTCATGTTTGTATACAGAGAAGTCTGCAAGACATTATCCACCTCCAGCTTTTTGCACTGGAGAACATATTGATGAGCCAAATGAATGAATGCACCATGTATGCCTCCTGCAAGGCAAAGTTTTGAGATCCTATCAAACAAAAGATACTTGTTGGCTGAGCCAGCTATCCAGATGAGCTTCCCAGTCTGATAAATTTCTTCCAGTTATGAAGCTGAAAGGAAACAGCACGATCTTCCCTTCTGACTGGCTGCACATGGATCTCCTGGAGTTAAATCCTGTTTGCATTAGAATCATAGCTTGTAGAAAAATAGGGTAATTACTTCAAAATAGCCAGTGTCAGAAAATCCTCAACAGTGAAGAGCAAGAAGTCTCAAACCTTAATTATTCACCCAGCTGGAAAAAAAGCCAGATCTCATCTGCTGAACTGTCAAATATCTGTTCCCTTAGAGACAGTTACAGACTATGATCAAGACACCCTTCCAATTCTTTAATAAAGAACTAAACCAAGACTGAGCTGCTTGAGCCTTTTAGGGCAATTCTTACCAGTTTTCAAGGCAGCTCTGCTTCTGATGGGATCTCTGGCTTCCAGCTCCCCATTGGATCAGCAGGACACAAGGCAAGCTGGGTGACATGCAGGTCAGTAAGGCTTTCCTGTGCCCAGCCTACATGGTGTACATGTAAGCAATGAATCACAGCAGCTCATCTTCTCCTCATTTGGTCCTGCTACAAGACATACTATACCAAATTTACCAAACAACCCAGAGAGCACTGAATCAATGAGCTCATCTTATTATTTATCAGTCCAACATCCCCTAAGGCTGGCAGGTTATGGACTGTGGTTATTTGTGCCATCTGAAAATTTCTACTGCTAGTGATCCTGCTAGGATCTTTTCTCTCCTAAAATCACTTGATGTAACAACAAAAAAGTGCATGGAGACAAGGCACAATGGGTGCGAAGCACTGCCAGGAAAACCACTTAAAATCTGCAGGTAGATGAGCATAGAATCAACCAGGTTGGAAGAAACCTCCAAGATGTCTGTATTTCATCTCAGTCTCTGCAGTCCCACAAGATCCATCATCAGTAAATTTGCAGACAACACCAAGCTGGCGGTTTGGTGTTGATCAGTTAGAGGGTAGGAGAGCTCTGCAGAGGGATCCTGACAGGCTGGACAGATGAGCAGAGTCCAAGGGTATGACATTTAACACATTCAAGTGCCAGGTTCTACACATTGGCCAAAACAACCCCAGGCAGTGTTACAGGCTGGGGTCAGAGTGGCTGAGAGCAGCCAGGCAGAGAGGTACCTGAGGGTACTGGTTGATTGTAGGTTGAACATGAGCCTGCAGTGTGCCCAGGCAGCCAAGAAGGCCAATGGCATCCTGGCCTGCATCAGGAACAGTGTGGCCAGCAGGAGCAGGGAGGTCATTCTGCCCCTGTACACTGCACTGGTTAGGCCGCACCTTGAGTCCTGTGTCCAGTTCTGGGCCCCACAGTTCAGGAAAGATGTTGAGATGCTGGAACATGTCCAGAGAAGGGCAACAAAGCTAGTGAGGGGTCTGGAGCACAAGCCCTATGAGGAGAGGCTGAGGGAGCTGGGGTTGCTTAGCCTGCAGAAGAGGAGGCTCAGGGGTGACCTTCTTGCTCTCTCCAACTCCCTGAAGGGAGGCTGTAGCCAGGTGGGGGTTGGTCTCTTCTCCCAGGCAACCAGCACCAGAACAAGAGGACATAGTCTCAAGCTGGTTTACTCCTATTCTATTCTATTCTATTCTATTCTATTCTATTCTATTCTATTCTATTCTATTCTATTCTATTCTATTCTATTTTACCTGGCTTTTAGTACATTTGTTATTGGATCCTTAGTTTCTTAATCAAAGCATTGCATCAGCCAAGCTTCCATGCTACAGAAAAGCTGGGCAAATTAACATCAGTAGTTTTATGAAGAGAAAATTGCCTCAACTCATCATAGAATTCACAGAATTGTTTTGATTGGAAAAAACCTCCAAGATCATTGAGTCCAACCCACCACCACAACCATTACACCATGTCACACAGTGCCATGTCCACACGTTTCTTGAACACCTCCCTCGCAGGCAAGAAATTTTTCCTAATATCCAACCTAAACCTCCCCTGGCACAATTTCAGGCCAATTCCTCTCATTCTATCACCTCATACTAGGGAGACCAAAGACCACCACACCACAGTCACCTTGTAGCAAGAAAGACATTCTCAAACCCACTATGAAAGGGTGCTGACCACTCTAATTCCAGCTCATAACTGCTTTCCGATCAGAGCCTCAGGAGTGGCAATGCCTTTCCCGACACCTCATTTCTCGCCCATTCTATCTTTGCATCACAGGCCAGACCCAGGGGGTTTAATACTGCAACCATCCAAATTTTGACATCAGGCTTCACAATGCAATGCAGTCAGCTGTTCTCAGCAAAGAACTATTGCCCATTTTTCCAGCTTTCCAGCACTGACATGGACAAACCCCATGAATTTTCTTCCCTTCAGAACTTTTTGTGTCTCAAGTTTGCTCATCACAATTTAGCACTAAACAAATACTCCTTTGTTCTGTTTCACCCTTTCTTTCTGTGAAGTTTAACACTGTTTTCATTTCTTTACTCAGCTGCAAAAATCTTCTTTGACACGAGCCAGAGGCCGAGTTCAAGATCCTCTTCCCTGGGGTAGCCTCTGACCACAGCACGTAATTCCCTCTGAAGATTAACATGCCCCTCATCATAAGGGATTTCCAGCTCTTTCTTCCCTAAATTGCAGATACATCTCTGATGTTTAGAGACCTTCCACAACATCCAGAGCAGCTCCTCCATAGCTGTCCTAAAGAAAAAAATGGAAAAATCACTAGCCTCATGAATCTCTCCAGCTTTTGAGCTACAGAGAGGACTTTCCACCCACAGGAGCCCAGACACAAGTTTGCCACCATTAGAGCCAAGATTTCATTTTTGTTCAAGGTTAAGCACAGAGACAAGCTGGGAGAGAGCTGGGACTGTTCAGCCTGAAGTAAAGAAGGCTCTGGAGAGATCTTAGAGCAGCTTTTCAGTACCTGAAAGGGGCCTACAAGAAAGCTAGGGAGAGATTTTTACAAGGGCTTGTAGTGACAGGATAAAAGAGAATGGATTGAAGCTTGAGAAGGGCAGACTTAGACTGGAGATTAGGAAGAAATTCTTCACGGTGAGGATGGTGAGGCACTGGAACAGGTTGCCTAGGGAGGTTGTGGATGCTCCCTCCCTGGAGGTGTTCAAGGCCAGGTTGGATGAGACTTTGAGCAACCTGGGCTATCATTGCTGCCCATGGCAAGGGGGTTGGAACCAGACGATCTTCAAGGTCCCTTCCAACCTAAGCCATTCAGTGAATCTATAAAAAGCAGCATTCACCTAGAGCCATCTTCCCTTAAAGGGACACAACCTAGACTCCATGAAAGTAACTTCTTGACTGAGTACCCTGATCCATCATCTATCTGAGAGTAGATTATCTGATTATTTTCTTTTGAGGTTATGAGTGCTCTTTCATAAAAGTAAGATTTGTGGGAAATGTTAACTCACATTTCAAAATACAGAAAATTTTTGCATTGAGAAAACTCACAACTGTTCTGTACATCATTTGCCACAAAGGAATTCAAAACAGTTGAGGAGCCCTGTGTGAAGCTGCATCCTCATTAGCTTTTACTTTCAGATCTTTACCATTAATCCACGATGCAGCTGGGGAAAGGTCACTGAAGCGTTTCTGCACAGCACACTTTCAAAGTGTTTTTATGTAGATGAGCCTCATTCTTGACCTATATTGCTTAGAACATCAAAAGTTTAACTCTGATAATGAATGTTGGATTAGAATATAAAACCAGTAAGTGCGACCAGCGTTTTGCCACTGGATCTGTCCCTGACCGAGACATGGGGCGGTGTAGGGGACAACATCATTCTTCTCACTAACTACACTGATAGCAAAGCTATGAACCTCATGAGCGTATCTGTGAGCACCAGTTTCACATGTCACACCAGATGGTGGGGAAACTGGACCAGGAAAATGCAGAATCTGATCTAAACAAGTGATGGGCAAATGTCTCAACGTGGGGTAGCTCGGCAGCTTTCGCTAACCCCAGAGGAAGGATAGTACGGGGCTTCCCCAATAGCCACATCTCTTTCCTTGTATCAGACAAGGGCTATAAATCCCCCATGCTGCTAGAAGCTTTCCAACTCTCTTCAAAGTGATTTATTATCTAACAGGGCCTTGTGCAAACTGAAGAACTGGGAAAATGCTGACTTCTTCACAAAATTGTGATTCAATTCGCTTCCAGAAGGCCGGTCCAAGGCATTCACATCTTAAACACACAAATAAAGGGTAGCCCTAGGATCACAGTGACTGGGAAAAGAATACAGCTAACATTCTGGCTGAACTCTGGATCTCAAAGGAAATCAACCTTAGATATCCAAACCTGCTCACATAGAGCACATAGACCACTGGTGTATTCAGGTGACCTTGCGTCTCTTCAACGCAGATTTGGGGGGAAAAGAAAGAGAAGCAAACCACAAGCAGTAACAGTATGGAAACACTACAGCAATCCTGTCTCCAAACTGAACATACACAGGCTGAAAATAAGTTAAAGGCTCTGGTAGAAGTGGCAGACGATAGCTGAGAGGAGAAAACAGATGGGAAGAAAGAAAGGGAAAAATAAGGATTTACAGCATATAAAAAGAACTCTGCTGCTATTTCTTTCCTGCAATATAGCAGGGGACCAAAGGAAGAAGATGAACTACATATGAAGAGACACAGGCACATTTCTGATGTCACTGGGACTACAATAAAAAAATGAATAGTTTCAGCAAAGATGACAGAGTGACAGAGAGCAAACCCAAAAAATGTCCAAATTAGTAACAGGCACTGGGGGCTTTTAAAGACAAGGGAAAAGCTATCTCCAGGCACTGATAGCAGATGCCACTGCATAAAATGTATAAGGGCATACAGATGAAAAAATTAACCCAATTGTTGAAGTTTACTTCCTCTCCTTCCACACTCCCAGAGACTCTGAGCCACCAGAGACTGGCAGCCTGCCCCATTTCAGGGAATTAAAGGCAGAGTTGATGAAAAGTCTGAGCATTGTTAGTAGCTGCCACCGAGACTGACAGATTACTTCTTGGGTTGCTGAACTTAAAACAGGAGCGGTTGGAAATGCTGGGCTTGCTGAGCTACCTCTCACAAGCTGCTGGGTTATGTGCAGAGCAAGAGGACAAAGCCAGCCTTGCTCACTGAGGTATCCCACTATGCTAATCAGGAAGCACAATAAAAAGTAAACTGCTTGTACATTACACCACTGGGGAGGTCCAGAGAGGAGGAGGTTTTTTTGATTTAAGAAAAGGAGGAGAGAGGAGGGAAAATTAAGTTGGTTCTTCTTTACCATATTTATGCTAAAACACCCTACCAATATGAATTAATAATGGATATGTAAATCAGGCTTCACCATTTCATATTGCATTAAGCTGCCAGTCTGCTGCTGCTGCTAATAGATTCAGAGCATTCATTTCTTTTTGCACCGAGCGTCATTATTGGCATTGTGAGGGAATATCCATTTTTATCAGGAAGAAAGCTAGCATATTTTTCAGCAGAAGAGTCAAATTTATTTTAGTCTCTTTGCATAAGCCATATTGGAACAGTCTGAATTTGTTTCCAGGGTGTATGTCAAAACCCCATATGAATTCGAGATCCTATTTACAGCGCCGCAGACTTAGAGCCCAATCCACATGGACTTTCCCTCTTCTGAATTTCAATGGCAAGGTGAAGAGGCTGTAACACTCCAGCACTTCTGACAGTGCAGAATACTTCTGGGGGAAGGAAAAACCACAAAAAGGCAAAACAGTTTTTCAGGAAAGATTTAGCTGCAGTAGTTCAAATTATTATTAACTCCCACCACTTTTATTATGTAAAACAACATCTTGCAAACCTGAAGTTTAAGTGCCATCTATTTTATTCTGACATGAGTACTAAAATACTTTCCTGAAGGTTCAGAGTTGGCCCTCTGCTGTTTATGGTGCATGACTCACACTGGAAAACAGCTTCAAACACTGCATTAAGCTGGGCATCCCCTCATAATTTTAATTACTCAGGATTCACTGAGCTCACTCCCCCCACACACTTGTCCTGAGCAGAGCTTTCTAAAGTCTGCATTAACCTAGAAACTCGTAGAACGGTTTGGGTTGGAAGCAACCTTAAAGATCATCTAGTTCCAACGCCCTGCCATGGACAGGGACCCCTCCCACTAGAGCAGGTCACTCAAGGTGACAAGATGACAAACTACAATTTTTTTTCAAGCTTAAACTCGCAGGAAAGTTTTGGTTCCTACAAAAATAAATAGAGAAAAATCTGTGAAACATGGCAGGGGGAATAGGGTAGAGAAAACTTGTCAAACACTCTTAATCCCAGAGAAAGCCAAGGTGGCAAAGGTCAGATATACCAGAGCCATCCCCAAAGCCCATGAAAGGGCTCTTCGGGACAATTCCCTCCTCATAGCGGCTGAATGAATTGCAGCTCGCATTGCCATTTATACGATTGCTGCACAGATAGCACTTCAAACAAGGCCCCAAAGTGTCACAAACCTACAGATGTGCTTAACTCCAGCGCCATGGGGAAAACCTGGAATTAATGAAACAACTATTAGAATGAAGTGCTCGTTTCAGCAGCAAAGGACTTAACTGAAGGCAGCCCAAAAATCGGGATGTATGTCCTACCGAGCCCCAGGTGATGACTGCTGATTTCCTTGGCCTTGCTTGATGTAGAAGTGGAGGCACTACTCACATTTCTGGAGCCTGCTTTAGACACATATTCATTTGCTACCACAACACACAGCACTAAACTTTTCTGCAGTTCAGAGTGCCAGTTCATTCACTGGGCTTTTTTCCTTAGAATAAAGGGGGGGGAAACATGTTACACTACATTGTTTTTTAAGTCTATTTTGCATTCTCAAAGCAGTTATTGTCTCAGCATTCATGCTGTATACCAGTTGCTTTCACAGCTGGCAGGAGGCAATGCTCCTTCTCTGCCCACCACCACATTTGTCTGGCTGTGCCCCTGTGCACTGGAGGGAAGGGCATGGTCTGACACTGGTTGAACCCTCTCTCAGGACCTTGAGATGTCCACCTCTATCTCCTTTGCTTGTAGAACCAGATTTAGAGTACAACTCAAGTTGTGGACAACTTTATATCAGTTTCACAGCAATTAAAACTGATTAAAACTGATAATTGCACTGAACTCCTCCTTTCCCACTTAATGCAACACACTGCTTGCCTGAAGCGACCTACCTCTGCACCCCAATTAACAGCTGAGGAAGTCCAGCCCTACAAACTCCTTCAAAGCATTTACATTGTTCGTTCTTTTTTGCACAGCACTAGGGGTTTAGGTTTTGTTGTTGTTGTTTTCAAACCACTGTTCTTCTCTACACCTTGCTTGGAAGCAAATTAATGCTTTGGCTAAAGAAGCAGAGGAGTCAGCAGCAGAAGAGAATGTGACAGGCAAGTTCTTGGCGACAATGGACTGATAGACTCCTCCTGCCTCTTTTTGTTGTTCTGCTGACTTGATTGCAGTGTTTAAGTTAGCAGGGGGGGGCTTTTCAGAGCCCAAACATCAGGAAGAGGCAGAAGTTTTCTAGCTGACTGTGTGAGAGCAGCTTTGCCTTTTCTTTTCTCTGTTCATAAATCACAGCCAGCAGCCAAGTCTCATCACAAGCCCAGCTGCAGCTAAAAGTCTCAGGAGCTGACCAACAGATACAGTGAGGTGGGGAGACTACATGGAGCCTTTAAGTGCTGGTTTTGAAGATTGACTCTTAGTGCTGGAACAAAACAAGAGAGGGGCTTTGAAGACAAAACGGAGGCTGCTTAAAGGATCATAGCACTGTTCAGGCTGGAACTAGAGAATTGTTCAGGATCTTTAAAATCATGGAGTCCATCGATCAATACCCATCACTGCCAAGACTGCTGCTCAACCATATCCCTCAGCACCCTATCTAACAGCTTTCAAATGCTTCCAAGGATGATGATTCAACCACTTTTCTGGGCAGCTAGTTTCAGGGCTTGACCACCCCTTCTGGGGCAAAAATTCCTCCTAATTATAAACCTATACCTCTCCTCATTGCAGCCCAAAGCTATCTCATCCTGTCACTTGCTATCCAACACCCACCTCACTGCAACGTCATTTCAGGGAGCTGTAGAGAGCAAGGTCTCCCCTTAGGCTTCTTCTTCTTCTTCTTCTTCAATATCCCCACACACAGCACAACAAACATTTTGTTCCTGAATAAACCGAAAGAGCTTTGTTCATGTTGCATGCCTTTTGTCAGTATTAAGCCAGAGTTCTGGTCACACAAAAAGAAATCAGGTTTTTCACAACTGTGGGGAAGGGGGGGAAGGAAAAAGCAAAGAAACAAAAATACCAACCCACCAAAGTCCTACACTTTGCAAGTATTTCAAGCTTCCACCAGCAATTTGGATACCTACAGGTTTGTTTGCCCATTGCTTTTCTCATCTCAAGGCATGCATTTACTCACATTTTTTAGATTAGCAATGTGGTGGGTTGAGAGAGAAGGCCCAGCTTCCCCTCCCCCACTAACTAGGAATGGGGAAAAACACCCCACAACTAACTCAGCCGGTGAAGCAAAGGGGAACACTGTCTTTACAAAGCACTGACCGACACAGGGAATTTATGTACACAAATATACAACACTGACAATATATACAGAAATATACAGCAAAGAAACAAAAACACAAACAAACCCCCCGGAAGAGGGGGTTTCCCCCTGTACCCCCTTCACCCCCCTACCTCCCTTTTTCCCCAAAGAGGGTTAGAAAGAGAAAAGGGGAGTTAACAAGGCCGGCAGAGGCCTAGTACAGCAGGATTAATGCTTATTAGTGCTTATCTGTTGTTTTGGCCAGAAGCAGACAGCTGGAAGGGGTGAGCGAGAGGAATCGAACTGCCGAAAGTTCCAGCTGCACCGAAACTTAAGATCGTACTCCCACCTAGCTACCAATGAAATTCATTTAGAATACAATATATTTACAAAACATTTAGCACAAGCAACCTGGCTGGTGAATAGTAGAGGTTCAGAGCTCTATTCTCCAGCTCCACTTGCAGCAAGGCACACACATTCCTAGCTACAGCAAAGCATTCTGCATAGCAAGATCAATGACTGACAACATATAGATGGCACCATTGCAACCTCGTTTCAAATGCCAGCTCAAACCTGTGTGTTCACAGAATCACCTAGGTTGGAAGAGACCTCAAAGATCATCGAGTCCAACCTGTCACCACAGACCCCATGACTAAATCATGGCACCAAGTGCCACATCCAATCCCCTCTTGAACACCTCCAGGGATGGGGACTCCACCACCTCCCTGGGCAGCACATTCCAATGGCTAATGACTCTATCAGTGAAGAACTTTCTCCTCACCTCCAGCCTAAACTTCCCCTGGCACAGCTTGAGACTGTGTCCTCTTGTTACCATTTGACACCAGATTCAATGCACAGAGCAACTTATTACTGCCATGCAACGGCTTAGCTACCATGAGGCAAAGCAGAAATGTGAAAAAAGGCAGGCACTACATTTTTTTCCCTGGAGATCCTTTGCTGTTTGGTAGTTGTTAGCTTTTTTAGTTGCATATGCAGAGTTTTGTGTATTGTGGGTCAAATTACTGCCTGCAATTTCATTGCAACTTTGACACTATCATTGAAACACACAATAAAAAGGTAAAATGCCTCAACTTTGTTTCATTTCAAGTCAGAATTTCCACCCTAGAGTCTGGGGCTCTGCTATGCAATGCCTGGGCATGTGCCCAGGCCACATCACCTTGGACACAGAGTGCTGGGAGCTGATCTGGTACTTGCAGGGAAAGCTTCACAAACCAGAGGATGATGCAGGTTCTCCCAGAGGATAAAGGTGACAAGAGTACCACATTGCTTTAGGCAGAAAATATTTACATGCTCAGAATATGCACACCCTCACAGACATCCCTCTGAGCCAGGAGTATCACTACTATTTTTTCACAGCAGATAGCAAGGAACATAGCCTAAAGTCATGCTGCAGCTTTCTTTTCAGTGTTATGTTTTATTCATGACAGAGCTGAGCAGCGGTTGGCTTCCCTCTCACTGGTGGTTTAGCCCTTGTCCACCAGCTCACTGCCCCCTTGGTCATAGCTCTATCCTAACTTGCATTAGAAACACTGCAGCCAGTGTGAACAGGAGGTGATCACACACCTTGAACTGAACACAACTGAGCACAATTGTTCAGTTCTGAGTCCCCAGCTACAAAAAGGGACATTGAGGTGCTGAAGCATGTCCATAGAAGAGCAACAAGGCTCGTGAAAGGCAGGGAGCACATGGCCTATGAGAATGCCTGAGGGAGCTGGGGTCGTTCAGTATGGAGAAGAGGAGGCTGAGGGAAGAGCTCATCGCTCTCTACAGCTACCTAAAGGGAAGTTGGAGAAAGGAGGGGGCCAGCCTCCTCTCCTTGGTGGCAAGCAACAGAACAAGAGGAAATAGTTACAAGCCAGGGGAGGTTCATGCTGGATATTAGAAAATACTTCTTCACTGTGGACCTGGAGCTTAGGGACATGGTTCAGTGTTGGCCCTGCAGTGCTGGGCAGAAAGCTGAACTGGATGGTCTTGAAGGTCTCTTCCATCCAAAGATATTCTGCAAACCATGAGGCTGTAACAAATTAGACCAAGAAAAACAAACTCACTGCAGTACCTCTTCTCCCCACTCCTCCATTTGATTTAGAGGGAGAAAAGTATTAGGGTAAGACTATTTGATGTAATTATATCTCAAAGGGAATCACAGTGAGACATTATTAGAAAGAGATTTGATTTATTTTCCACAAGATCTCTGAGAGCTTACAGAAAGTCTGAATTAATTTGGGAAACAAAAGGCAGTGCAGCAGTCAAATCAGACCAGAACTTCGAGACTATTAGGTAAAAAGGAGATGTTTTTCCCCCCTTTCTAGTTTCTTATACTTTTCAGGAGCTGTGCACAACTCCTATGGGCTTTAGTTTGTTTTTATGGTGGGTTGGTGATTTGGGCCTTTTGGGGGTTGTGGCTGGAGCTTTTGTTTGTTTGATTTCTTGGCTTGGGTTGGGTTTTGTGGTTAAGTTTGTTTGGGTTTGGTTTGGGGCTTTTTGTTGTTGTTGGGGGGTGGTTGGTGTTTGGTTGCTGTGGGTTTTTATCATTTGTTATCCAGTTATCTTTTTATTTTTCTTATAAATTAGCACTTGAAGGCTGGGCTCAGATAATGTGCAGAAATATTTCCCATCTCAGCAGACAAGAGTTATGAGTGTGAGGAAGCCCCAGGAAACAAGAATTTAAAGGATTGACTGTAGCTCCTTGAAGCCCTGAACTCTGGTTATGGGTTTTTGCAGGTGACATGTAGGAAGCCAGAGGTTACACAGCTTCCCTAGAAAGCAGGGATTGAAGGAGCCAGAGAAATCCTGATACAGGCCTTTTCCCAAAGTACACAAATGTATGGTAGAGTAAGGATTCTTTTAGTGTAGCTGAAGAAAACAGAAGCCTGCAGTGTGCCCAGGCAGCCAGGAGGGCCAATGGCATCCTGGCCTGCATCAGGAACAGTGTGGCCAGCAGGAGCAGGGAGCTCATTCTGCCCCTGTACACTGCACTGGTTAGGCCACACCTTGAGTCCTGTGTCCAGTTCTGGGCCCCACAGTTCAGGGAAGATGTTGACATGCTGGAACATGTCCAGAGAAGGGCAACAAAGTTAGTGAGGGGTTTGGAACACAAGCCCTATGAGGAGAGGCTGAGGGAGCTGGGGTTGCTTAGCCTGGAGAAGAGGAGACTCAGGGGAGACCTTATTGCTCTCTACAACTACCTGAAGGGAGGCTGTAGCCAGGCAGAGGTTGGTGCCTTCTCCCAGGCAACCAGTACCAGAACAAGAGGACACAGTCTCAAGCTGTGCCAGGGGAGGTTTAGGCTGGAGGTTAGGAGGAAGTTTTACACAGAGAGTGATTGCCCATTGGAATGTGCTGCCCGA
Source organism: Dryobates pubescens (assembly GCF_014839835.1). Classification (NCBI taxonomy): domain Eukaryota; kingdom Metazoa; phylum Chordata; class Aves; order Piciformes; family Picidae; genus Dryobates; species Dryobates pubescens. The sequence goes on from NC_071641.1 coordinate 12,289,956, forward strand.
GGAGGTGGTGGAGTCACCATCACTGGAGGTGTTCAGGAGGAGACTTGACAGGGTGCTTGGTTGCATGGTTTAGTTGGTTGGGTTGTGTTGGATGATAGGTTGGACACAATGATCTTGAAGGTCTCTTCCAACCTGGTTTATTCTATTCTATTCTATTCTATATTTTGGACCTTTTTTTTTTGTTCTACATTGAGAAGCTTCCTAATTTTGGTCTGCCGATAAAATTGTCAAGGAGGAAATCCTGAGACTCAGCTCAAATATTTGACTTAAAGCAGGAAATCTGCCTTTTGGATTTCAGGGGGTTTGGAGGAAACTCCATTGCCTACTTCCATTTTTTTTTTCCACAACCTTTTGGACTCTAAATTTTTCATAACATTCGTTCTCCATACTGCAGGACAGACTTTTATGGAGGATGTTAAAACCCACTTCAATGAGGAATACTTCATTAACAAATAGCCAGAGACATGTACATCCTTCAGTATCTGCAGTGGTACCCAAACTTCTTTCTAATGCTCCCTAGATTGCTGCTGCTGCCTTACAAAAGATTTTCACAGTATCACAGTATCACCAAGGTTGGAAGAGACCTCGAGGATCATTGACTCCAACCTGTCACCACAGACCTCATGACTAGACCATGGCACCAAGCGCCACATCCAATCTCCTCTTGAACACCTCCAGGGACGGTGACTCCACCACCTCCCTGGGCAGCACATTCCAAAGACAAACGACTCACTCAGTGAAGAACTTTCTCCTCACCTCGAGTCTAAACCTCCCCTGGCACAGCTTGAGACTGTATCCCCTTGTTCTGATGCTGGTTGCCTGGGAGAAGAGACCAACCCCCTCCTGTCTACAACCTCCTTTCAGGTAGTTGTAGAGGGCAATGAGGTCCCCCCTGAGCCTCCTCTTCTCCAGGCTAAACAGTCCTTCATATACCTTTGCTATGCTACTTAAAGACATCAAAAATGGACCAATACTTTGTAATGATCCCTTTCTAATCCACTGTAGGTCTGACAGAAACATTCTCACAAACACAGAAAGAAAATTGCTGTCAGGATAGACCACATATTTTAACAAATAGTTGGAAAAAACAGTCCAGAAGGTCAATACAGTTTAATAAATCACATCTGAATGCTTGCTTCTAGCTGGCCATACTCTTGGCAGCTACTGAGCACAACTCAATAGAGAGTTGCTTGATTACTACCAAGTACTGTATATTTATTAAAACACACACACACACATCTTGATGAGCACTACAGGCAACATCAAATACCCAAGCTGAAATTCTGCAAGCATCCCACAGCTGCAGCTGCACAGGGGGACTTTGGATCCCGGCTTATGTTAACTTTCTTTTGCATAAAATTCTATATTGAATTCACAGTCCTTAAGTCACTACTTGACCTCATCTGGAGTACTGTGTCCAGCTCTGGAGCCCCCAACACAAGAAGGACATGGACCTGGTAGAATGGGTCCAGAGGAGGGCCATGGAAATGATCAGGGGGCTGGAGCACTTCTCCTACAAGGACAGGCTGAGGGAGCTGGGGTTGTTCAGCCTGGAGAAGAGAAGGCTCTAGGGAAAGCTGCTCTAAGCAGCTCTCCACTTCCTTACAGGGGCCTACAAGGCTGCAGAGGGACTGTTTACAAAGGCCTAGAGTGACAGGATGAGGGACAATGGTTCCAAATTAGAGAAGAAGGAATTTAGATTGGATGCTAGGAACGAGTTATTTACCATGAGTGGGGTGGAACACTGGAACAGGTTGCCCAGGGAAGTAGTTGAGGCCTCATCCCTGGAGCTATTCAAGGTCAGGCTGGACAAGGTATGAGCAACCTGATCTAGTGGAGGATGTGCCTGCTCACCGCAGAGAGGGTTGGACTGGATGCCTTGGACATCTCTTCCAACACAAACCACTCAATGACTCTATTTAGACAGTTTCATGATCATGCAGGGAATGCACACATACCTGTACTTCAGCAGCACAGTGCTAACACTAACCCCACGGACAAATTAAAGTAGATGAGGAACATTTTACATAGCTCAAAAGAAAATCCTTTGTCTTTTTGGTTGTCTCAAGTGGACCAGACTAGATCTTCCTTTTCCCTTGGGAATTGTGCAGAAATGCTTTTTAAAAGCTGGGCTGGTTTGGGGATCAAAGGAGAACAAAAGTCCCCATTTCTGTTACACCTATGATGCATGGGAGTACAGTGGCACAGCATCTCCCCTGTCTGGGATAATGCAATGATTAATTTGGATCAGACTACAGAATGTGTTAACCATGCAACCCTAAGGAGTAGATACCACTTCCCAAAACTACAACAGAGATCTCTCCAGAAGTTCTCATGATTCATCATTAGTTCCTCATCTAATGAGCTGATCAGCTGGCAACAAAAAAGCCATCACTTCAAAACAAGCACTTTCCCAACTGCAAGGAGCTCTCCCTAATACTATAAAAAAAAATACTAAGCCTAGTTTGACTTGTCTGAGTATTTTAACCTTGAATTACAAAGGCCCTCAAAACATTCTAAAGAGTATTTTATTGCAGCAGAAGATGTTATTTCCATACCACATGCCAGCCACTGTTATAAATTAGGGAAGTCTCATTATTTTTGAACATTAACCTTTCTAAATGCCTTCACAAGCAAAAGCAAGGCAGTGATAATAAAGGCATTGAAAAATGAGCTAGAAAAAAAACCCCAAACACAAACCAACAAACTTCTGGCTTCTGCAAGCCATTGAAATGAAGTAACATCATAAAACTGCAAGAGACAATCCTCTTTAGGAAAGCAGAGTGAAATGTTTCATTATCAACAAAATATCAAACCAGGACATGGCCAATTATGGATCATTTATGGAAGGGGCACTGTGAAAGAGCCAGGTGTGCAGACACCGACAGACAGCAGGAGGAGTTGGAGCTCCTCCATGACACAGGGATGGAAAGGCAGAAGGGTCTAAGTGGTAAGTGCATCTTAAACACTTACCCTGCATGTATTAGTTGTTGCATTTGTTGTTTCTCTAAGAGCAGCTCGAGCTTTTTCCCCCACCAGACCTTTAATCTAAACTGCCCTGAACCTCACAGCAAGTTCATACATTCATAGCATGGTTTAGGTTGGAAAGGACCTTAAAGATCATCTAATTGCAATGCTCCCACCATGGGCAAGGATGTCTTCCGCTAGACTAAGATGCTCAAGGGCTCATCCAACCTCCCTTTGAACACCTCCAGGGAGGAGGCATCCACAGCCTCCCTGGGAATCCTGTTCCACTGTCTCACCACCCTCACTGTAAAGAATTTCTTCCTAATCTCCAGTCTAAATCTGCCTTCCTCAAGCTTCAATCCATTCCCTCTCTTCCTATCACTACAGGCTCTTGTAAAAATCTCTCCCCAGCTTTCTTGCAGGCCCCCTTAAGGTACTGGAAGGCCATTAAAAGGTCTCCCTGGAGCCCTCTTTTCTCCAGACTGAACAGCCCCAAGTCTTGCAGCCTGTCCCCATAGGGGAGGTTCTCCATCCTTCTGATCATCTTTATGGCTCTCCTCTGAATCCACTCCAGCAGCTCCACAGCTCTTTTATACTATGGCACCAGATCTGGACACAGTAATCCAGGTGGGGGCTCACAAAAGCAGAGCAGAGGGGCAGAATCACCTCTCTCATCCTGCTGCTCACAGTTCTTTGGATGCAGCCCAGCACAGGGCTGCCTTCTGGGCTGCCAATGACCATTGCTGGCTCATGGGGAGTTTTTCACCCAACAGACACCTCCAAATCCTTCTCCTCCAGACTGCTCTCAAGCCACACTTCACCCAGCTTATATTTGGGCAAGAGTTCCTACTGCCAAAGCACAGGGAAGGGATACATTTAGGATGCTCAACAGCCCTGTAACATGCAGGATTTTGGAGGGCTGTTTCTGTAAGCTGGCTTTTAAGAAAGCCATTTGAAATGCAGGGTACAACAAGCACTACGGAAGCGGCTGATGACTGTCCCAGTTCTTTGGGCTACCTGGTGGATAAGTGGATCTAACAACACCACCTGAGTTCTAAGTTCCCATAATGGATTTTCAAAGTGAAGCTTCCATTCACACTCCAATTTGATGCTAAATAAAAACACACACAAAACCGCTGTAGATGAATCTTCGCTGCAGGTGTAATTGATGAAATCCCACTCAGCAGAGATAAGTTTATCTAGGACTTTTTTTTTTTAATGAGGTATAGATGAAATATTATTCTAAGTATTTCAACTGAAATGTACTTTTTCCCTTTGGAGGCATTTAAAAGATTGCATAGGAGTAGAGATTGAATAATTTGGCATTGCTCAGCCCCAAGAAGAGGAGATGAAAGAGGAACAAAAAGGACAGACTACAAAAAAGGCTGTTGCACAAAGGCAAGGAATAATCTCTTCCATGTCCTTGTGGATAGGGACAGAGATAACCCACTTCAACTGGGGCGAAGAAAGACTAAGTCAGATAAGAAGCAAAACTTTGTGAAAGGAAGGATATGGCAGTACTGGGTTAGGTTTCCTGACCAAGCCTTGAAATCTCTGACACCGGAGCTTCTGAAGGAGTAGCAACAAGTATTTATCACTGAGGGATGTGGGTGCAGCTGATCCCAGAAAGGGGACAAAAAGCTGGTCTCTTTTCTGCAATGTACTTCTACAGTTGTCTTCATAACTGGTCACACCAGAATCATGAAGCAGCATCTCCTGTCACCCCCCGAAGAAAATCCCAGCACATAACAGAAATAAAACAATGGCTGGGGGGAAATCATCCATTTAAGCCTCTATTGAGAAGCAGCAGCTACTCCAAGGGCATGTGACGAGAGCTTTTACACCTTATACAGCATCCAGAAGTTCTGCAAGAGAGGTTTGACACTGCAGTTCAGAGGTGTGACTAACAGCATCAGCAGGTCTACACAGCTTAGCTTGAGACTGAGAAGCAGAGAAACATGTGAGATTCAGCACATGCAGAGGCTGCAAATTCAAGTATTCACTGACTTAACAGCAAAAGCCCTCCACTAACAGCATCTTCCAGGCTGGAAAAGTGAGCTCTGGTGTCCCTTTTGACAACTGTAGCAAACCCAACACTTACACACTTGAGGAGCCAGAAGCTGGGCAGGGCAAAAGCCAGGCAGAAATATTCCTGCTGGTACCCCCTGGGGTACCAAGGCAGGTGGGCAGGGCAGAGCTGCCCCTTACCCAAAAGGGCAACAGAAAGATATTTAAACACACATAGCATAATTTTAGTAGGGCTTAGGGTTTCAAGTCACAAAATATCCCCTCCCCACCCCCATCCCCAGGGCTTCTGAAATCCCAAAGTGCACTTGGGGAGAAGGGGGAGGAAAAACAAAAAGGGGGGTGAGGGGGGAAACGAGGGGGAGAGAGCGTATTTGATTCACAGCCTTTGCATCACCCCACTTTACACATGAGCCCCCACCAGCAATGTGAATTCCTGATGACTAAGTACCTGTAACAACAAAATCTTTCAACCTTCCTGTCTAAAAATCTCCAGGATAGCAGAATTGGTCTTTTCTTCCTCATTGTTGTGGTACATAATTAAGCTATTTCCCCTTTGACTCATTGTTAAAAACAGAACTAGGAAGATTTATCCTGAAGACATTTTTAGCTGCTTTGGGGTGCACTACCTATTTGTAAGCACTTTCCTGCTATCTCCAAATAATTCTTGCTGCTGGAAAGGAATGTGGTGACTCCACAGTTTCACAGCAGAAGATGGCCCAGTTAAGGCTGCAGTCTGCCATCACCTTATTTACAATTACCATAAAATGCTTCTGTGCAGTTTAAGAAGTTAAGTCTCTGTCCACCACTGCTGCCTCTCGTTACAGCAGCAAAGGCAGCTCTTTGAGCAAGGGTGAGAAAGCCTAGGCAGACTCACAGGAGTGATGGTGTAATTTTGTTGTTGTTTTGTTTTCTTTGTCCAATGAAGCTTTTACAGATAAAACCAGATCTCTAGGAGCTAAACACAACAGAGATGGATAGGCCCTTGTATTTATTGGGCCCCCACAGCACACACAAAAGCACCCAACCCCCCAAAAACCACAGCAACAGCAGTACATTCTTTAAATCTTACATTAAACAACCAAAAAAAGGTTATTAGAAATATAAAGTCAAACCCAAAGTGTATATGTTCTTTTCTCTGGAAAGGAAAGAATAAAAGGGAAAGAAAATAACTGAAGCAGAAGGCAGAGCAAGAAAGCATCTAAATTGCCACTGACAAGGGATTTAGAGCTTGCCGAACAGTGGAAGTCCATCCAACCAGAAGCTACTAACAGATGATGTGCAGCACCGTAGTAATAGAGACAGGGCTGGCAAATGGAGGGTTTTAAACAAACACCTGAAGCAGGAAGACTTGCACAGCTCAGAATCAGTTAAGAATAACAGCTGCATCTTGACATGGTGTGTCAGTTACACAGAACCACTGAGTAGTAGGGGCTGGGAGGGACCTCCGGAGACTGAGACCAAGCCCCCCACCAGAGCAGCATTACCTAAAGCAGATCACACAGGAACACATCCAGGTGGGCCTTGAAAAACCCCAGATACTTTTCTGGGTAACCTGTTACAATATTCTGTCACTCTCACAGTATAGAAGTTCCTTCTCATGTTTAGATGGAACATCCTATGTTCAAGTTTATGCCCATTACCTCGTCTTGTCTCTGGGGACCATGGCGAAGAGTCTGGTCCTGTGTTCCTGACACCCACCCCTTAGATATTTGTAAGCATTAATAAGATTAAGCTTAACCTCCTCCTCTCCAGGCTTAACAGCCCCAGCTGGCCAGTCCAGCCCAGCTGGACTCTTTCAGTAGTTCTGTGCTTCCTGAGCCAGGGTGCCCAGAACTGGACACAGCTGTCCTGGTGAGGCCTCACCAGCGCAGAGCAGCTTAGCTGTAGTGCTGGCTGTAGCACTGCAAAGACATACTCCTGCCAGCTGCCTACCCACTTCCCTGGCATCAGGGCCTGCCAGTCCATCCCTGACAACACTGCCTGGAACAGAGACCCTGAAATTTGCAACAGACCACACAATATGAAAGGCTGCCCAGGCACAGCCGAGTGTCCTCTGTCTCGGTGAGCACAATGACAACACAGTGAGGCAGGATGACACCAGCAGCACCACAGGGCATAGTGAATGGATTATCCATCAGAGTAAACTGGATATTAATTACCTCAAAGCTGGATGCAAAAGGTAGTGGGCTGCTGGGCACTGTGCCTGGCACTGAAAGAATGTAAGTAGGTGTCTCAGTCTGGAGAGGGAAAGAGACTCAGTTCTTTTGAATATTCCTGTGTTGTGAAATGAGAGGCACAAACGAGGCCAAAATATCAACAGCTAGGCTATTGATTACATAAGTAAAGTGGAAATAAGAAGGGGGGAGGGAGAAAACAGAGAGGGAGAGAGAGAAGAGAGAGAAAAGAAGAAAGGAATTATATTACCACACCCCTCACCCCCCACCACCCCCCCAAGACAGTTTGAATCTGGAGGAAAGGTGCTGCAGGAGATGTTGTGTCTGTAGAGAAAGGCTGCTGAGGCTTTGGCTGGAGGAGCGATGTGGTCCTCTGGGCAGCCTCTTCAGCTCCATGAGTTGCAGTAGGCGGAACTTAGGACACGGAGAGAGGGTTCAGTTTGCTTCTTCCAGGGTCCACAGCCTCTTTTCTCCAGAGCAGCATTGTCCCGGGCTTTCCCTTCTCAGCAGCATGCTCCTTCTCCTGTGTTTTCCTTCATCTCCGTTTTTCTTCTGCGTTTTTCTTCTTCCAAGCCAGTAGTGGCTCAAGTCTTTTATACAGTTTTTAGTCCTTAGGTATGTGTCCAAGTATTGTCCCTCAGGAATTCAGGGGTCAGGAAATACTCCTTAGGTAAATACCCAGGTATTGTTCCCCAGGAAATCTTTCTGTGCATTCCTGTGTGTTTGGGCAGGGGTCTGGATGGAGGGGGGAGGCCTCCACCTCCTCCTTCCCCATCTACATGCCCCCACACTCATTACACATCAGGAAACAGGTGGTGAATCCATTGTCTCACCATCCTCCCTTTCCAGGGTACTTGATGGGTGGAGATTATCTTGTCTTATGCATATTCCCGAAGGTGGCCTCGGTCCATTGTTGTGAGGCCAGCTGTGGTCCAGTGATTGATGTTATCTTTTGCACCTTCCAAGAGTCATTCCAGCGGCTCTGCCCAACACACATCAGCTATTGTCTGGGCAAGCAGCAAGTGATTTTATCTTTGTTGAGTCACACAAGGAGAGACAAGCTTTAGTCTCTCACAGTAGGCAACAACCTGGACACCACAGGTCAGCTCCAGAAAGAAATACATGATTTGGCTACATGGGTAAACACTCCCTTCATTCCATACAATTTTCAGAGAAGCAAAACACCACAAAGCAGCTGAGGAATCATTTGCAAACATCTTCCAGGGGACAGGGAAGAGAAACAGAAGAAAGATCCCAGCCTCTGCAAGACTCACACCTGTGGAAAAGATCTCTTACTCTCCCAGCAGCAGCTAGAGGTGGGGCTGGAAAAGACCAACTTTGTGCAGAACCAATAAGCAACAAGTTAAAACCAGCAAGGTAAGCAGACTCACTTGTCCAAGCAAGAGAAACATCATCCTCAGCAAAGGTCACTGACAGAGTGCTGGAACAGGCTGCCCAGAGGGGTTGTGCAGTTTCCTTCTCTGGAGACTTTCAAAACCCACCTGGATGCATTCCTGTGTGGACTACCCTAAGTGATCCAGCCTTGCAGGGCAGGGGCGGACTCTTGGGGTACCTTCCACCCTCTAATGTACTGTGATTCTGTGATACTGTGAACTGAGAAATACAGAAAGTTCTCCTCAAGTCCCACACAGGATTAAACTGCAAAGAGCAGCTGATGCCAGATGATTTCCACTCTCTCTGTTGACCAAGTGCCTTGAAAGAAAGAGAGAACATGTCTATGCACCTCCAGCTCTCCCTTCATCCGGTGCTTTAGAAGTTGCTTTCTTAGAAAGGACTTTGAAAGTCAGAATCATTGCCAGAATTTTTAAACCTTGAACCCTTAAACCTCTAAAACCTCAATTTAGTAGTCTGAGAAATACCATTACTACTTCCTCCTCTCTTCTGCTTCCACTGACTTCATTAAGTCCAAAACACTAAATCACATCATATATGGGTGGACTTCTTCTTCTCACCGCAAGCCAAACACATCAACTGGATCACAACTTGTAATCTTACACCATAAATATTCTTGATTTACAAAATTTGACCCAGGTACTGTACAGATAATTCAAGTCTAATGAATAAACCCAGCAACTTGCTTGTCATTTTTATTCTTGAATGCAGGCCTTGTGCTCCTTCCAAACGGCTCAGAAAATATGTGACTCTTCAAATCACTGCAATAAAAGTGTAAAATGGACTGTCTAAAATATACTGTCCCTGTAAGTCCATGCTACAACTTACATTTGTTATCCTTGCTAATGTAAAATAATGGGAAGTAAGAAATAATAAGCTGGTGTTTCTAGTGCAGACCAGAGAGTGATGCTGACTGTAACCTTGCTGCGTTTCACTGTCGGGAAGCTCACTCAGGCAGATTTGATTTACAGGAGAAAGCTGAACACCAACGAAACAAAGGACATTATTCAACGTGGGAAGCAAGACAGAAGCGAATGTTACCTTCCATCAACGAATGCTATTAAACACATCATCTGACACTGAACTTGAAGACAGGAAGGGTGTCTCTAAAGATGATCAAAAAAAAGACCTTTGTGTTGCTTCTGTAATTTCAAGATTCACATTTAGCGGTACGGAGGCGGACAACGGACTTGAACTTGAATCACTTTCTATTCAATACCAGAACCACCTCAGCCACACAAGCAAAAGGTTGTGTCCCTCCTGTTGCTTCCAAACTCAAGAGGCTCAGCAGCTTCCATAAAACTGGTGGCTAATATAGGAAGGTTGAGAAACAACCCTAAGGTGCCACTTGGTGAAAATCAGCAGGGTGAAAGCTGACCGTAAAGCAGCTGAAGGCCCCAACTCAGTGGGAGTCGGCAGCCATCTTTACCTACCTCTGGAAAGCAACATTAGCTTCAAGTCTCTGGGAGGCTGCAACCTGAGGACAGGGAACTGCTTGAAAGAGTCCAGCACAGAGCCATAAAGATGCTGAAGGGAGTGGAACATTCCCTTCTGAGGAAAGGCTCAGGAAGCTGCAGGTCTTCAGCTTGGAGAAGAGGAGCTTGAGGGGTGATCTTGTTCATGTTTATAAAGATGTGAAGGGCAGTGTCAGGAGGACAGAGCCAGGCTCTGCTCAGTGATGCCCAATGATAGGACGAAGGGCAACGAGTGCAAGCTGGAGCACAGGAGGTTCCACGTGAACATATGGAAAACCTTTTTTCACTGTGAGGGTGACAGAGCCCTGGAGCAGGCTGCCCAGAGAGGTGATGGAGTCTCCTTAACTGCAGACATTCAAACTCCCCCTGGGTGCATTCCTGTGTGACCTACTCTTGGTGACCCTGCTCTGACAGGGGGGTTGGACTTGATGATCTTCCCAGGTCCCTTCCAACCTCTACCAACAGGATGATTCAGTGACCTCCCCAGGTTCGCACCTCCATATTCTGCTTTGCAAAAGCAAATTTTACTCCCTCTGTATTTAGAGGCAAGAAACACATTTACAATGAGATGAGAGCTCCAGGTCCAGAATTTTATTGTCCTGGTTTTGGCTAGGACAGAGTTAATTTTCTCCCTGGTACTTGGTAGAGAGCTGTGGGAGACCAATGTTGGTAACACTGATGTTTTAGTTGTTGGTAAGGAGTGCTTATCACAACTCAAGGATTGTTCAACTTCCTGTGCTCTGCCCACAAGGAGGTGCACAAGCAGCTGGGAGGATGCATGGCCAGGAAAGTTGACCCAAACTAACCAAAGGGATATTTCATACCACAGGATGTCAGGCCCAGTATATAAGTTAGGAGGAGCCAGCCTGGAGGTGCTAACCCCTGCTCAGGGACTGGCTGGGCATGGAAGTGGTGAACAATTGCATCATGCACCACTTGTCTTTCTTGGGTTTTCTCTCTCTTTTCCTTACCTATTTTCATGCTCATTATTCCTTTATTCTGATTACTCAACTGATCTTATCTCAACCCACAAGTTTTACTTGTTTTGTTGTGGGAGCAGGGAGGAGTGAACAAGCAGCTGCATGGTGCTTAGCTGTTGGCTGGGGTTAAAATGTGAGATCCAGCTAAGAAAACTCCAGGTGAGATTTTTACCACCATTGCAAAGAGGAACATAGAATCCTAGAATTGTTAGGGTTGGAAGGGACCTCGAGGCTCATCCAGTTCCAACCCCCCTGCCATGGCCAGGGACACCTCACATTACATCAGGTTGCTCAGAGCCACATCCAGCCTAGCCTTTAAAACCTCCAGGGATGGGGCTTCTACCACCTCCCTGAGCAACCTGTTGCAGTGTCTCACCAACCCTCATGGTAAAACAATCTTCTTCTTAAATTCCAATCTGAATCTACCCATCTCTACCCCCCAGGCCTATCCCTCCCTGACACCCTAAAAAGTCCCTCCCCAGCTTTCTTGTAGCCCCCTTCAGATACTGAAAGGCCACAAGAAGGTCTCCTCAGAGCCTTCTCTTCTCCAGACTGAACAGTCCCAGCTCTCTCAGTCTGTCCTCATAGCAGAGCAGCTCCAGCCTTCTAATCACGCTCGTGGCCCTTCTCTGGACACAGCTATTGATCAGCCCTTCATCCGCCAACACCTCCAGATGCTTCCTGAAACAGGGACTCCAGAACTGGACACAGTGCTCCATTGCTTTGGTTTAAAAATAATAAAAACCAAAACAAAGTCTGACTCATGTAGTTAATGAAATGCATTCTTGTGTCAAATAATATTATAAACAGGGGATATTTCAATATACCCCACCCCAACAGGATGCAAACCCCCTTCCCTGGCTGGCTTCCTAAAGAGGAATTTTCTGTCTCTGCAGAGTAAAGGCAACTAGACAAGACAAAGACCCATCTGCTAGCAGTGTTAGCCTTATCTGTCTATAGAGAAACTAGTTTTACATGCTGTGCATGCCAGTCTCTTCCCTTCTGTGTGTGCACAGCTATTTAATCTGTGCACCCAATGCCTGGGTTTGCACACATGCTCGTTTTTGCCAGGTCCACTCATGGTGCAGACAATCAAAATCAGGCCTTGAATAAATTCATGGTACATTTCTGCTACAGAAACATTTTCCTTCCACTATTCACTGCCCTCTATTTTTCTGCAAAGCCCTTTCCTGATACCTCTCTGCAATTTTATTTTCCAAGCTTACTTTTAACAGCATTACCTTCATACTTAAAGCATGCAGCATTTCCATCTAAACTCTAAGTACAGGCCCAACAACATGATGGAAACTGATGCTGGAGTCACACTGCACATACCAAGCAACAGCATTGTCCTCTGGTACCAGCTCATCATTTTTTTCTTTCACTGAACTATGAGAGGCTTCAGAGAAAATTTAATGCATACAAATTGCAAGTGTTGCTATTTCTGCACTAATGCCTCTTATTATATTTATCACCACCAGCTAATGATTCCCTGGCACCATTCACATGTTTATTGCTTTCTCAACAGGCTTTCCCCGAAGCCACAAAGGTTTCTCTTTGGTATGGTAGCAGTAATCATCATATCTTCTTTCCCATTACTCACAAAATTAATGGAATTTATTGCTAGCAATTCATTGACTATCACTTGTACATAAACATAATTCCATTGGGGTTTTCTTTCCTGATACACTTATATATCTTTTTTAACCAGACAGATTAGATACTTGAGTCTTTATGCTGGATTAAAATCAGCAAAAGAGTCTTTATCTTCCTTATTGACAGAGCAATGGGTACACCTACTCTATACAGTTTTCCTTCTGAGGCCTCTGCTAGCATATAGAATCATAGAATCAATAAGGTTGGAAAAGACCTCAGAGATCATCCAGTCCAACCTCTCACCCAACACCATCTGATCAACTCAACCATGGCACCAAGCACCCCATCCAGGCTCTTCCTGAACACCTCCAGGGGTGGGGACTCCACCACCTCCCTGGGCAGCACATTCCAATGGCCAATCTCTCCTGGCAATAATTTCTTCCTAATATCTAGCCCAAACCTCCCCTGGCACAGCTCGAGACCGTGTCCTCCTGCACTGGTGCTGGTTGCCTGGGAGAAGAGACCAACCCCCATTGATTATCTCAGTAATTGACCCCTTCATGGCTTCCCATTTGAGCAAGTTCTTTTGCATCATTCCTTAAAGAAGGTCACTACCTCAGTGAGCTACAGACAGATTAACCTGGACCCCATCTTTTCCTATTGATGTAGAGATCACAGAATCACAGGGGTTGGAAGAGACCTCAGGTGATCAAGTCCAATCCCCCTGCCAGAGCAGGACTCGCCTGGGGCAGGCCACACAGGAACACATCCAGATGGGTCTTGAAAGTCTCTAGAGCAAGAGACTCCACAACCTCTCCGGGAAGTCTGCTCCAGTCACCCTCAGAATAAGGAGGGTTTTCCTCATGTTGAGGTGGAACTTCCTGTGTTCCAGTTTTTATTCATTGCCCCTGTCCTACGACAGACACCAATGGGAACAGTCTGCCCCTTCTTGACAGCCACCCTTCAAGTATTTGTAAACATTAAGATCCCCTCTCAGTCTTTCCTTCTCCAGACTGAACAGCCCCAGTATCTCAGCCTTTCCTCCTCATACAGATGTTCTAGTCCCTTCATCATCCTCATAGCCTCCATCAGACAGTATGTCCCTGTCCCTCTTGAACTTAGGAGACCAGAAGTGGACACAATATTCCAGATGTTGTCTCACCAGGGCAGGGTAGAAGGGGAGGAGAACCTGCCCTGAAATGCCTTCCCCAGCCCAGGCAGCCTTCCTGATGAGAGATGCAGAAGAGCAGGGGTGCTTCTGTGCAGTTCTGGCATTGATAACAAGTGTTCTTATGGAGATCAGTCTTGATGAAGGTCACGGCACATGCACACCAAATTCCATAGCACCAGGAGACAACAAAACTCAACCCAGAAAAGGTGCTTCCAGCACTTTGCACTTAGGAGTGGAGCACGGAGACAGCAAATTGGCTTAGTGCCATTAAAAGAAACCCAAACATACCCAGGCTGCTTTTCTCCTTTTTACTTTCAGAAGGCATATGGGATAGAGACAGAGAGAAAAGCAAGACACACAGAGAGCCTGCTTGCTGTCAGCTTGCAAGGCACCATCTGCTCTTCAGGAGATAAGCTATGTGCACAATAAATTGAGATTTAAGTTTCTGACTCAGTTAAAAGCAAAACAATGTCAACATGCACCTCTTCAGAGCACATCTGGCACCAGCCTTTTAAACTCTGGGTTTCTAGGACCCAAAGAAGTTTTAAATCTGCCACAAACTGATATCCAAAAGGTTCCAGAAAGACTCCTCAAAGACTTTTATTTGATGTGCCACAGCAAGATGACAACAAAACAGTATCAGCATTCCCTATTGTACAATCCAGCTTTCCCCTTTTTGCTGATCAATAGCTTCGGGCACCAGAGGCACCAAAGGCTACAGCAGGCCATTAAGGTATGTTCATTACTGTGAGTCCACTGCAGCAGCACAGTGCATGTGCTGGCCACACTCTGGGAGTGACAGGTGACACTGGAACTACACCTGTTGAGGGGGACCTAGAGGCAGACAGGAAGGTGCCAGTTCCCCTTTCCCCCAGCTGCCTTTTGAGGGAATAGAATAGAATAGAATTAAGCAGGTTGGAAGAGACCTTTGAGATCATCGAGTCCAACTTATCATCCACCACCTCCCTGGGCAGCACATCCCAATGGCCAATCTCTCTTTCTGGGAAGAACTTCTTCCTTACATCCAGCCTGAACCTGTTCAGCTGCTGCTTGCCTGGGAGAAGAGACCAACCCCCACCTGGCTACAACCTCCCTTCAGGGAGTTGGAGAGAGCACCATCAACCACACAAGACCAGCAAGCCACCTCATGCAGCCCAGGAGGAAAACCATATCCTGGGTTACATCAAGAAGAGCATGGCCAGCAGGGCAAGAGAGGGGGTTCTGCCCCTTAACTCTGCTCTTGTGAGACCCCACCTCAAGTACTGTGTCCAGTTCTGATGTCCACATCATAAGGACATAAAATTGTTGGGGCAAGTCCAGAGGAGGGGCACAAAGATGACACAAGTGCTGGAGCACCTCTGCTATGAGGACAGGATGAGGGACCTGGGATTGTTCAGCCTGGAGAACAGAAGACTCCAGGGGCACCTTGGAGCTGCCTTCCAATACCTGAAGGGAGCCTCCAAGAAGGCTGGAGAGGGACCTTTCATAAGAAACAGGACAAGGGCAAAAGGTTTTAAGCTGAGGGAGAGTGGGTTTAGACTGAATCTTAGGAATAAGTTCTTCAGTACAAGGGTGGTGAGACTCCAGAATAGGTTGCCCAGGGAGGTTGTGGATGCCTCTTCCCTGGGAGTGTCCAAGGCCAGGTTGGTCTAAGTTGAGAGGTGTCCCGAGTCGTGGCAGGGGGGTTGGAGCAGTTGGTCTCTGAGTCCCTTCCAACCTAAATCATTCTATGATTCAAATAGCAAAGCCCAAGTGATGAGGGCCACTGACAAGCACTTTACTAACAGCCCTCAAACCCCATGTTTTGTGCAATTAACACCAGAAATGGCTGTGCTTACTTCCTGGCTTACTTCTCATGGCTGTACAAGTCATTAGCAGATAATACAGAGGATGCTGCACAGACTTAATTAGATTGTGTTTATCCTTATATGAAATCATTCAGAACTGTATCAACCATGCAAGGAGAGCTTTTAGGAGGTCTTTACTCCCCAAGGAAAAGGCAAAATGCTCCATTCCTAGGCCATCTCCTTTCCTTCTGATATAGGAAAGGACTTCCCTGCATGACTTGAGGAGCACAGACACTCTGTTTCCAGATTCTTCAAGCCATGGGGTGAAGAATGCCTTCCTGATACGGAGTTGGCTTAAAAATCACCTTCAACTGAAACATCTCATTAAATCCCCCATGAGCAGGAAGCCTTCTCTCACAACATCCAAACCTATGTCATTGCAACCACTTATGAAAGACACACCTTGTTAAAGAAGAGAATTCAGCCTGATTCTAGGCTGAATCAGACACTTCAGTCCCACAGTATTTTCCCAGAGCAGTTTTCCACAAGCTTTTCATTGGGGCATGTCTCAAGACTCCTTTCATACCTTGGGCTGCAAGCTGAAGCTCATAATGGCCACAAACACTAAACCTCAGATCTATACTCCTCCAGACCTGGGAAGTCTGGACAGGTTATGTCTCTTCTCCTGACAAGCATTTGATTTCCTCCTATCTAGAAGGGCACCCATCTTTCATTGGAGACATAAAGCCTCATTGTTAAACCATGTGTCACCTGCAGTGCTGGGCTGCCTGATGGGCAGCACAGGCAGGATTTTGCCCCATTTCAATTCACAATATCTCACTAAACCGCTCTGCCATGGCATTAACAAACACTACACAGGAGTAGCCAAACAGGAATGATGTGTCTGGCACATTACTGGCTTCAACACAAGGTCAGACACAGCAGTATTTAACTGCTTTGTGGTGGCACTGCTTTTAAAGCTGGTTGAAACCCCTTTCCCTCCCCTTCTAAATACAGGATAAGAAAATCCTAACCAGAAGCCACCCAAGGGCTTACCATGGTCTCAATTTACTGTGCATATATTCTCAGCCACTTCCTACCCACAAAACCAAGAGCCTGGCTCAAACTTTAATCCTTTGTTTCTTTTATTATCGCGTTAATATTCAGAGCAGGTCAAGCCTAGCAGGTGCAATGAAGACTGTGTTAAACCACACTTCACAGCACTACCTAAAGACATAATTGATGTCCTTAAAATATAAGGAGAGCTGACTTTACTTTTATTCTGTTTCACTACCTGATGCAAGACAGCCCAGCAGCACCCAAAACTTAACCATAAGTTCATTCTTCTCTTACCCAGACTGATACTATTCCATGATATGCTTTTACCATTACATATACTCCAAAGAAACGGAGAAATATGCCTGGAGCAAGAGGGAGAACTGCTCCTGAATGTGGTTCTCTTCATGGCCACAACACTGCTAAGTGGGGAGACTCTGAATCAGTCATTTCTTCAACTGCTTTCCACGTGAATTTGAGGCACAGAGGTTAAGCAGCTTATTGAGCTGAGATTTTACTTGCCAATTAATGAGAATTTAAGCACTTGATCCATATTTTTCCCCTCAATTAAATAAACCTTCAGTGACAGAAACAATTAACTAGTTATCAGCTGTTTCCTTAAGAAGAGCTGCTGTGACTGTGCGTGCCATACTGTGTATCATTCACCTGGAAATTTGCTGCTCTGGATCTACACTATTTGGTTGCACATTCTAGATTAACAATAGCAGCAGTAAGAAGCTTTACAGTAAGTACTTCCTGAGCTTGTTCAGCACTTTCTTTATAAATCCTGTATCTGTACTATTTAATCTGAAGACTACAGCAAGCACCTGAAGAAGCTGGGCATATCTATCATGTAATTCAACCACTTTAAAGAACTTGCTGCTTCTTGGGTTCTGAGCAAGCAAACTGCAGTTCTACAGTGCATAGAGGTGAGAGGCAGCACACAAACCCCAAAGTCCTGTGCAAAGTTTCCCTAACATCCCCAACAAGCATCTCGCAGTTCTATGAGCAAGCCTGCAAGTATGCAGTGACTACTGCACTGCAGGCTGCATTTGCAATGCAGCTAACCTGAAGTGAAAATGCTTTTTTAGCAAGGGAGTTCTAATCTAAATATTTATCGATGCTAATTCCATTGCTCTGTTAGTTCAAAGATAAAAGCTAAGTGCCACAGCTTTGCATAACACATCTAGTCTTAAGGGTTGTGTTCCATCCCATGCTGGGTTTGGACTACACTTGGTAAAATGACTGTCTGCTAAGAAGTTTGTTCCAGCCATTAAAACAACATTATAACAGCAGTTTACACCATTAATTCTTCTCTTAAATGCAGAATTAATTTTACTGCATGCCCACTGAACCAAGCAAATCCCTGGCGTTACTATTGGAGCTGTTCATGAATCACTACCATGCCCATTTCAGAGATTTTTCTGTAATTTCTCAGGGTTTTTTTTTCCTGTGTGTGAAAAATAGCAAAAATTTTGTGCTGTCCAGAGGTGGCAGAAATAATCATCACCAATGTACTAATTAAATTCACTCCAAACAGCCAGGAGCTCTCCTTCCCCGGGAGTGGGAGAAGCTGGGTCACACAAGTTATCAAGATGCCAAACTTTTAAAGGATTTCATTAACAACTGTGCAGCAAAACACCACCCTAAGTCCACCTCTAGGCACAGTAGGAGATTTGGCTTGATCTGAGTCACTGAGATAGATGAGCAAAACATTTCCATCAAATCCTCACTGAAGGAATGAGGTCAGCTGAAGTCATTCACAGAACCATTGTATTCTTTCACATTGAACTGAATTGTCTGAGGAAAGAAGCAATATTGAATTGTGGGGCTTAAAACTTCAGAATTACAACTAGAATGTCCTTTCATTGCTAAAAATATTCACTATCTGTTTGCCTAAACACAGAATCGCAGACTCACAGAATGCTAGGGGTTGGAAGGGACCTCAAAAGCTCATCCAGTCCAACCCCCCTGCCAGAGCAGGATCACCTACACCAGGTCACATAGGAACACATCCAGGTGGGTTTTGAATGTCTCCAGAGAGGGAGACTCCACAACCCCCCTGGGCAGCCTGTTACCAGTGTTCTGTGACCCTCACAGGGAAAAAATTTTTCCTCCTGTTTCCATGGAACTTCCTATGCCTCAGCTTCCACCCATTGCCCCTTGTGCTGTACCTGGGCACCACCCAGAGGAGCCTGGCTCCATCTTCATGTCAGAACTTCTATCTCATATCTCATCTCACCTCAAAACTCAAAGCTAGCACTTTGAAAAGTAGAGATACTTATTTCTTCCACTTAATTCTTACCTCAGCCTATGATTAGTTTCCTCCAGCTTTGCCAAACTCAACACATCATTTTATTCACAGGATCCTGCTGACATGTGGCCCCTGCAAGCCTTCATACAGGCATTTCCCTCCTCGCCCTTCTGCACATCTCTGATGGAGGCACCATCGTCAGAGGACTTGCTCTTTCTTTCAGCAAAGAAATTTCCACTTCAGCCTTCTGCAAGACATTTGATATTCTCTCTAACCTCTAACCTTCCTGATTTTACTCATTACCCATGTTAGTAGTCCCCTGACCTTCTCCTTAACATTTCTTTCTTTTCCTCAACTACTGATACACCTTTGTTCTCTTTTTGTGTGTTTGGCAGCAGAGAGGCACCACAAGCAGCCAGTGCCTGAAACTGTACCCAGGGAAGGTCTGAAGTTTCAAACAGGAGCTAGATTATTCATTATGCATTAAATATGGCTGAAATTTCCTTTCTGCTCTGAATACATGGCATCAAAGCCTCCAAGGAAAACAGTTTCTTATTAGCCTCTAAGTAAAATTTTTATCCTGCATTATCACAGCAAGTGGCTGAAACCAAAAGGATTTAATAAGCACCTCCCAACTGCAGGTCAGGTTCCTCACTGAGCCCCTAATTGGAATACAGTAAATCCTGCAGCTGAACAAGCTCTATGCCAAGGACAAGTGCATTCGGCCGCTTCTGCTTTATGAGGGACAAAACACAAACCACGTTCCAAGTTTGTTTGCTCATCCTCATCTCTACCCTAATCCACTGAAACCATTTCTCCTCCTGTTTTAGACAAATCTAGTGCATCTTACACAGGAGAAAACCAACACACAGCAATCCTCTAAAGATTTGTTTGGGAATTTTCTACTGTCAAGTCTTACCAATAGCCATCCACAAATTGTGGCATAATTTGCTTTCTAAAACACAAGCTTGAAACCAGCCTATGGTCAAAATCAGCTGGCTGAGGAGGTGTCAGTGACACAGCAGGCACTGTCCGGCTCTGCTCCATCAGTCTCTTCCCCTTCAGCGGAAGGAGGAATAGCATAGCATAGAATAGCCCTGACCTGACACCATCTCATCAACCATGGCACCAAGTACCTCATCCAGTCTCTTCTTAAACACTTCCAGGGATGGTGACTCCACCACCTCCCTGGGCAGCACATTCCAATGGCCAATCTCTCTTTCTGTGAAGAATTTCTTCCTAACACCAAGCCTAAACCTCCCCTGGCACAGCTTGAGACTGTGTCCTCTTGTTCTGCCACTGGTTGCCTGGCAGAAGAGACCAACCCCCACCTAGCTACAACCTCCCTTCAGGGAGTTGCAGAGAGCAAGAAGGTCTCCCCTGAGCCTCCTCTTCTCCAGGCTAAGCAACCCCAGCTCCCTCAGCCTCTCCTCACAGGGCTGTGCTCCAGACCCCTCACCAGTTTCATTGCCCTTCTCTGGACACCTTCCAGCAACTCAACATCTTTCCTAAACTGAGGAGCCCAGAACTGGACACAGGACACAGGTGTGGCCTAACCAGTGCTGAGCACAGGGCAGAATGACCTCCCTGCTCCTGCTGGCCACACTGTTCCTGATGCAGGCCAGGATGCCATTGGCCTTCTTGGCCACCTGGGCACTCTCCTGGCTCATGTTCAACCTACTATCAATCAGTACCCCCAGATCCCTTTCTGCCTGGCTGCTCTCCAGCCACTCTGACCCCAGCCCGTTGCACTGCATGGGGTTGCTGTGGCCAGTGTGTAGCACCCAGCACTTAGAGACTTCTCCAGCTCCTGCAACTCAGGAAAAAGTCCCAGTGATGTTCTTCCCTGACGGTGTGGGAAAGAGACAACTTCTCCCACTGAAGAGGTTGGGTTTTTTTAGATGCCTGAGTCATCTGTTGGAGCTTAAAGCTGTTCTCAGATACAGTCAGAAATGGCCACCCAACTCAAAACTCTGTGAAAGTGAAACGAATACAAACTCAGGGAATCAGGCAAATATTGCAGCTTTATCTTTTCCAAAGAGAAACAAGTGACAGGGAAAATGTAAGCAGTCCTGATTGCAGAACTAGGCTCTCCTTCAGGGGATTTTACAGAAACACAAAGGTGCACGGACTGCTCATGCTTGTGACACCCCAGTTACAGGGGAAAATATGTTATCCCAGCAGGGACAGGGGGAGCAAAGTCACCTCAGATCCAAGCCAGGGCAGCCCAAATCAGCACTTGTCATGCTCACAGGATGCTCTTTGGACTCACATCCCACATGTTATGCAAACATCCTGCAAGCATGCACCAGGTGGGCTTCCCCACCACTGTGTAGATAAATTGTACACCAACAGCATATGCAGCACATTTTGAAGACTAAACTTAAAGCATCCCTCATCTCAAATACACCCCTAAGGAGACCATATGGCATCCTCTTCGCTAGTGTTCCCTCAAGTACTCCTCTGGAAAAAGTGCCTATAGTTCAGGATTGGGAAGAAAATATTGACAAATTGGCTTTGCTGCATAAAATTAATAGCCAGGGGGGAAAAAATATGTAGCAAATTCCACTCCCTGCAGTTTGTAAGACTGGGTTTGGGTAACAGCAAATCGGTTCCTTTTCTCAAGCCCACACATCGTGAAGGAACAGACTTGCTGCTGTCCTCATTTCTCCCCTGCACAGCAAACTCAGACCTGCATGATGCTGGGTTGTTGCAGGCAGCTTTGGGGATGCTGCAGCAGAGGTGCCTGAAGCTTCCCTCCTCCAGTACCATTGCCAAAACCCTGCTTCCTGCACAAATGGACACTTGGGGATGCTCCTTTTCTACTCTGGCACCTCACAACAATAACCAGCACATACCAGCCACCCTCCTGCTGTCTTTTAATCCACAACCATCTCCCATTTTCCCTTTCAAGACCACTAACAGAAAATTTGCTAACACAGTGCATTCCTTCTGGGCTGCCTTGCCAAGGGGACAGTGGAAGCAGTGTTTATGACAGTTGGCTCTACTCCTGCATTATCACAGAATGATGGGGGTTGGAAGGGCCCTCGAAAGATCATCCAGTCCAACCCCCTTGCCAAAGCAGGACCACCTACACCAGATCACCCAGCATCCAGGTGAGTTTTGAACATCTCCAGAGAAGTGAAAAAATTTCCTCATGTTTACATGGAACTTCCTATGCCTCAGCTTCCACCCATTGTCCCTTGTTCTGTCATTGAGCATCGCTGAGAAGAGCCTGACTGGGTTTCACATGCCTGACAATTTTCCCCCTCCTTTGGAGCACATGCAGGCATTCATGATTGTGGGACCTGGCTTGCTGAATTACTGCCAATGCATGGAGCCTGAGTTTATTTACCTAGCTAAGCCTGTGAGCAGGTGATGTTTGTCATTTGCTCCTTGCTCACGTTGCTGACTCACCTTTTACACAATGCCAAACACTAGGCTTTGAATCCTCATATTGAAGGCCACATCAGGTACGCACCAAGTATCGCAGAAGTTAGTGTGAAGCCCAGGTGAACACAGGGCTACAGACTGCCCCAGCTGCATGCAGCTTCTGAGCCATGATCACAGTATCACAGTATCACACAGTATCACAGTATCACACAGTATCACAGTATAACTAAGGTTGGAAGAGACCCCAAAGATCATTGAGTCCAACCTGTCTCCACAGACCTCACGACTAGAGCATGGCACCAAGTGCCACATCCAATCTCCTCTTGAACACCTCCAGGGACGGTGACTCCACCACCTCCCTGGGCAGCACATTCCAATGGCTAACAACTCTCTCTGGGAAGAACTTTCTCCTCACCTCAAGTCTAAACCTCCCCTGGTGCAGCTTGAGACTGTGTCCCCTTGTTCTGGTGCTGGTTGCCTGGGAGAAGAGACCAACCCCTTCCTGGCTACAACCACCTTTCAGGTAGTTGTAGAGGGCAATGAGGTCACCCCTGATCCTTCTCTTCTCCAGGCTAAACAATCCCAGCTCCCTCAGCCTCTCCTCACAGGGCTGTGCTCAAGGCCTCTCCCCAGCCTTGTTGCCCTTCTCTGGACACCTTCAAGTGTCTCGATGTCCTTCTTAAACTGAGGGGCCCAGAACTGGACACAGGACTCAAGGTGTGGCCTAACCAGTGACGAGTCCAGGGGCACAATGACTTCCCTGCTCCTGCTGGCCACACTATTCCTACTGCAGGCCAGGATGCCATTGGCCTTCTTGGCCACCTGGGCACACTCCTGGCTCATGTTTAGGCAGCTGTCAATCAGCACCCCCAGGTCCCTCTCTGTTTGGCAGCTCTCAGCCACTCTGACCCCAGCCTGTAGCTCTGCATGGGGTTGCCATGGCCAAAGTGCAAAGTGATCTTTCAGTATTTCACCACTCTTTATATCAGGCAGCAGCTCCAAAGTTTTTGGACTGTTCATTGCCAAGTCAAAGTCCAAGTCATTCAGCACAAAGAAGTTCTGTATCAAACTGAGAAGAAATGGCTTCCCACATTGCAAAGGCTCTTTTAAAACAGCAGCATTGGATAACCATTAAATCACAGCTAATGATTCACAGGGGAGATGGTTTTGCATAGGAACACAACACTGAAGGGTAATGGACCTCCACTGAGCGAGCACTTTCTGCACAAGTAAGAGAGATGCTTTACCAAGACAGACAAGAGCTGCCAGAAAAACATTTTGAAAAGGAAAGCAACAGAAATCATCCCCACAGCAACTACGGCGTCGCAGGGATTCTTCCTGTGGCAGAGCATGAAAGCGCAGGTCAGCCTCACAGCGCTGCACCACTGCGCCAGGACACTATGTCAGTGTGACACAACACAGGGGACATGCAGTACCCCACCAAATCCAACCTGACTCTGTTGATTGTCACTTCCTCATGAAAGCCTTTAGAAGCCACCCAGGTAAGCACTCTGTGTAATGACCAGACAGGTGACTTCAACGCTTTTCCATCAGTGAAGGAAAATATTTCCATCCCCACACTTTTAGCCAAACTGAGTTCTGCTGGCCCTAAGGCTACATTGAAGAGACAGCTCTACCTAGTCAGACAGACAGAAGAGGAAACTCCCACAACCAAGCTGTTCTTAATGTCTGATATTAATTACAGAGCTGGCTTTAACGATACCATGTTTAACAGTGTGAAACAAGAGCCAACGCAAAATGGCTGTAAGTAGCAAGGACTCCAGGAAAGAGTGCTTCTGTGGGTTCATCCTGACAATTCAGTAGGACACTCATTTCAACTGCTGTTCATGATTTTTACTACTCTGAAATGAATTCTTAGGTAAAAGTCACAGCCTAACCATTTACTATTTAAGCTGGTTAGAGACAAAAAAGCCAAGCAGTAGGAAGGGGACACACAACCTCAGTTCACGATCTGGTGTTCTAGACTGACCAATGAAGCCCTTAGTGGCAACTGGTTTCAACTCTCTGTTCTGCCTCAGAAGAAACAATTGTTTTCACTTCTGAGGGTGATAATTTAGCATTTCCTGAAGAAAACAAAGTTAAGAGCTTAGTTTTCTCTTCTATACCTGCCTCACCTTATTAATTCACTTCTGCTACCTTTCAGTGAGGACATGCCTTAACTCACCAATTTCCTCCATCTACTCACTATCGCTTGATGTTTTATTCACTTCCAACAGAACATGCACCTCAGCATTTTTTATCTGCAATGTTTTAGTACATTTGCAGCTTTGCTACATTATCTCTTTCATGATGCATCTTTCTTCTCCTCAACATCTGCCTCAACTCTGAAAGAGATCTAAAGCTAGAGGGAAAGCGGCATTTCACAAAGGG
Source organism: Dryobates pubescens (assembly GCF_014839835.1). Classification (NCBI taxonomy): domain Eukaryota; kingdom Metazoa; phylum Chordata; class Aves; order Piciformes; family Picidae; genus Dryobates; species Dryobates pubescens. The sequence continues at coordinate 12,314,641 of NC_071641.1, forward strand.
CCCAGAGTGACTGGGGCTGTTTGGAAGGAAATCAGATCAGTGCTCTGCAGCCACCAAACAACACCATCCTAGCTCCTGTTGCCCACTGCACAGCAATTAGATTTTCCCTGCTGAGCAGCTGCTGTTGCATTTGTTGTGCTGCAGCCTTTTGTGGCTGGTGACGCCAAGTGAGGAGCTGCACAAATACCCTTTAGTGGGACCATAAGGAGGGGCTACAGACCATTGGCTTTCACTTGGTTTCAGTAGTACTGCACAGAACAGAAGCTATGTCAAGCCTATACAGTGTGAGTCCGGACACTGGAACTCGGCAGAAAGCTGCTGAAATTCCCTACCAAAAAAAAAAGGTGTTCACTAGGAGTGAGAAGAGTATCAATCAGCCTTATCTGTGTAAGGATTTGGCCCCCCAGGTGTCAAAAACACAAGCTGTCTTCTCCATTATAAGGTTGTTCTGTCAGTTTACTTTCCTCGGTCTTCCATGAAGATTAGGTCACACTGAGCTAATTGCTGTACCCAAACCTTTGCACAGAAACAGTCTCTCTTCCAACTAAGTCATAATCTTGAATAGCATAAGCAAATATTAGAAGAGTTGGCATTAGAAAGATTAACCTGTAGCAAAACTGCCCCAGTGGTTACCCACACTGCCAGCTCACGTGGTTGGATGGTTCCACAATACCATTTGCAAAGTGTTAACACTAAAGCGCTGCCTTCAATTGAATGAATGAAATGGCCTTAGGGAGTGAGAATCTTAGAGTGACCCTGCCATTTCTGAGCTTTCACTTGTTAGCTCATGTCTACATTTTCAAGGATTATAAAAAACATACCATGGCTGCTATATTATGCTGCAGGCCCCTGCTATAGGCAAAACACACAGGAAAACTTCAAGATGCAAAACAAAGCAGGAAAAACGCAATCATTTCCCATGCAAACAGTTTTTCTCCCTTTAGCTGTAAAGGATGTTGTTTTGCACATATCTTTCTTCTTTTATGGAGCAGAAAACAGACCCACTCAGTAATCCTTAAGACAGGAGGAGACAGCAGCAGCTGTCCTTCTTTTCGAAGCAAGGCAAAAATGCAGCTGAGATGAACCTGCTGTTTGACAGTCCATGCCTGCTTCTTGCAAGAAAGGAGACAAATGAAACATCTAGAGCAAAAGGAACCTTGGGCTTCTGCTCGTTGCAAACTGCTTTCTTAGACATGGCCTCCTCTCCAGAGTGCCTGGGCTTCACCTCACTCTGAAATCTGCACAAACAAGAGTATTTGGGGTACTGTTTTAGCTGCTTTGCAGTCACGAGCTGATAGTGTCAAAAGAAGCTGTCTGTACGTGTCTGCAAGCAGTGAAAACAAGACAGACCTTATGTGAAAAGAAATCAAGCAGAGAGGGATCAAGAGGGAGGCAGGAGTCAGAAGGTAAGAGGCATTGGTCTCCAATCAAGTTCCCTGCTGTTAACCTTGCACAAACACCACCCTTTCAGCCACGTGGGAAGCAAGAGAAAGGACAGATTCCAGAAGGGTAAGAAAAGAAAGAATAGGATTAAGAAGCAAGTTATGTATCCACAGAGGACAACAGAGCGGAACACAAGTGACCCTGGGCCTGCCAGCCTGATGACAAGACAGCAGGGATGTCACCTGTGCCAGAGAGCAGGAAGGAGGTTTGGGTGATCAGCATAATCTGTATTAAATTTAACCTGACAGAGCCATATGCAAGGAGAAATAGCAGAGATGGATGAACTGGTAGAAGAGGACAGGCAAGAAACAGAGCAAAGTGCAAATAAATCTTCCCTGGAGGACAGCTAAAGCCACACAGTATCTGTTCCACTCTCCTTGCCCTCAAGAATGTTTTCCAAACAACTATTCTCAGCAACCCCAATACTTTTTCCCTCTTTAAAAACCAGTTCCCATACCTCATGTCCATGATCCTGCATTCTCATGTGCTGAAGGTGGGCTGGCCACCTCTGCCACAAGGTAAGCAGCCACAACGTTTCATAATGCCTGTAAAGCATCTCACTAAGAAGCCCTGCACTCCAGCTGCAGCTTGGCACTAACAAATCTAGAAATCAATACAAGTTCTGCTCCAAAACTACACAAGGAGGTTCACAGGCAATCACAGAGTGTTAGGGATTGAAAAGGACCTCAGAAGCTCAATGGCAAACCCATGTTTGGGTTCAGTATGTGCCCATCTGCCTGACAGACATAAATTGAACTCACAGCATCACAGAACGCTAGAGGCTGGAAGGGACCTCAAAAGATCATCCAGTCCACCCCCCCGGCAGGTCACCTAAAGCAGGTCACACAGAAACACATACAGGTGGGTTTTGAATGTCTCCAGAGAAGGAGACTCCACCACCTCTCTGGGCAGCCTGTTCAAGTGCTCCAGCATCCTCACAATGTTTATGTGGAACCCCCTCCAGCTTGCACCCCTTGCCCCTTCTGCTATCATTGGACAGTAATGAGAAGATCCTGGCTCCATCTTCCCAAAACTCACAGTATCACAGTATAACTAAGGTTGGAAGAGACCCCAAGGATCATCGAGTCCAACCTGTCTCCACAGACCTCATGACTAGACCATGGCACCAAGTGCCACATCCAATCTCCCCTTGAACACCTCCAGGGACAGTGACTCCACCGCCTCCCTGGGCAGCACATCCCAATGACGAACGACTCTCTATGGGAAGAACTTTCTGCTCACTTTGAGTCTAAACCTCCCCTGATGCAGCTTGAGACTGTGTCCCGTTGTTCTGGTGCTGGTTGCATGAATGTGATCACCCCTCAGTCTCCTCTTCTAGAAGCTAAAGGCACCCAGCTCGCTCAGCCTCCATCTTTGCACTCCATCTTTGTGGCTCTGTGCTGGACTCTCTCAAAGAGTTCCTTGAGGTCTTTCTTCAACTGAGGGACCCAGAACTGGACACAGTAGTCCAGATGCAGCCTCACCAGGGCAGACTAGAGTAAGTTTACAGCTGCTATAGCAGTCCCAGCAACTTTACAGCACATCACAGCCTTCACCCCCTCTGTCACAGTACAAATGTGTGTCCTAAACCCAACATTGTATGAAGATAATTTCTCAGCAAGCCCATTTTTATTTCAAATTATGGCACAGCCTGCCTAGTGATACCAAATCACAGTTCATCTACAGATTTGCACTGAAACTATTATCCTACAAGGGTGATTTTGCATTGTAATAGCTTCATTAGCACAACCTCCAAAGAACAGCTCAGATACTTCAGCCTAATTCCAAACTGTCACCCAATTGTAATGCCGTTGGAGTAGGCTGTCCATGCATTTGCATTGAAATTGGACTGACAGAATGATCACCATTCATCAAGCCATTTACACTAAGTCTCCACAGACCTACACAGACAATTGCCACTGGAACTCCAGCACCAGACAGCTTTATAACACTATTTTTCCTTCTGGATTCCTTTTTACACCAATATTAATTCCCTTGCCATAATCCAGATGGAAATCTGGATAAGACTACTCAAGACAGAAGTTATGTTTCCAATTCCAGTGGCAAGGAAATAGATATTGTAAAGGAATCATAACAAAGCTATTATGCTTCTCAGCTGCTCATTATGATTTCAGCTTTCAGATGCCATTCAGCACCACTGAGTTTTTCTCCACCCTGTTATTCTCTTCAAGATCTTTCAATATTATTTAGATCAACTTCTATGAGGAATCTAGAAAAAAAAAGATCCTCTCTCTCTGGAAGTGTTATGATATGGATAGTTCAGGCCATTTATCTCAAGATATACCATAAGCAAAGAAATTCTGAACCCTAGCAGCTGAAAATGCCTGACCACTGCACTGCAAATATCTAACCTGCAGTTCTCCACAATAAGGTACTAAGAGCAAGTGCATTAGCCTGCAAAATGTCACTAGCAGATGGGAAGAGTCTTAAGGGCAGTGATTTAAGCAAACCCCCAAGCAAATCTTTAGCCCAAACTGCCAAAAAAAAAGAAAAATCAAATTCTAAAGAATTAACCTTATTTTCTTGAGGAACTTCCAGTCATGCAGCTACAGCTAGGGCTTCATGGGACCCAAAAAATGCCCCAGAGCTTCATGTCTGTAAAGCAGTGGCCCTGGACATCATGTTTCAGAGTGGCTGGCAAAAACAGCCACCCAGAGACACTACTGCAAAAGGCAAATTTGCCTCTATCTCCTAACTACTTCAGTCAACTGATAAGACTGTTTAAATGCACCTTTAGCCCCAGTCCAGAGAACATTACTTGGTTAGCATCACAGATTCAGTTAAAGTTCAAAGTCCATCATTTATGCCAAATACAGGCTGATAATTCACTTTGGGGAATGATACACAAATTACATCTTGTGCCCAGTGCAATCTTAGACACAGAGACCAAGGAGCAAAGAGAGATCCCATTTCCACTGCACAGAGGTAGATGCTAGCCAGCTTCCTTCCCACACTTTGACTTGCAATACCACTTGCTGACCAACCTCTGCATGTTATCACACCAACAGCCAGCCTGAGAAGATCAGTGTCATCAAACCAGCCTTCCCCACATGGTTCCCAAACTATCTGTCATTTCTCCAACAGGACTGATTTGCTACCTACCACTAGCTGCTTTTCACAGAGATACAGCATCATTCTGATAGATGAGATCTGGAAATACCTTTGTGGCATGAGAACAACTTCTGGCATCTTCAGAGACCACAGAAGGTGGCACAACCAAACACTGGGGGAAGCCAGGGAGCACCCAGAAATCATCCCCTGCCTCTCTGCTTGCTCTGTATTAACATAGGGTGCATAACAACCTCCAATGTTTAATTTAATACCATTACCAGCTGAGGTATCATCCACCTGCCTGAGAAGAGGGATGATAACAGGTCCTTGACAGCAGGAATCAGGGCAATCCCCAGAAGACAAGAGGAGGAGGAGGAGGTCGAGGAAAGTAACTCTAGCAAATAATTTGAGCTCTGTTCATCCCAATCTATGATTCCAAGGAAAGAAAAAAGCAATAGGATGAGAGATTTCCTGGTTGGGAAACTGAATTTAGAGGTTTTCTGTCTGTGGGTGCTTCCAGCCAGAAGCAGACAGAATAGAACAGATCACAATGGTTAAATTAGGGCCTATCCAGCTCTACCTAGCGACTGCCTCTTAGCCTAAGAAACACATTACACTCACATAGTCATAGCCAGGATAACAGCTCTATCATTTAGAACAGAAAACATTTTCTTTGAATTTCATTTTTAGCCTCCCACTTCCACCTTTATTTACAAAATTGTGGTCAAATGAATCATTCTCTAACAGATAGGAGAGAGAACTGCAAGCTAGCACTCCTGGATTTTATTCCCAGCCCTGTCACTGTCTCACTACATAACTTCCAGCAGTCAATAAATCTAACTGTGCTTTAATTTAATAATCTATAAAGTGGATGTATTGCTCACTTAGCTTCACTGTCATCCAGTGGAATCAGTTAATATTCAAAGAAGTACTTTAAGATTCACAGATAATAGGATATACTTTGAGTGGTCTCATTTGAGTATTTAAACTGGAGCTCTACCAATGATATTTCCCAGCATTAACAAACTCTGTCCTACCTGATCATGACTAAATCTGATATAGATTAAAACGCCTTAAATACTGCCAAAGGAATTCGAGAGCGTGGCACAAGCACCCTTGTGAAGCTCCTGTAGCTACAGAGCACCATCTAGTGCCACATACAACTTCTCTCTCCCATCCCTCTGCTTCTCCATAGCTGCATTACTTTTCTCCTGTAGTTCTACGGTGGTAACAGCCAGGGTGACAGATAACAACCTGATCATTTGGGAAAGGTGACCAACACGTAACAAATGCCTTCCCTGAATGTATCTCAGTAATATTGTCAAGGGCAAAGTTGCTGGGTTACTCACTTCACAGAATCACAGAATGCTAGGGGTTGGAAGGGACCTCCAGAGATCAAGTCCAACCCTGCTTCGAAGCAGGGCTACTTAGGGAGGGTTACATAGGAACACATCCAGGAAGGTTTAGAAGATGTCTGGAGAAGAAGACCCCACAACCTCTCTGGGCAGCCTGTTCCAAGGCCCCATCACCCTCACAGCTTTTTCTCATGTTGAATTGGGGAGTTTCCTGTGATTGAGTTTACATCCATTGCCCCTCCTCTTATCACTGGGTGTCATTGAAAAGAGACTGGCCACATCCTCCTGACAGTCACCCTTCAGACATTTGTAGACATAAGGTTCCCCTCTCAGCCCTCTCTTCTCCAGACTAAACAGCCTCAGGTCTCTCAGCCTCTCCTCATAAGAGAGACACCCCAGTCCCTTCACCATCCTGGTAGCTTTCCATTGAACTCTCTCCAGCAGTTCCCTGTCCCTCTTGAACTGGGGAGGCCAGAACTGCACAGTATTTCAGGAGTGGTCTAACTAGGGCCAAAAACTGCACTGAAATCTGGGTCTGATTGACTTCAATCAGAAAAGAACTACAGATTTCCAAGGAGTTTTCAGCTTCTTTTCACACAGATCCACAAATACACCCACCACAAGCAGCAAAGAAAGGATCCATGGTAAAATGGAGGCAAAACAACATCATACCCCTTCCAGTGAAAGCTTCTGCTACAGTGAACCAGAGTAGCACATCAGAATTAGGACCTAACACAGTACCATGGCAGCTGCTGAAGGTCATGCAGAGGAGCCAGCATGCCACAGTATGAAGTGACAGCTCAGCCCCCAAGAGCCAGTGACAGTTACAGCACAGCAAGAAATGAGCACCCAGCCTGTCTGCATCAGACACAGAGTTTGTAACACATTACTTCTGTAGTGATGTATTTACACCTAACCTTCCCAGAACAAGGCCAGGTGCCCACCTCAGCCCAATCTGTGCAAACTAGCAGAAGGTTCCTTTCATCTTCCTCAAGCCCACAAAGGATAACAGAGCAGGACACACACACACACAAAAAAAACCCAAGGTGGGCAGAGAGGGGTCAAAACAATCTCAATGAAGTGATTCAAGAGCTGTTGCAAAGGTTTCAAAGCTGAGAGAACTAAAGGATTGAAAAGTTTCAGTTGTCAAAAAGGGTAGCAAGAAACAAGTAACTTGATCACAGCACACATCATCAAATGGTTTGGGTTGGAAGGAACCTCCAAAGGTCATCTAGTCCAATCCCCTAAATTGAGCAGGTACATCCTCTTCTAGATCAAGTTGCTCACAGCCTTGTCAAACCTGACCTTGAACATGGAAACACTGATCAGTCCCTGAAAATACTGCAATGAAGCATCATTTTACTCATCTTCTGGTGACACCTCCTGTGGCCCAGAAACACTCCTGAACCGCACCCTGGCAGCTCAGCATCTCATGACTCACGGGTCTCATCTTCAGCACTTGAGCTGTGGTGGCACCTCTGCTGCTCCAGCCATTAAACACTGAAGAAAACAAGCTGAAGCAGGCAAGCTTCAAGTCTTGAGATAAAAAAAAATACCCCATGAATACCTGAGCAGAATCTCATCTGAAGAGCAGTGCTAAGCTCAACACTTTGAATTTCCAATTGTTTTCGCTTTGAGGCCCTTCTTTAACACAGAAGCATTCATGTTTAGCAGAATTCTTCCAAGGAGATCCCACTTTCCTCTCAGGTGTTTTAACAAGCTCACCAAAGCTAGCAAAACGAGAGCAGGCATTGCCGAAGGTCTGCCGACACGACACCTCTGTGCAGCCTTTTTGTGCTGTGATAGATGCCTGGAGCCCATTTGATGCAGATCACATCCTCTGGAAAGCAGCCTCTTGATTGATCACATTTGCAGTGTCAAGATGGCTGGTCCCTATCACAACTACTGCCTTCCAGACTATTTAGTTCTTCTGCCAGTCATCATCCTTAGTTAGGACACATGGCTGCGTGCTCCTCAGTATGCAGAGCTCCCTGGTGTACTGAGCACAGCCCACAAGAGACAATCGCAGTGAGCCAGAGCTGCAACAACTTCTACACTTGACCCTGGGACAGTGAAATGAAAACATCACACAAGCATCATGGAATCATAGCATTGCTTTTGTTGGAAAATACCTTTAAAATCACGAATTCCAACCCTTCTCCAACTCTACCAAGTCTGGTGCTAAAACATGGCCTTCAGTACCACTTCTCTGCCTCTTTTAAGGCACCTCCAGGGATGGGGATTCAACCACCTCCCTAGGGAGCCAATTCTAGTGTTTCAGAACCTTTTTGGTGAAGAAGTTTCATCTAATATCCAACTTAAACCTCCTCTGGTGCAACTCAAGGCCATTTCCTCTCATCCTGTCACTTGGGAGATAAGACTGGCCCCTACCTTGTTCCAACCTCTCTTCAGGCAGTTGTAGAGAGTGAGGTCTCCCCTCAGCCTCCTGTTCTCTAGACTAAACAAGCTCAGCTCCCTCAGCTGCTCCTCATAAGACCTGTCCTTGAGTACTGTTGTCAGAGATTGAGTCCATGAGCATTTCTTGTTAAGCAGAGCCTTGCATGTATGCAGGAGCATGTGTGCACACATCCCCATGCAATGGAGCACATGCTCTACATGCAAAAGGAATCAGCTCAGAATGGACTTTTGGGACTTGTCCAGCAAAGAAAGGACTGACTGTCAGGGAGGTGAGAAGTCTGCAAATAAGGTTATTTACTAAGGCACAGAGAGGGCTTCAGCTGCTGTAACCAAGGAAACTTCATCCTATCACAACAGACATTTTCCACCACATTTATGAGATGGTCAGGTGACAGCAGGTCCTGCAAGGTGTTATCCTATAAGTGAAAGCTCTCAGGCTTAATACTTAATATTTAGTTCTGGATGTTAGCTTGCACTTCAACAAGTGAGAAACAATAGTCAATGATGCCTGTTTCAAGCTCCATAATACATCTGGCTCTTTGAATCCCTTTTCTGGTTTGGTTGGTTGGTGTGTGGGTTTGGTTTGGGGTTTCTGTTGTTGCTGTTTTGTGGGCTATTCTAAGCAAGAGCAAGTGATCAGTGAAATTGAGAGCAGATGTGTCAAGAAGCTGGGGTTCCTTAGCCTGGAGAAGAGGAGGATCAGGGGAGACCTTCTTGCTCTCTTCAACTCCCTGAAGGGAGGTTGTAGCCAGGAGGGAGTTGGTCTCTTCTCCCAGGCAACCAGCACCAGCAAAAGAGGACAAAGTCTCAAGCTGTGCCAGGGGAGGTTCAGACTGGATATTAGGAAGAAATTCTACACAGAGAGAGAGATTGGCCATTGGAATGTGCTGCCCAGGGAGGTGGTGGAGTCACCATCACTGGAGGTGTTTAGGAAGAGCCTGGATGGGGTGCTTGGTGAAATGGGTTAGTTGATTAGGTGGTGTTGGATGATAGGTTGGACTTGATGATCTTGAAGGTCTCTTCCAACCTGGTTTATTCTATTCTATTCTATTCTATTCTATTCTATTCTACTCTACCCTATTCTACTCTACTCTATTCTACTCTCTTCTCTTCTATTTCTAGCAAAAAGTAGCACAGCTCCAAGGTCATAGAAATCTGCTCTGCCAGATGACATGCACTTGGGTGCACCAAGTGCAAGGGTACAGGATATTTTAGAAAGAGGTTTCTATGACACAGAGCAAAATGGCACACAAAAAAAGCAATGGGTTTGTCAAACACTATAGAGCGTTTTTTAAAGGCTCATCTGCAGACTCATCTCTGCTTCAAAGCCCTCATCTCAGAGATGGTTTGTGCCTTTTTATTTTGTTACCAATATATATTGCCAGGTGTTGTCCCCTGGTTTAATATTGCTGCCATTTCAGATTGTTTATAGAGACAGCACTGCAGGAGTACAAACGGAATCTGGCTAAATGATTTCTTGCACTGAAACCACTCGGCTATGAGATTCCACCCTGCTAAAGCCTGGATTCTTGTAACCACCGGTGTATTTCTTCTCTTGCAGTTTCTCAGCCTTAAACTAACTCCACATTCATTGCAGGGGCTTCCCAGATACTCTAAGCTGCATGACAATGTATTCATTCACGGGCACATAACAATATTTGCTCACCGATGCACAGCAATACTTGCAAGGTCAATCTCTTCTTGGCCCATCAAAGGCTCCACAAATTCATCACAGCTTCCCACAATTCCCCGCTTTTGGTTTTCTGCTGCAAATGTTGGTTTGATCATCTGCTGCAGGGCCCTTTGCAAGAGACTAATCAGGCAAGGCAACATCAGTAACATCACAATCACAATTAGCAATATTAAGGACCCAGCTCTAACAAGCGAAAGAAACCAAGCAGAGAAGGCCCATCCTTTACACAATGCTTCCAACCAACCTTCATTATCAGTCTGCCAATGTGTTGCTCTCTATTCCAGTTCTTGAATGTGCTTATGTAGAGAGACCGAAGGCTCGAACCGATTCATGCCACACGAGCCTTCAAACTCTTGACAACTCTCACCTTGCCCTAACAACAAAATCTACAGCGGTTCTGTTTTGCAAGGCAGCTTACACCATGCCGTTGGCTCAGCACTGGTGGGGCTCACAGCAAAAGGGGAAACAATGAGAGAGAACAGAAACTCTTTTGCCAGTTATGGCCTGGATTTCAACGTGCGTCACGGCATCATGGCTGAGCCACGGCATCATGGCTGAGCCACAGAGGGCTGTAGCGCACGTGCAGGGTTGGAGCTGCGCATTCTCACACCTGAATCACCAGGTGTTACCACTCGAGCCGCAAGGGATGGCCGCCGCCACAGAGGATGAGAGCTTCCCTTTAACTCTTTGACATTATTATTTGACCATGACAGACTGCTGAGTTACCATGTGAACATATTCTCAAATCAATTAAGCGATTATGAGATTCAGGTCTAAGTTAGATGTTTTCTGTTGACATCTCTGAAGTTAGGGCCTTTCAAACCATTGAGGTAAAAGGTGCTCCCTGATCAGAATCGAGAGTTCCAATTAAACCAAAACATGGTAGAAGAATAGACTAGACTAGACTAGACTAGACTAGACCAGGTTGGGAGAGACCTTCGAGATCATTGCGTCCAACCTATCATCCAACACCACCTAATCAACTAAACCATGCAACCAAGCACCCTATCAAGTCTCCTCCTGAGCACCTCCAGTGTTCAGGTGTCTCTGTGTCTCTGTGGTTCTATGATTCTGTAATGCTATGCACAGCCCTTGAGCTGTGTGATTCCATACCCTTACAAAGCCCAGGAGCAATTCCCATCGGAGGGTTCCCAGATGACTTGCTGGGGCCTGCAAGGCTGATGAGGAGACACAGTATCCGTATAGATAGAACCAACAGCCCCAACCCACCAGGATGAGCATCCAAAGTGTAAGGAAAAATGTCTATAACTGTCTGAGGGCTGGGGGTCAGGAAGGAAGGGACAGGGACAGGCTCTGCTCACTGTGCCCTGGCATAGGCCAAGGGGCAATGGATGGAAAGTGCAGCCCAGGAGGTTCCAGATCAGCATGAGGAGGAACTTCTTGCCTGGGAGGCTTCCAGAGGCCTGGAGCAGACTGCCCAGAGAGGTTGTGGAGCCTAAGGAGGCTCTGGAGCCTTTGCAGCCCTGTCTGGATGTGTTCCTGTGAGACCTGTGCTGGATTCTATGCTCCTGTTCTGCCAGGGGGTTGGACTGGATGATATTTGGAGGTCCCTTTCAACCCCTAGCATCCTGTGGTCTGTCAGCCTGTTCACAGAGGAGACAAGAGGAATCTTGTAAAACTTTATTTGTATCAAGGGAGAGTCCACCGGACAATTCCCTCTGGGGTCTCTCCCATTGCTGGAAGGCAGAGCTTCCCTTCTAGCCTCAATTCCCAGACACACATTTCCCTCTCCCTTTCCCCCCTGGCAGAGCTACTCAGGATTTACGGTCTCCCTGAAACGCCTCCTGCATGTCCCCCTTCACATGGAACCCCCTGCATCACACATCCCAACTGCATTTCAATTAGGTTCTTCACTCCTCTGGGGGGAGAAGTTAACATGCAGTAGCCTGGGAAGCCTTTGCTCTGTCCTAACAGTTCAGCAGTTGAGGCTGTGTTCGGTGTCTGCCCTCTTCACACAGCCTCCTGCTGATTTGACAGCAAGACCTCAGGGGAGGCACTTAGCAGAGGCCCTTTGTGACTGACATACACAGAGGGGAGGGGAGGGGAGCTGTCGGCTGCTTCCTTTGCTCTTGCAACTCCCTCTTAGCCAATTCTGCCTGCTTTGGGTCCCATCCTGTTGGCACTTGTGTGTTTCCCCCTGAGAAGGAATGGAGACCTCTCGCGTTAAATGATTTTTGTGGTTTGTGGTTTGTGTTTTATTTCAATTCTTTTCAAGATGGTAACATTCTAGAACATTCCTTACAACAGAGTTTACAGCAACAGAGTTTACAGCAACAGAGCTCCTAACAACAGAGCTCCTAACAACAGAGCTCCTAACAACCACGTTCAGAACAACCGAGTTTAATACTGTGAAAAGGATGAAGTAGAATCACAGAATCAACCAGGTTGGAAAAGACCTTCAAGATCATCAAGTCCAACCTATTACCCATAACATTTCTTTTAGAACCTGTAAGTAGTTACAAAAGACGGAAATAGCATGAACAATTTCCAAATGATACCCTGCTCATATTTTACAGCCATTGTCACGAGGCAGGGCGTGGGGTTTGATCTTCAGTTCTGCATCGAAGAGATGCAACAAAACCAGCAGATTTTGTAACAAACATCCAGGTGTTTTTACTTTAAAATACAAAAGTACCAGAATACAATCTTAGGGCACTTTAGGTTCATTAAAAACAGTACAACTAGCCATTGCTCTGTCCTGGCACTTCCTATGTCCAGAAGTTCTCAGAAATGCTCCTGTTCTTTCTCGGTCCTGTTTTGGCTCCTATGGTGCCGAGCTTTTCCTGGAGCTGAGCTGCCTTTTTTCCCCCTCTTTTTTTTTCTTTTCTTTTTTTTGTGTCCACTGGAAGCTGAACTTCTGTCTGGAATCTTCATCTCCTTTATCACTTCACTGTGATATTAATGATGCTGATGTCCTCCTAGGGCTTGTCAGTTTGGGGATTGACTTTTACATTTGAGATTCTCTGCACAACTTCCATTCCTTTAGTCACCCGTCCAAACACACTGTGCTTGTTGTCTGGCCATGGAGTTGGAACCACTGTTATAAAAACCTGAGATCCGTTCGTATTTGGTCCTGCATCAGCCATGCTGAGAGTACATGGTCTGTCGTGTCGTAAAGTTGAGTGAAACTCATCTTCCAATTCTCCTGCCCAAATACTTTCACCGCCCCTTCCTGTACCAGTTGGATCACCAGTCTGAATCATGAAACCCTTGATGGTACGGTGAAATATGTGTCATAACAACCGAGCTGATAACAATGGAGTTTAGAAGCAGTAGAGTTCATAACAATAAAGTTTATAACAAGAGAGTGTATAAGCAATAGTTTAGAACAACAGAGTCTGCAACTACAGAGTTCCTAACAACAGTCTGTAACAATGGAGTTGAGAAGCAGTAGAGTTCATAACAATAAAGTTTATAACAAGAGAGTGTATAACCCTAACCCTAACCCCAACACTAACCCTAAACCCTAACCCTATAACAAGAGAGTGTATAAGCAATAGTTTAGAACAACAGAGTCTACAACTACAGAGTTCCTAACAACAGAGTCTGTAACAATGGAGTTCGGAAGCAAAAGTAGGTGCAGGGAGCACTGTGTGCAGGGCTGGAGCCTGTCACGTTCTCACTCCTCTCCTTCAAGGGCTTGGGGCCTGCCAGCTGCTTCGCACGTTCCTCAGCAGTTCTTGACTTCTTTCTCCCCAGAACTCAGCCTGCTGCTGCTGGGGGTGCTGGCAGCCTTCTGCACAGTGCTTCCCACCCTCTCAGCCTCGATAAGGATTACAGCAGGAGCAGCCCTGCAAGAGAGGTTTTCCATGGCAGTCTTGGGGAGGGGAACTGAGGTCACCAAGGGCATTAGCAGCCTTGGCAAGAGGAACAGGGGACCTGGAGAATCAAAGCCCAGCATAAGCACGGGAGGCTTGGCTGGAGGAGGAGTTGTGAGGGGCAAAGGCTGAGAGCTGCAGAGCAACAGCTCCATGGAGTGGCTCTTCTTGGGGCTTAGCAACACCTGGCACAGATCCTGCCTGCAGCTCCACCTGTTTCAGAATGAGGCTCTGCAGCTACTGTCAGGTCCCTGATGATGCAAGTTTTGGGGTCCACCACGAGTGCTGGTCAGGGTCAGAGCCCTGCCATCCCCTCGGGCAGCCTTGCCCACACATTTGATTGTCCCACCACTCTGACTGCTGCTTCCTATGGGATGCTCCACCCCAAAGATGCAAGTGGAGAAAACCACACCAGACACCTGCCGGCTAATCCTGCTGGGGGTCCTGGCCCTTGCTGGGGCTTTACCTGTCCCTGCTTTGCTCTGGGGGATCCAAGTCGCCTGTCTTCCCCACCTCCAGCTGAACTGGATTGGGACCAGCAGCTTCCATGGATTCCTGCCATAAAAGGGGACAAATCAAGCTGTCTGTCGTGGCTTGGAGCAGAGAGAAACTCCAGAGCCAGGAACATCACTGCCCGCTGCTCTCTGCTGCTGAGCCGGGGCAGCTTCCGCTGGCAGTGCAGCAGGGGGCAGAGCTCACTGCCAGCACCTGGGGAGGGTTTAAAGCACTGTCCTGGCAAAAGGACAATCATCATCTTGATGAGAAATGACTGACTGAGAAAGCTCTCCGAGGGGGAAGCTCAGTGCTAACTCAAGGGGTTGAAGCGGGATCCAGGCCCTTAGGATCAGTTCCCTTGCAGTTCTGATGGTCCCCCAACATGTCAGGAGAAGCTGTGCTAGAAAGAGGCAACCTCCCAGCCTGAGGGAGATGCCCAGCCCCAGGCACCCAGCAGGCCTTACCTCTTCTTGCTGGCCTTCGGGTTTGGCACTCTCCTCCTTCTTCCTCCTCTCTGGCAGAAGGTCATCCAGCAAGCTGAGCTCCCGCTTGGAGAAGCAGAACTCCATCGCCTTCCGCACCAAGACCACAGCCAAACTCTTCACAAACAAGAGGGCAGATAGGGTGAGGCCAGAGCTGAGCCTTCCATCTCCCTGCAGACATGGCCTGCTGAGCAGCAGCAGCTCTTACCAGCAGGGGGAAGATGATGGCAGCAGGGGACATCTTGATGAGGCAGAGCACGGTGAGGCAGAGGACCTGGATCAAGGTGAAGAGGTGCACCTTGCGCAGGGGGACGTGCCGCAGGTAGATGTAGTCCGGCTGGTGCTTCCTTGACATCAGAACCAGCAGCAAGCGCTTGAAGAACTGCAAAGGCACAGGCCAAGAGCTGCCAGCTGAGCACTGCAGAAGCTTTCTGGCCCTGCTGACACCTGGAGGCTCTTTGCAGGATGCTGCTTGAAAGGAGGCGGCCCGAAACCTGCTCTGGACGCTCCTCCTGGGGGCAGCAGCCACTTTCCCTCCCCTCCAGCTACCAACCGGCTTGCCCACGGGAGCTGCCACCGACCTGCCCTTCCTCCATGCTGTTCTCTTCTCTACCTTTCCTGGCCCACTGAACGCCCCTGCAAGCGCTGCCAGCAGCAGTGGAAGCTGCCTTCCCTCGGCACTGAATTCCCCCCTTTTCCCCTCAGCAAACCCTGCCCTGCCCTAGCCCCTGAGCCGAGCACGCCGAGGAACTGCTGCTGCCAGCCCCAGAGATCTCCTGGGCCCCCACCAACCTCTCCCTCACACCCAATGCTTTCCCTGCGCGCTTGCAGAGAGACTTTGCCGCGGCCCTGCGCTGGCCTTGCTGCCGGGCAGAGGCGGCAGCAGGGAGCAGCCGTGCTGCAGGCTGCCGCTGAGGCAGTACCTCGAGTCCTCGGAGCGACGACACAGCCATGTAGAGGAGGATGCCGTAAAGCACAGGCATGGGGATGAGCTGCGGAGGAGAAGGCAACGGTCTGTGCCTGCCGTGGCACTGGCAGGCTCACCACCCTGCTCTGCGGGCGCTGCGGGCGCTGCCCACGGCCGCCTGAACCCCCAGCAGGGCTGGCCCTCAAAGACAGCTGGAACCCAATGCGCTGGGCGCTGCTCGCTTGCCTCCAGCGCACCCCGCTGGGGGCCGAAGGGCTGCAAAGCAAAGCCCAAGCTGCTTCCCGGCACAGCTCAAGCCCCAGGCTCGGGGATCACCTCCTCCTCCGCTCCACAGCTCCCGGGGGCTGCAGAGGCGCTGGGATGTGTGTGTCTCAGTGCCACAAAGCCGGTGCTGGTCGGGGGTTGGCATTGCCCTCTCACCTTTAACACCGAGGTCAGGAAGACGGAGCAGCCCATGAGCACAAAGACCATCACGCCGGTGACTCTCTGCTCTCGCACCCCCAGGCACCTGGGCTGCTCTCCTGGAGCTGAGCCGGCAGACTCCACCTTGAGGCTCTTCACGTGGGTGATGGACAGCACAGTGGCAACCACAAACCAGGGCAGGCCCATCAGGGAGCACACCCCGAGCAGCACAGACAGCACAAAGAGGTCCAGGCGGTAGCCACGTCCTTTCTGCAAGGAAGGCAGCAAAAGAAGGAGCAGAGCATCCCACAGCACAAGAGCAAGGGCAGGCTCACAAGTCAGACTCTGCCCCTGCTTGAGCCGGTCCTGGCAGCACAGCAGAAGGCTCCCTTCCCTCAGCTGCTGCCACCACTTCACAAGCACAGCACATTGCTCTCCTGCACCCAGCTCCATGTGCTGCTGCAGCAGACTGCTTGTCTCAGCTCCCCTGTGCTTTGCTCCCTGGGGCACCACTGCTGCAGGAGAGCATCCTGCCACCCAGCCTGATGCTGGCTGCAGCCCAGGGCGGGGTGGGATGGGCTCATCTCTTGCAGCCTCTTACCTTCAGCTTGTGGTCCTTCCTGTTGACGACAGCAACCTCAATGTGCTGGTCCATGAAGATCAGGATGGTGCAGAGCAGAGCTGGGATGAGCGCAGCGAACACTGTCCACACAGGGTTGGGTCCTAGGGGGCTGATGAACCACCCGCGGTCGTCCCTGGTCAGCTGCAGCAAAGCACAGGCCTCAGCAGCAGCTCTCAGCCCAGACACTTCCCTGCCTTGCATTTTGCCTCTCTTCTCCTGAGGCAGAGCATCTCCCAGCCTTGGCTTCAGGTCACCCTCTCTGGTGGGCTCCAGCAGTGCCAGTGGCCTCTCTGCAGGCACCTGCAGATCCTTCTCCTGGAGGTGCCCAGCTTAGGGGCTGGCTTCTCATTGGCACAAAGAACGCGTGCCTTGGAGGCACAAGAGGAGATGGGCAGAGCACCAGCATGTCCTGCAGGCTCAGCCCCAGCCTGCCCTGCCATCCCCTCCCTTGTGGCACCCCCGAGGGCTGAAGCCAATGCCAAGCCAAGCAGCCTCATTACCTTGATCTCACTGGGCACCGGGAGCTTGGGCGAGGGGATCCCAACCAGGGAGTCGATCAGCACCATGGTGACCAGGGTGAGGAAAAGAGCAAAGTCCCTGGTGAGGGAGTGTACTTTGGTGCTGAAGAGAGGGCTGCTCCTCAGGTTCTTCAGGAAGCTGGCCAGGGCAAAGGTGCAGAAGAGGAGGATGCAGCACCACAAGAAGACATTAGGCACGTAGGGGCCATGGGGCCCACAGGCAGGGCCTCGGAACTCTCCCCGCAAGTGCCGGCACTCCTGGAGAGACAGAGAGTCAGGACACAGGCGGTGAAGGTGTGGCCAGGACACGCTGGGTAAGGAGAGGGTGAGGAGGATCTGGCAGCAGCACGCTTGGCAGCCCCTTCCCAGCCGAAGGGCTCTGCCTTGTGCACCGGGGGGATGCCCCCTGGCGGCGGCACGAGGAAGCAGTGGCTCGGGGCACTCACAGTCACCGTGAGGTTTTGCCAGGCGATGCCAGGCACGTCCAGCTTGATGCTCTCCCAGAAACGCAGGGTTTCGAGGCTGGGCTGGGCTGGTGCCACACACTTGCAGCTGGCGGGAGAGAAGCCAGGAGAGGGGTAAGGAAAAGGCAAAGGAGAGGCAGCCCTGAGCTCCTGGCCAGAGGCAGCGGCCTTTAGCAGGGCAGCACTCACCCGTAGTTGGTGAGGGAGTCGATGGCGATGGGTATGTGCAGAGGGTAGGTGACTCGCAGCTGACTCAGCTTCTCCAGAGCCTCGTAGATGAAGATGAGGCAGATGAAGGAGGCGTAGGTGTCCTTGGTGAAGCGAGTGATGTAGCGCACCAGGGAGCTGGCGTCGGTCACCACCAGCACCAGGGAGAAGAAGGTGGTCCAGAGCCCGATGCACGCCCGCAGGGACAGGTAGGAGAGTGCCTGCTCCCTAGGGAAGCAAAGCCAGGTGGGAAGGGGGAGAGGCCAGCACGGGGCTGCCAGCTCTGCCTTCCCTGGGCAAACCTGGGAGCAGTTTAGGAGCGTGGCCAGGCTGGGGGTGGGGGGAAGGCAGTCTCCATCAAGTGCCACAGACAGCCTCGGGGCTGCAGCCTGGGCTCTGGAGCCGCGGGAGAAGAAGCCAAAGACTGACGGGGGGTTGTAGTCAGGCAGAGGTTAATCTCTTCTCCCAGGCAACCAGTACCAGAACAAGAGGACACAGTCTCAGGCTGAGCCAGGGGAGGTTGAGGCTGGAGGTTAGGAGGAAGTTCTACACAGAGAGAGTGATTGCCCATTGGAATGGGCTGCCTGAGGAGGTGGTGGGGTCGCCGTCACTGGGGGTGTTCAGGGCGAGGCTTGACAGGATGCTTGGTTGCAGGGTTTAGTTGATTAGGTGGTGTTGGATGATAGGTTGGACACGATGATCTTGAAGGTCTCTTCCAACCTGGTTCATTCTATTCTATTCTATTCTATTCTATTCTATTCTATTCTATTCTATTCTATCAGCAGTTGGGTTAAGGCCCTGGGGGCTAGTGGAGGTCAGGTGCCGGCTGTGGGAGGTGCTGTGGTCTCACATCACTCTCATGCCCTAACACCAGCACTGGCTGGGTTTGTGCCCAGTCACCTGCTGCCAACCGACCCCCAACAACTCCCCTCCTCCACCCTTCAGAGCCCCTGCAGCACCACCTACTAAAGCAGCAGCAGCCTGCACCAGCTCTGACACAGAGGCCAACTGAAACCTAACAACTGCCACCCAGAACAGCAAAGCCCAAGCATCTTCTCCTCCTCCCTGTCTCCTGCTGCAGCCTCTGCCAGCCCCTGGCTGTGGCAGCCAGCCTTACTTGCAGAACTGGTAGATGATCTTCTCAAAGACCAGGATGTGTCCGGTGCTGCCGAGGATGGTGAGAGGCTGCCCAGCCAAGAGGCAATAGACCACGCCGCACAGGCAGGCACCCATCAGGGACTCCATGGCACTCTGCGCGGGGGAGAGAGGCAGCAGGCACTAAAGAGATCATCCAGGGCAAGGCAAAACCCCCCAGCAAAGCCAGGTGAGCGCAGCAGGGACTTGTGCCCGAGGGCGGGCCCTCCCCGTGCCAGCCGGCAGAGAGAGCTGCTCACTATGTAGCCTTGGGTCGCCTCCCCCAGCAGGCCGCCGAAGGTGATGACAGGGCACATGCCGGCACAGTAGAGGAAGAGGACGGACGCCAGGCACTGCAGGCTGAAGGCGTCCCGAAAGTCGCTCCAGAACCGGGGCACTTTGCGCTTCACGTCCTGGAGGAGACCTCCGCAGAACCTGGAGGGAAGAACAGAGCCTGAGCGTGCTGCGGGAGGGGCTGTGCAGCTCTCTGCTGCACACGGGCAGCCACAAGCTCAGGGCAACTTGCAGGGCTGCAAAGCACAAGTCTGCTGGAGCCTGCTTTATAGCCAGGAGAAAGGGAGGCACACACCAGAGCTCCTGCAGCACAAGCAGGCCTGAGCCCAGAGCCCCTCCCCTCTGACCCTGAGCAGCAGCAGTGCTCTCCCTGGGGGTCTCTACCCCTCTGCCCCCACCCCAAATCCAGCAAAGCAGGGGCGATGCCGCTGCGCCTGAGCCCAGCTGCCCACCTCTCCCCCTGCCGGGCCCAGGGCAGGGAGATGGAGCTGTGCAGCCCCTGCCCCAAAGCAGCTAAGGCCAGAGCCCTGCTAGAAGGGCAGCTGCAGGCTCCCGTTTCCAAGGCCAGCAGAACCAAGGCCACCCAGGGGCAGCTCACATCACCTTCCTGTCCGCTCCAGCTCAGGCTCAGTGTGTCTCGCCGGCTCGCTGGGCGCAGCACTGCCACCCACAGCTCCTGGCACCTTCCTTTTCTCCTGGGAAAATGGGAGCAAGGTACAGATGCCCACCTGTGAGCATTCCTCCTGCTCTGGCTCTGGCACTGGCAGAGGGGCACCTGGAGAGCCTGGCCCCCTGAGCACATCCCCAGCCGTGCTGCCACGCTGCCCGTGCCCCTCACGCCTCCCTCCCTGCAGCACCCACCTGGGGAGGGACCTTTTCCGGGGGCTCAATTCGGATGGAGGGATCCCACTGGCTTGTTGGCAAGACCTTCACCTGCTCCAGGAACTCTTCCAGGCCAGCCAGCAGGTCCCCTGGCTTCTTGCCTCTATAGGCAACTGCTTGGAAAACCTGCCAGCAGGAGGCAAGCTGCTGAGAGGACAGCCCCCCTTGGATGCCCTCTCCGGGGCAATCGGCTCCTGCCTGAATGCAGGGGAATCTTCCCCACCATTCCTGCTGGGGGCAGGCAACATTCCCCCAGAGCAAACATCTGTCCACTGTGGCAGGTGCAATCATCTCCTGCACAAGGTCCCCATCCCCAGTGGCACCCCACAGCCTTTTGCTTAAAGCCAGAGGTGAGCCAGAGCTCCCTTATCTGGTGGTACCTCATCAATCATCAGAGTAGCCATGGCCCTGCCGACCTCATGGGACTGCTGGGCTTTTCCTGCTGGCCCCAGCAAAACAAACAGGAACCTGGGCAAGAAAAGCAAGATGAGGAAGAAGAAGGTGTCCTTGCTCCAAGAGCACCCAAGGAAAGCCCCAGGAGCTGCCAGCCCAGAGTCTGGCTCCAGTGGGGACACACAGGCAATGAATCTGAAATTCATCAGAATCGGTCCCAAACTTAGTCTGGGGCCAAGGGCCGTTCAGATGGGCTGGTGGCTGTCACAGCTCCAGCAGGGAAGGGAGACACAAAGGCAAGGGGGGGGGAGGCGGAAGGGGCGGGGAGGGGGTTGGGGGGGGGGCGGGTTTGTTCCCTTCGCAGCCCCACTGATGCGTGGAGCTGGATGCCGTGGTGGGGGGCTCTTGGGAAAGCAAAGCTGTGTGCTTCTCACTCAGACCTGGTTGGGATGGGCACTTGGGTCGGCCCCGGGAGCAGCACAGCCTGGGCCAGGCGGACAAAGGCCAGCAGGGGCTGCTGAAGGGCCCCCAGCTCCCCTACGAGCAGGCTGCAGGCTTCGGCCCCGCTGGGAATTCTCTTCAGCAAGCGCAGCTCCTCCTGGCCACAAGAAGCAATCCTCAGGCAGCTGCCCCGAGAGCAAAGCCCTCGACGCTCTGCAGCCCACCCTGGGGCCACCTTGCCAGAGCCAATCAGGCCCTGAAGGCAGAAGAAAGCTGCAGGGCTCTCACCTTGCCTAAAGCCCTTGTGGAGCTCTCCTGCTTCCTTCCTTCTTCAGCCACAGCAGCGTCTACAGAAGGCTCAGGGCTGAGTGCTGACACTGGTAGGGAAACAAAGGCACTTGGAGAGGTGGGCAGGTTGCCACTGCTCTGCCAGGATGAGCCTGCTGGGACCCAAGACCTGCAGAAGCCTTCAGCAGCTGTCAGAGCCCTGGAGAACAGCTCACCTCGGGCCACAGCCCTGGCAAGGAAGCTCTTCCTCTCCTTGTTGTGATGCTGCAGCAGAAGCACTTCTCGCACTCTCGCCCGTGCCTGCTCATCAAGCCCTGAGCTCTGTCCCTGCTGGTGCAGGATGGCATCTGGGGGGGGCAGAGGGAAAGAAGCCATCAGAGCAGAACCCCCCAGTCCCAACCCTGTTTCTAAGAGCAACCTGCCAAGCCCTGACTCCTGCTTCTCTTTGGCTGGAGAATGCTCTGCAGTCGCTTCTCTAACCCCACAAATTGCTTCCAAGAGGATCCCACCCTGGAGGCAAAACCCAGTGCCAGGGTTGGGCACCCAGCCTCTGCTTAAACCCACAGCAGGACTCCTGGCTAGGAGCCTGCCACTGGGGCAGGGTTTGACTGGGGAGGGAAGGGCAGCAGAGGCAGCTGAGTTGGGCTGTTGCCAGAGGACACAGAAGGCAGGGTACCTGCAATCTCTTCCATGCTGTTGGCACCGATGTCCAGCAGCACTGTGCCACTGCTGATCAAGCTCCTCAGCTCCAAGAGGCTGCGCAGGGACAGTGTGCTCACGTAGGGCTTGCTCCAGCATTCACTACCATCTTCCATGTCCTCCTCGAACTTGAACCACCTGCAGGCACAGGATGTGATCAGCCCCAGGGATGGGAAAGGTGCCCCCAGCTTTGGCAGCCCTTTGAGAGAGCTGGGGGGTAGCAAGAGAAGAAGGCTCCTGGCAGCAGCAGCAGCAGCTGTGAGAGCTTTGCATCCCTCAGGGAGGAAAGGAGAGCTCTGAGTGCTGCTGGCCCAGGGCTCCTCTCCCACTGCTGCCAGCAGCAGGGCTTTACCTTGCTGCATCCTTCCACTCAGCAGCTTCACCCTCTGCCACGCAGATCTCAGCCATCTGGCAGAAGAGTTTGTGGGGAGCGTGCTGCTCGTCCTCCTGGCTCCCAAGGATGGGCTGCACCCGCTGGGATGGGCTGGCTGGGGGCAGAAGACAAAGCTCTGTGCTCTCAGCCTGCCTGAATCAGCTCTGTCCTGCTCTCATGTCAAGAGAGCACCAGTTCAGCCACAGATGCTGGGCTGGCTCCTCTCCCCTGGACTCCTCCTCTGCCCAGGCCTGCACACAGCCATGGAGCAGGAGCAGCATCTCTTCCACCTCTGACTCAGGGTGGGCAGCTTCCCTTCCCCACAGGGCCATTTTTAATGCCAGGATCCCTCTAAGGAAGAGGAGCCTCAGTCCATTATGCATGGAACTGCCTTGCCAGCCCCTCCTGAGCAAAGCCTGGCCAAAGGAGGCCTTGCTAAATGCTGCCATTTGCCTCAGTAGGGCAGCAAGCCACACAAGCGAGGCACAGGGAGCTGCTTGCAGAAGCCCCCAGGTGCACACAGCCCAAGGAGCTTAGGGAACAGCCTGGGGGCACTCACCCTGCCTGCCACAGCGGGGGGATCTGCTTCTCATCACCCGCCTCCTGCCCACGTCCCGGGCACGGTGGCCTGCAAAAGAAGAGTCACTTGCAGTGCTCTTGCTGCTGCAGAGGTGGGGGAGGCAGTGCCACTGTTCAGCCAGAGCAGCCCTTCCCAGGAGGAAGCACCACCTTGGTGCCTGGGGAGAAGGCACTGGGCTGCTGGCTCCTCTGCCAGGCTCTCCGTGCAGCCTTACTTTCCAACTCATCCTCATAGTGCAAGCTGGCAGTGCTGCTCCATTTGCCCTGGTCAATCACTGCCTCTTCGTCGTATTCCTGCTCAGCAAGGACAAGAGGGGCAAAGCTGTCTAGAGGTCCTTTACCTCCTCCCCCCCTGTGCCCACACATGTCCACAAGGATCCCATTTCTGCATGCCCCCTCCTCCTCCTCCAGGAAAACCCAAAAACGTGGACTTCAGGAAGGTTGGAAAAGACCTTTAAGATTCCTGAGTCCAACCAGACCCCAGCTAGCAGGAGCACTAAACTGTGTCCTGAAGCACCACACCTCCAGCTTCTTGAACAGCTCCAGGGATGGCAACTCCACCAGCTCCCTGGGCAGCCTGCTCCAGTGCCTGACCTCTCAGTAAAGAAGTTTGCCTCATGTCCAATCTACACCTCCCCTGGCACCATTCAAGCCCATTCCCTCTCATCCTGTCACTTCTTGCTTGGCAGAAGAGACCAACAGCAGCCTCACTCCAGCCTCCTTCCAGGGAGCTGGAGAGAGGTTTGGAGGAGCTTTGGCTTGCAGGAGGTTTTCCTTCCCATCCCCTCCTTGCTCCGAGCAGCGAGGCTGAAGCAGAGCAGAGCAACGCATCTCCTCCTGCCCATGCCTCTGCCCCCTGGGGAAATGCCTATGGGCTGTGGGGGACGGTTTTGCCCTGTCTGTGGGGGATGCTGGGCCCCTGGGCAGAGCCCCAGCCACGCTACCAGTAACTCCTTCAGGGAGGCCATTCGGTATCCTCCGTTCTCGTCCATCCTCGCCTCGCTGGCTGCCTTGGGAGACAATTGCACCTGGAGAGCAACCAAGGGGCAGATTCCCCCAGCACAGCAGAGCAGCCTCACGGAGAGGAGCTGAAGCTCAAGTGGCTCCCAGGGAGCACCAACACCCTGGAGACAGAGGTGGCCCATGGTGACCTCATAATGGGGGCAGTCAGAGTCATAGGGAAAGCAAAGGCCTAGGCACAGAGGAAAGCAAAAGTCCCCCTGGGCTGGAATGGGGTGAGGAAGAGGAGGGCCAGCAGGGCTGGCGCACAGACCCCAACAGACACCAAAGGCAGGCTGGGGACAAGGCAGGGCCTGCTCTGGAGCGGCCCTGGGGGCCAAGCTGCTCAGGGCCTTGTTTGCCTTTGTTCCATAGGGGCTGAGATCTGCTGCCAGGGAGCAGGGAGGGGCTGGGAGGGCAAGAGGAGAGCTGCTGCCTGCCCCCCAGCGCCAAGGGCTTCCCACAGGGCAGGGCGGCTGGGGCAGGGCCAGTACCTGTGCCCACACAGCGCTGCCAGCCTGGCCTGAGTGCGGCTGCCCAGGCAGCCGGGCCAGGGGCAGAGCCTGGCACAGCCTGGCACAGCCTGGCACAGGGCTGTGTGGGCATGTGCTGGGCTGGCACTGCTGCCTCTGGTGTCCTAGGGAAACACTGAGGGCACAGAGACTCCACAGGCACCTTTCCCTACAGGAAAACTCCAAGTGATCCACAACAAACCACAACTCTCAACCCTTCTTCTTTCCCCTGTCACAGGGGCAGCACCCAGCCGTGGGGCAGCACTTGGTGCTGGGGCAGCAGCTGACAGGGCAGGATGGCACTGCCATGGTGTCTGGGGTTCATGGGCACTGGGGCAGACTCTAAAGGCTCTAAAATGCCTTTCAAAGTAATTAAAGAAAGCAACTCTGTCTCGGATGTTGCCTTTGTTTCTCGGAGCTTGTCTGACTGTGTCAGTTCCATTGGGAAGTGTGCTGGGGGGCAGCTAAAGCTCTTCTGCTTAATGGCCACTGGGGGAGACTCGAAAGGCCAAAGGCTTCTCCACACCTCCAAAGCAGACCCAAAGCCCAGGACTCCTTCTCTGCCCCCACCTGGGGTTTGCCATAAGCCCCAGGGCTCTGATCCATCCCCCCAGAGTAGAATCACAGAATCAATAAGGTTGGAAGAGACCTCAAGGATCGTCAAGACCAACCTGTCACCCAACACCTCACGACAACTGAACCGTGGCTCCAAGTGCCACATCCAAGCCTTCTTTGAACAGCTCCAGGGATGAGGACTCCACCACCTCCCAGGGCAGCACATTCCAAGGGCCAATTACTCTTTCTGGGAAGAACTTTCTCCTCACCTCCAGCCTAAACCTCCCCTGGCACAGCTCGAGACTGTGTCCTCTTGTTCTGGTGCTGGGGGCCTGGGAGAAGACACCAACCGCCACCTGGCTACAACCTCCCTTCAGGGAGTTGGAGAGAGCAAGAAGGTCTCCCCTGAGCCTTCTCTTCTCCAGGCTAAGCAACCCCAGCTCCCTCAGCCTCGCCTCACAGGGCTGTGCTCCAGACCCCTCCCCAGCCTTGTGCTCCAGACCCCTCCCCAGCTTTGTTGCCCTTCTCTGGACACCTTCAGGAGTCTCAATGTCCTTCTGAAATTGAAGAGCCCAGAGCTGGACACAGGACTCAAGGTGTGGCCTAAGCAGTGCTGGGCACAGGGCACAAGGACTTCCCTGCTCCTGCTGGCCACACTATTTTCAGGCACAAAACTGCGCAGGCAAAATGTTGTCTGGCCCCGAAGGCCGCAGGTAAGGCCTGGTCTGGCCCTGAAGGGCACAGCCAAGCCTGCAACCATCCTCTCCCCACAGCAGAGAAGGAAGCTGCCTGCATCCAGGGAGAAGAGAGGGAAGGGAAGAGGCAAGAGCTGGGCTGGCTGCCAGCTGCAATAGAGTCAGAGAACAGAGTGATGGGAAGGAAATACCCAAAGGTTACAAATATCCTCTTCACACCTGGACCCCTCTGCATCTCCTGGAGCTCCTCTCTGTAGTTTGCTCAAGGCATAAGCCTCAGCCCATGACACAGCAGCCATGGTGCTGAGGCACATGGGGCAGTGCTGGGCCACGGTCGGACTTGATTTTAAAGGTTTATTGCCAAGCCACCCACTCCTGTGAGTCCATGACACAGATCCTTCCCCCACACAGAGGCACAGCCACAGCTCTGTGTGCTCCACACACAGCTCCCCTGCCCCTCACACACACACAGAGGCCAAAGGAGTCCCAGCAGCTCTGCATGGACACACAGAGCCACCCACGCCTCAGGCACCCCTGCAGCCTGCATGCCAAGATGCTGCCCTGCACCCACCCACCCTCACCATCAGACCCCCCACATCTCCTGCCCCAGTCCTGCTGCCCAGGGCCAGCCCCAAGCCTCTGTGTGCGCTCCCTGGCTGAGGCTGCACACCCAGGAGGGCAGAGGCTGCCACATGGTGGGGGAGAGCTCAGATCAGAACCAGCTCGGTGGCTCCCTCGAGAGAGCAGAGCTGGGCTGTGGTCAGTGAGAGTCAGGCAAGTGAGCCCTGCTGGCCACTGCCCCGCTTTTGGGGGCCACAGCAGCAGCCGCTCTCCTCAAGTGCCACCACTGCTGCTCCTCCCCAGGGGAAGCCTGGGAGCAGGGGCAGCAAGATTAGCTGGGAGGTGTCTGCTGTGCTTTTCTCCACCTGCATCTTTGGGGTGGAGCATCCCATAGGAAACCCTAGTCACGGTGGTGGGGAAATCAAATGTGTGGGCAAGGCTGCAGGGGGGGATGGCAGGGCTCTGACCCTGACCAGAACTCATGCTGGGCTCTTGCAGGGCTGCTCCTGCAGTAATTCCTATCTGGCCTGAGAGGGTGGAAAGCACTGTGTCGAATGCTGCCAGTAGCACCACCAAAAGCAGTCTGAGTTCTGAGGGGAAAGAAGTCAAAAACTGCTCAGCAACACTTGAAGCAGCTGGCAGGCTCCAAGCCCTTGAAGGAGAGCAGTGACCATGTGCCTTTGGGATGTGCCAGCACAGAGCAGAAGCAGCTTGTGGTGATGTGGAGCATTCCCAACAAAGCCATGCAGGTGTTGTCAGTGAGCCTGGCTGCATTGCTGGCACTGAGCAGCTCCAGAGCAGCACAGGGAGGGGCACTTTGCAGGCAGAGGGAGGCTGCTGGTGTTGAGCCTCAGTGTGTCCCTGTGTGTGCTGCTGTGGTGCAGCAGTGGCAGAAGGGCTGCCAGCCCTGCGGCACCCGGAGCACTCTCTGATTCCTGCTCTCCTTTCTCTTGCTTCCAAACACAAAATTCTTCTCTGCTCCCTTGGATGCATTCTCCACTTTCTTCCGGGTGTTGAACTGCTGCAGCAGGTCCAGAGGAGGCCACAAAGATACCAGAGGGCTGGAGAACCTTCCCTATGGGGAAGGGCTGGGAGAGTTGGGGCTGTTCAGCCTGGAGAAGGCCCCAGCGAGCCCTCAGAGCAGCCCTCCAGTACCTGAAGGGGCTCCAGGAGAGCTGGGGAGGGACTTTGGACAAGGGCTGGGAGTGCCAGGCCCAGGGACAGTGGCTTTGAGCTGAGAGAGGAGAGATTGAGAGTGGAGAGGAGGAAGAAATTGTTGAGAGTGAGGGTGGGCAGACACTGGAACAGGTTGCCCAGGGAGGCTGTGGCTGCCTCCTGCCTGGAGGTGTTGCAGGCCAGGCTGGATGAGGCCTTGAGGAGCTTGGGCTGCTGGGAGGTGTCCCTGCCCATGGCAGGGGCTTGGATCTAGATGATCTTGAAGGCCCCTTCCAAGCCAAAGCATTCTGTGATTCTAGGGTTCCTCATCGCGGCCTGGTCTCTGCTCTGGTTTGGGGTCCTGGCTCCAGTGAACTCTTCCCTCCCTCACTGGTACCTGAGAGGGATGCCCTCTGTGGTGGGACCATGGAGGGAGTGTCCCAGCAGCTGGGCTAAGGGGAAGGAAGGGCATTTGCTCCCTGTGTGCCACATCTACATCACACTTGGTTGTATGTTTCTTGCTTGTGGCTTTGCTTTGGCTCTGCCACCGCCCTGGAAGCTGCAGAATGCAGAACTGTCCTCTCCTTGTCCCTGGCTGTAAGCTGAGGGTAAGGGAGCTCTTAGAACTGCACCTTGGAATCTGCTCTGCAGTGACAGGAGAGGCCAAGGGAGGCCTGGAGACTGTGCCCTGGGGCCGCTGCCTCCTTTCTTCCTCCTTCTTCCTTCATTTTCCCTGGAATTCTTTTTCTTCACCTCTGTCCTCGCAAAGTCTCTTCCCTGGCACGCTGGCAGCAGCTGGCAGGAAAGCAGGAAGATTCTTCTCCTTGCACCTCCTTCAGCAGCTTATTGTTACACAGGCTATTTTTCACACAAGCTGTTAGCTTCCCTAATTACACTAATATTTCACTCTACTCTTCAGGCTTCCACGTAAATAGAATCAAGCAAACCAAATAGAAACAACGATAGCAAAGGCAAAGAATAAGGAACATTTTATAGTAAAAGAAAACATTTTACTCCTATCTTACAATTTCCTGTGTCTGGTTCCCTGTCCCACTTTTTAGTTCCATACTTCTGCTTCAGAGTTCCTCTTAATCAAAATCACCTGATGGACAGGAATTAGCACTCCACTGATCACAATCCCTCCTCTTCTTTTGAACGCCATTAATTCGTGCCTTAGCTTCCGGTTTGGCCAAAACCAGCTGAATTTTGGTTGGTTCTGGCTTTGGTTGGTGTATCTTTACAACCAGGAGAGGTTGCTGATCTTCTCTACTAGTTCCTAGCCGAGTGGCAGTGAATTCCACGTCCTGAACTATAGTCTGAATAAGTCTCGTGAGACAAGGAATCCTACAAGGAATGATCAATAATCCCCCAAACAATTCCCCTACTACTGTTCCCAAGCGTCTCCACCATTCTCCTCCATCCCATATTTCCACAACTGGCATATGAATCATCCTCTATGGCATCACATGCATCCAACTTAACCCACTGTGGCTCACTGAGCTTTGTGAAAATCACACTTTTCCCTACCAGCCTCCCTTGCTGGCTATTTGTTCTCACCTCTCTCCAATACTGAGAGGGCTTCTCCTTCGGATCATAAGAGGTTATCCTCCCATTTCCATTACCCCGGGCATACGCTCTCAGATTCATATCACAAGGGCTTCATTTGGCTCCCTTACACTCGTAGATGGGCTGATACACCAAGGTTTGGCTAACCACCATCCCCTGTCGGGTGGCACTTACGCAATCACTGCAGTTTTGTGCTTGTCCCAGGACCAACAGGGCTCCATAGAGCATCAGAAGAGGTCCGCTCGGGTCCACGCTACCCGGCGGTCTCAGCCCTACGTGGTTGCAGCCCTCGGCAGAGCTTCTTGAGCCGCGGTCCTGGTTCCTTCCTCGGCCTCGCCCTCTTCCGCTTTGCAGGAGCTGGTCCGAACTGACTCTCTTGGCCCAGTTCTCCTTACCTCTTTATCCTACAAATTACTGTATGCTAACTCCAATGCGACCTTTTTCTACACTACAGCAATAGCCCTGCAGTAAGGATATCTACACTTTACCCCTGCTAAATGATTTCTTGCACTGAAACCACTCGGCTATGAGATTCCACCCTGCTAAAGCCTGGAGTCTTGTAGCCACCGGTGTATTTCTTCTCTTGCAGTTTCTCAGCCTTAAACTAACTCCACAGTCATTGCAGGGGCTTGCCAGATACTCTAAGCTGCATGACAATGTATTCATTCACGGGCACATAACAACATTTGCTCACCGATGCACAGCAATACTTGCAAGGTCAATCTCTTCTTGGCCCATCAAAGGCTCCACAAATTCACCACAGCTTCCCACAATTCCCCCCTTTTGGTTTTCTGCTGCAAATGTTGGTTTGATCATCTGCTGCAGGGCCCTTTGCAAGAGACTAATCAGGCAAGGCAACATCAGTAACATCACAATCACAATTAGCAATATTAAGGACCCAGCTCTAACAAGCGAAAGAAACCAAGCAGAGAAGGCCCATCCTTTACACAATGCTTCCAACCAACCTTCATTATCAGTCTGCAAATGTGTTGCTCTCTATTCCAGTTCTTGAATGTGCTTATGTAGAGAGACCGAAGGCTCTAACAGATTCATGCCACACGAGCCTTCAAACTCTTGACAACTCTCACCTTGCCCTAACAACAAAATCTACAGCGGTTCTGTTTTGCAAGGCAGCTTACACCATGCCGTTGGCTCAGCACTGGTGGGGCTCACAGCAAAAGGGGAAACAATGAGAGAGAACAGAAACTCTTTTGCCAGTTATGGCCTGGATTTCAACGTGCGTCACGGCATCATGGCTGAGCCACGGCATCATGGCTGAGCCACAGAGGGCTGTAGCGCACGTGCAGGGTCGGAGCTGCGCATTCTCACACCTGAATCACCAGGTGTTACCACGCGAGCCGCAAGGGATGGCCACCGCCACAGAGGATGAGAGCTTCCCTTTAACTCTTTGACATTATTATTTGACCATGACAGACTGCTGAGTTACCATGTGAACATATTCTCAAATCAATTAAGCGATTATGAGATTCAGGTCTAAGTTAGATGTTTTCTGTTGACATCTCTGAAGTTAGGGCCTTTCAAACCATTGAGGTAAAAGGTGCTCCCTGATCAGAATCGAGAGTTCCAATTAAACCAAAACATGGTAGAAGAATAGACTAGACTAGACTAGACTAGACTAGACCAGGTTGGGAGAGACCTTCGAGATCATTGCGTCCAACCTATCATCCAACACCACCTAATCAACTAAACCATGCAACCAAGCACCCTATCAAGTCTCCTCCTGAGCACCTCCAGTGTTCAGGTGTCTCTGTGTCTCTGTGGTTCTATGATTCTGTAATGCTATGCACAGCCCTTGAGCTGTGTGATTCCATACCCTTACAAAGCCCAGGAGCAATTCCCATCGGAGGGTTCCCAGATGACTTGCTGGGGCCTGCAAGGCTGATGAGGAGACACAGTATCCGTATAGGTAGAACCAACAGCCCCAACCCACCAGGATGAGCATCCAAACTGTAAGGAAAAATGTCTATAACTGTCTGAGGGCTGGGGGTCAGGAAGGAAGGGACAGGGACAGGCTCTGCTCACTGTGCCCTGGCATAGGCCAAGGGGCAATGGATGGAAAGTGCAGCCCAGGAGGTTCCAGATCAGCAGGAGGAGGACCTTCTTGCCTGTGAGGCTTCCAGACACCTGGAGCAGGCTGCCCAGAGAGGTTGTGGAGCCTAAGGAGGCTCTGGAGCCTTTGCAGCCCTGTCTGGATGTGTTCCTGTGAGACCTGTGCTGGATTCTATGCTCCTGTTCTGCCAGGGGGTTGGACTGGATGCTATTTGGAGGTCCCTTTCAACCCCTAGCATCCTGTGGTCTGTCAGCCTGTTCACAGAGGAGACAAGAGGAATCTTGTAAAACTTTATTTGTAGCAAGGGAGAGTCCACCGGACAATTCCCTCTGGGGTCTCTCCCATTGCTGGAAGGCAGAGCTTCCCTTCTAGCCTCAATTCCCAGACACACATTTCCCTCTCCCTTTCCCCCCTGGCAGAGCTACTCAGGATTTACGGTCTCCCTGAAACGCCTCCTGCATGTCCCCCTTCACATGGCACCCCCTGCATCACACATCCCAACTGCATTTCAATTAGGTTCTTCACTCCTCTGGGGGGAGAAGTTAACATGCAGTAGCCTGGGAAGCCTTTGCTCTGTCCTAACAGTTCAGCAGTTGAGGCTGTGTTCGGTGTCTGCCCTCTTCACACAGCCTCCTGCTGATTTGACAGCAAGACCTCAGGGGAGGCACTTAGCAGAGGCCCTTTGTGACTGACATACACAGAGGGGAGGGGAGCTGTCGGCTGCTTCCTTTGCTCTTGCAACTCCCTCTTAGCCAATTCTGCCTGCTTTGGGTCCCATCCTGTTGGCACTTGTGTGTTTCCCCCTGAGAAGGAATGGAGACCTCTCGCGTTAAATGATTTTTGTGGTTTGTGGTTTGTGTTTTATTTCAATTCTTTTCAAGATGGTAACATTCTAGAACATTCCTTACAACAGAGTTTACAGCAACAGAGTTTACAGCAACAGAGCTCCTAACAACAGAGCTCCTAACAACCACGTTCAGAACAACCGAGTTTAATACTGTGAAAAGGATGAAGTAGAATCACAGAATCAACCAGGTTGGAAAAGACCTTCAAGATCATCAAGTCCAACCTATTACCCATAACATTTCGTTTAGAACCTGTAAGTAGTTACAAAAGACGGAAATAGCATGAACAATTTCCAAATGATACCCTGCTCATATTTTACAGCCATTGTCACGAGGCAGGGCGTGGGGTTTGATCTTCAGTTCTGCATCGAAGAGATGCAACAAAACCAGCAGATTTTGTAACAAACATCCAGGTGTTTTTACTTTAAAATACAAAAGTACCAGAATACAATCTTAGGGCACTTTAGGTTCATTAAAAACAGTACAACTAGCCATTGCTCTGTCCTGGCACTTCCTATGTCCAGAAGTTCTCAGAAATGCTCCTGTTCTTTCTCGGTCCTGTTTTGGCTCCTATGGTGCCGAGCTTTTCCTGGAGCTGAGCTGCCTTTTTTCCCCCTCTTTTTTTTTCTTTTCTTTTTTTTGTGTCCACTGGAAGCTGAACTTCTGCCTGGAATCTTCATCTCCTTTATCACTTCACTGTGATATTAATGATGTTGATGTCCTCCTAGAGCTTGTCAGTTTGGGGATTGACTTTTACATTTGAGATTCTCTGCACAACTTCCATTCCTTTAGTCACCCGTCCAAACACACTGTGCTTGTTGTCTGGCCATGGAGTTGGAACCACTGTTATAAAAACCTGAGATCCGTTCGTATTTGGTCCTGCATCAGCCATGCTGAGAGTATATGGTCTGTCGTGTCGTAAAGTTGAGTGAAACTCATCTTCCAATTCTCCTGCCCAAATACTTTCACCGCCCCTTCCTGTACCAGTTGGATCACCAGTCTGAATCATGAAACCCTTGATGGTACGGTGAAATATGTGTCATAACAACCGAGCTGATAACAATGGAGTTTAGAAGCAGTAGAGTTCATAACAATAAAGTTTATAACAAGAGAGTGTATAAGCAATAGTTTAGAACAACAGAGTCGACAACTACAGAGTTCCTAACAACAGAGTCTGTAACAATGGAGTTGAGAAGCAGTAGAGTTCATAACAATAAAGTTTATAACAAGAGAGTGTATAACCCTAACCCTAACCCCAACACTAACCCTAAACCCTAACCCTATAACAAGAGAGTGTATAAGCTATAGTTTAGAACAACAGAGTCAACAACTACAGAGTTCCTAACAACAGAGTCTGTAACAATGGAGTCTGGAAGCAAAAGTAGGTGCAGGGAGCACTGTGTGCAGGGCTGATGCCTGTCACGTTCTCACTCCTGTCCTTCAAGGGCTTGGGGCCTGCCAGCTGCTTCGCACGTTCCTCAGCAGTTCTTGACTTCTTTCTCCCCAGAACTCAGCCTGCTGCTGCTGGGGGTGCTGGCAGCCTTCTGCACAGTGCTTCCCACCCTCTCAGCCTCGATAAGGATTACAGCAGGAGCAGCCCTGCAAGAGAGGTTTTCCATGGCAGTCTTGGGGAGGGGAACTGAGGTCACCAAGGGCATTAGCAGCCTTGGCAAGAGGAACAGGGGACCTGGAGAATCAAAGCCCAGCATAAGCATGGGAGGCTTGGCTGGAGGAGGAGTTGTGAGGGGCAAGCCTGAGAGCTGCAGAGCAACAGCTCCATGGAGTGGCTCTTCTTGGGGCTTAGCAACACCTGGCACAGATCCTGCCTGCAGCTCCACCTGTTTCAGAATGAGGCTCTGCAGCTACTGTCAGGTCCCTGATGATGCAAGTTTTGGGGTCCACCACGAGTGCTGGTCAGGGTCAGAGCCCTGCCATCCCCTCGGGCAGCCTTGCCCACACATTTGATTGTCCCACCACTCTGACTGCTGCTTCCTATGGGATGCTCCACCCCAAAGATACAAGTGGAGAAAACCACACCAGACACCTGCCAGCTAATCCTGCTGGGGGTCCTGGCCCTTGCTGGGGCTTTACCTGTCCCTGCTTTGCTCTGGGGGATCCAAGTCGCCTGTCTTCCCCACCTCCAGCTGAACTGGATTGGGACCAGCAGCTTCCATGGATTCCTGCCATAAAAGGGGACAAATCAAGCTGTCTGTCTTGGCTTGGAGCAGAGAGAAACTCCAGAGCCAGGAACATCACTGCCCGCTGCTCTCTGCTGCTGAGCCGGGGCAGCTTCCGCTGGCAGTGCAGCAGGGGGCAGAGCTCACTGCCAGCACCTGGGGAGGGTTAAAAGCACTGTCCTGGCAAAAGGACAATCATCATCTTGATGAGAAATGACTGACTGAGAAAGCTCTCCGAGGGGGAAGCTCAGTGCTAACTCAAGGGGTTGAAGCGGGATCCAGGCCCTTAGGATCAGTTCCCTTGCAGTTCTGATGGTCCCCCAACATGTCAGGAGAAGCTGTGCTAGAAAGAGGCAACCTCCCAGCCTGAGGGAGATGCCCAGCCCCAGGCACCCAGCAGGCCTTACCTCTTCTTGCTGGCCTTCGGGTTTGGCACTCTCCTCCTCCTTCCTCCTCTCTGGCAGAAGGTCATCCAGCAAGCTGAGCTCCCGCTTGGAGAAGCAGAACTCCATCGCCTTCCGCACCAAGACCACAGCCAAACTCTTCACAAACAAGAGGGCAGATAGGGTGAGGCCAGAGCTGAGCCTTCCATCTCCCTGCAGACATGGCCTACTGAGCAGCAGCAGCTCTTACCAGCAGGGGGAAGATGATGGCAGCAGGGGACATCTTGATGAGGCAGAGCACGGTGAGGCAGAGGACCTGGGTCAAGGTGAAGAGGTGCACCTTGCGCAGGGGGACGTGCCGCAGGTAGATGTAGTCCGGCTGGTGCTTCCTTGACATCAGAACCAGCAGCAAGCGCTTGAAGAACTGCAAAGGCACAGGCCAAGAGCTGCCAGCTGAGCACTGCAGAAGCTTTCTGGCCCTGCTGACACCTGGAGGCTCTTTGCAGCATGCTGCTTGAAAGGAGAAGGCCTGGAACCTGCTCTGGACGCTCCTCCTGCGGGCAGCAGCCACTTTCCCTCCCCTCCAGCTACCAACCGGCTTGCCCACGGGAGCTGCCACCGACCTGCCCTTCCTCCATGCTGTTCTCTTCTCTGCCTTTCCTGGCCCACTGAACGCCCCTGCAAGCGCTGCCAGCAGCAGTGGAAGCTGCCTTCCCTCGGCACTGAATTCCCCCCTTTTCCCCTCAGCAAACCCTGCCCTGCCCTAGCCCCTGAGCCGAGCACGCCGAGGAACTGCTGCTGCCAGCCCCAGAGATCTCCTGGGCCCCCACCAACCTCTCCCTCACACCCAATGCTTTCCCTGCGCGCTGGCAGAGAGACTTTGCCGCGGCCCTGCGCTGGCCTTGCTGCCGGGCAGAGGCGGCAGCAGGGAGCAGCCGTGCTGCAGGCTGCCGCTGAGGCAGTACCTCGAGTCCTCGGAGCGACGACACAGCCATGTAGAGGAAGATGCCGTAAAGCACAGGCATGGGGATGAGCTGCGGAGGAGAAGGCAACGGTCTGTGCCTGCCGTGGCACTGGCAGGCTCACCACCCTGCTCTGCGGGCGCTGCGGGCGCTGCCCACGGCCGCCTGAACCCCCAGCAGGGCTGGCCCTCAAAGACAGCTGGAACCCAAAGCGCTGGGCGCTGCTCGCTTGCCTCCAGCGCACCCCGCTGGGGGCCGAAGGGCTGCAAAGCAAAGCCCAAGCTGCTTCCCGGCACAGCTCAAGCCCCAGGCTCGGGGATCACCTCCTCCTCCGCTCCACAGCGCCCGGCGGCTGCAGAGGCTGCGATGTGTGTGTGTCAGTGCCACAAAGCCGCTGCTGGTCGGGGGTTGCATTGCCCTCTCACCTTTAACACCGAGGTCAGGAAGACGGAGCAGCCCATCAGCACAAAGACCATCACGCCGGTGACTCTCTGCTCTCGCACCCCCAGGCACCTGGGCTGCTCTCCTGGAGCTGAGCCGGCAGACTCCACCTTGAGGCTCTTCACGTGGGCGATGGACAGCACAGTGGCAACCACAAACCAGGGCAGGCCCATCAGGGAGCACACCCCGAGCAGCACAGACAGCACAAAGAGGTCCAGGCGGTAGCCACGTCCTTTCTGCAAGGAAGGCAGCAAAAGAAGGAGCAGAGCATCCCACAGCACAAGAGCAAGGGCAGCCTCACAAGTCAGACTCTGCCCCTGCTTGAGCCGGTCCTGGCAGCACAGCAGAAGGCTCCCTTCCCTCAGCTGCTGCCACCACTTCACAAGCACAGCACATTGCTCTCCTGCACCCAGCTCCATGTGCTGCTGCAGCAGACTGCTCGTCTCAGCTCCCCTGTGCTTTGCTCCCTGGGGCACCACTGCTGCAGGAGAGCATCCTGCCACCCAGCGTGATGCTGGCTGCAGCCCAGGGTGGGGCGGGGTGGGATGGGCTCATCTCTTGCAGCCTCTTACCTTCAGCTTGTGGTCCTTCCTGTTGACGACAGCAACCTCAATGTGCTGGTCCATGAAGATCAGGATGGTGCAGAGCAGAGCTGGGATGAGCGCAGCGAACACTGTCCACACAGGGTTGGGTCCTAGGGGGCTGATGAACCACCCGCGGTCGTCCCTGGTCAGCTGCAGCAAAGCACAGGCCTCAGCAGCAGCTCTCAGCCCAGACACTTCCCTGCCTTGCATTTTGCCTCTCTCCTCCTGAGGCAGAGCATCTCCCAGCCTTGGCTTCAGGTCACCCTCTCTGGTGGGCTCCAGCAGTGCCAGTGGCCTCTCTGCAGGCACCTGCAGATCCTTCTCCTGGAGGTGCCCAGCTTAGGGGCTGGCTTCTCATTGGCACAAAGAACGCGTGCCTTGGAGGCACAAGAGGAGATGGGCAGAGCACCAGCATGTCCTGCAGGCTCAGCCCCAGCCTGCCCTGCCATCCCCTCCCTTGTGGCACCCCCGAGGGCTGAAGTCAGTGCCAAGCCAAGCAGCCTCATTACCTTGATCTCACTGGGCACCGGGAGCTTGGGCGAGGGGATCCCAACCAGGGAGTCGATCAGCACCATGGTGACCAGGGTGAGGAAAAGAGCAAAGTCCCTGGTGAGGGAGTGTACTTTGGTGCTGAAGAGAGGGCTGCTCCTCAGGTTCCTCAGGAAGCTGGCCAGGGCAAAGGTGCCGAAGAGGAGGATGCAGCACCACAAGAAGACATTAGGCACGTAGGGGCCATGGGGCCCACAGGCAGGGCCTCGGAACTCTCCCCGCAAGTGCCGGCACTCCTGGAGAGACAGAGTCAGGACACAGGCGGTGAAGGTGTGGCCAGGACACGCTGGGTAAGGAGGGGGTGAGGAGGATCTGGCAGCAGCACGCTTGGCAGCCCCTTCCCAGCTGAAGGGCTCTGCCTTGTGCACCGGGGGGATGCCCCCTGGCGGCGGCACGAGGAAGCAGTGGCTCGGGGCACTCACAGTCACCGTGAGGTTTTGCCAGGCGATGCCAGGCACGTCCAGCTTGATGCTCTCCCAGAAACGCAGGGTTTCGAGGCTGGGCTGGGCTGGTGCCACACACTTGCAGCTGGCGGGAGAGAAGCCAGGAGAGGGGTAAGGAAAAGGCAAAGGAGAGGCAGCCCTGAGCTCCTGGCCAGAGGCAGCGGCCTTTAGCAGGGCAGCACTCACCCGTAGTTGGTGAGGGAGTCGATGGCCATGGGTATGTGCAGAGGGTAGGTGACTCGCAGCTGACTCAGCTTCTCCAGAGCCTCGTAGATGAAGATGAGGCAGATGAAGGAGGCGTAGGTGTCCTTGGTGAAGCGAGTGATGTAGCGCACCAGGGAGCTGGCGTCGGTCACCACCAGCACCAGGGAGAAGAAGGTGGTCCAGAGCCCGATGCACGCCCGCAGGGACAGGTAGGAGAGTGCCTGCTCCCTAGGGAAGCAAAGCCAGGTGGGAAGGGGGAGAGGCCAGCACGGGGCTGCCAGCTCTGCCTTCCCTGGGCAAACCTGGGAGCAGTTTAGGAGCGTGGCCAGGCTGGGGGAGGGGGGAAGGCAGTCTCCATCAAGTGCCACAGACAGCCTCGGGGCTGCAGCCTGGGCTCTGGAGCCGCGGGAGGAGAGGCCAAAGACTGAAGGGGGGTTGTAGTCTATTCTATTCTATTCTATTCTATTCTATTCTATTCTATCAGCAGTTGGGTTAAGGCCCTGGGGGCTAGTGGAGGTCAGGTGCCGGCTGTGGGAGGTGCTGTGCTCTCACATCACTCTCATGCCCTAACACCAGCACTGGCTGGGTTTCTGCCCAGTCACCTGCTGCCAATCGACCCCCCACAACTGCCCTCCTCCACCCTTCAGAGCCCCTGCACCAACACCTACTAAAGCAGCAGCAGCCTGCACCAGCTCTGACACAGAGGCCAACTGAAACCTAACAACTGCCACCCAGAACAGCAAAGGCCAAGCATCTTTTCCTCCTCCCTGTCTCCTGCAGCAGCCTCTGCCAGCCCCTGGTTGTGGCAGCCAGCCTTACTTGCAGAACTGGTAGATGATCTTCTCAAAGACGAGGATGTGTCCGGTGCTGCCGAGGATGGTGAGAGGCTGCCCAGCCAAGAGGCAATAGACCACGCCGCACAGGCAGGCACCCATCAGGGACTCCATGGCACTCTGCGCGGGGGAGAGAGGCAGCAGGCACTAAAGAGATCATCCAGGGCAAGGCAAAACCCCCCAGCAAAGCCAGGTGAGCGCAGCAGGGACTTGTGCCCGAGGGCGGGCCCTCCCCGTGCCAGCCGGCAGAGAGAGCTGCTCACTATGTAGCCTTGGGTCGCCTCCCCCAGCAGGCCGCCGAAGGTGATGACAGGGCACATGCCGGCACAGTAGAGGAAGAGGACGGACGCCAGGCACTGCAGGCTGAAGGCGTCCCGAAAGTCGCTCCAGAACCGGGGCACTTTGCGCTTCACGTCCTGGAGGAGACCTCCGCAGAACCTGGAGGGAAGAACAGAGCCTGAGTGTGCTGCGGGAGGGGCTGTGCAGCTCTCTGCTGCACACGGGCAGCCACAAGCTCAGGGCAACTTGCAGGGCTGCAAAGCACAGGTCTGCTGGAGCCTGCTTTATAGCCAGGAGAAAGGGAGGCACACACCAGAGCTCCTGCAGCACAAGCAGGCCTGAGCCCAGAGCCCCTCCCCTCTGACCTTGAGCGGCAGCAGCAGTGCTCTCCCTGGGGGTCTCTACCCCTCTGCCCCCACCCCAAATCCGGCAAAGCAGGGGCGATGCCGCTGCGCCTGAGCCCAGCTGCCCACCTCTCCCCCTGCCGGGCCCAGGGCAGGGAGGTGGAGCTGTGCAGCCCCTGCCCCAAAGCAGCTAAGGCCAGAGCCCTGCTAGAAGGGCAGCTGCAGGCTCCCGTTTCCAAGGCCAGCAGAACCAAGGCCACCCAGGGGCAGCTCACATCACCTTCCTGTCCGCTCCAGCTCAGGCTCAGTGTGTCTCGCCGCCTCGCTGGGCGCAGCACTGCCACCCACAGCTCCTGGCACCTTCCTTTTCTCCTGGGAAAATGGGAGCAAGGTACAGATGCCCACCTGTGAGCATTCCTCCTGCTCTGGCTCTGGCACTGGCAGAGGGGCACCTGGAGAGCCTGGCCCCCTGAGCACATCCCCAGCCGTGCTGCCACGCTGCCCGTGCCCCTCACGCCTCCCTCCCTGCAGCACCCACCTGGGGAGGGACCTTTTCCGGGGGCTCGATTCGGATGGAGGGATCCCACTGGCTTGTTGGCAAGACCTTCACCTGCTCCAGGAACTCTTCCAGGCCAGCCAGCAGGTCCCCTGGCTTCTTGCCTCTATAGGCAACTGCTTGGAAAACCTGCCAGCAGGAGGCAAGCTGCTGAGAGGACAGCCCCCCTTGGATGCCCTCTCCAGGGCAATCGGCTCCTGCCTGAATGCAGGGGAATCTTCCCCACCATTCCTGCTGGGGGCAGGCAACATTCCCCCAGAGCAAACATCTGTCCGCTGTGGCAGGTGCAATCATCTCCTGCACAAGGTCCCCATCCCCAGTGGCACCCCACAGCCTTTTGCTTAAAGCCAGAGGTGACCCAGAGCTCCCTTATCTGGTGGTACCTCATCAATCATCAGAGTAGCCATGGCCCTGCCGACCTCATGGGACTGCTGGGCTTTTCCTGCTGGCCCCAGCAAAACAAACAGGAACCTGGGCAAGAAAAGCAAGATGAGGAAGAAGAAGGTGTCCTTGCTCCAAGAGCACCCAAGGAAAGCCCCAGGAGCTGCCAGCCCAGAGTCTGGCTCCAGTGGGGACACACAGGCAATGAATCTGAACTTCATCAGACTTAGTCTGGGGCCAAGGGCCATTCAGATGGGCTGGTGGCTATCACAGCTCCAGCAGGGAAGGGAGACACAAAGGCAAGGGCAGGGGGTTTGGGGGGGGGCTTGTTCCCTTGGCAGCCCCACTGATGCGTGGAGCTGGATGCCGTGGTGGGGGGCTCTTGGGAAAGCAAAGCTGTGTGCTTCTCACTCAGACCTGGTTGGGATGGGCACTTGGGTCGGCCCCGGGAGCAGCACAGCCTGGGCCAGGCGGACAAAGGCCAGCAGGGGCTGCTGAAGGGCCCCCAGCTCCCCTACGAGCAGGCTGCAGGCTTCGGCCCCGCTGGGAATTCTCTTCAGCAAGCGCAGCTCCTCCTGGCCACAAGAAGCAATCCTCAGGCAGCTGCCCCGAGAGCAAAGCCCTCGACGCTCTGCAGCCCACCCTGGGGCCACCTTGCCAGAGCCAATCTGGCCCTGAAGGCAGAAGAAAGCTGCAGGGCTCTCACCTTGCCTAAAGCCCTTGTGGAGCTCTCCTGCTTCCTTCCTTCTTCAGCCACAGCAGCGTCTGCAGAAGGCTCAGGGCTGAGTGCTGACACTGCTAGGGAAACAAAGGCACTTGGAGAGGTGGGCAGGTTGCCACTGCTCTGCCAGGATGAGCCTGCTGGGACCCAAGCCCTGCAGAAGCCTTCAGCAGCTGTCAGAGCCCTGGAGAACAGCTCACCTCGGGCCACAGCCCTGGCAAGGAAGCTCTTCCTCTCCTTGTTGTGATGCTGCAGCAGAAGCACTTCTCGCACTCTCGCCCGTGCCTGCTCATCAAGCCCTGAGCTCTGTCCCTGCTGGTGCAGGATGGCATCTGGGGGGGGGCAGAGGGAAAGAAGCCATCAGAGCAGAACCCCCCAGTCCCAACCCTGTTTCTAAGAGCAACCTGCCAAGCCCTGACTCCTGCTTCTCTTTGGCTGGAGAATGCTCTGCAGTCGCTTCTCTAACCCCACAAATTGCTTGCAAGAGGATCCCACCCTGGAGGCAAAACCCAGTGCCAGGGTTGGGCACCCAGCCTCTGCTTAAACCCACAGCAGGACTCCTGGCTAGGAGCCTGCCATTGGGGCAGGGTTTGACTGGGGAGGGAAGGGCAGCAGAGGCAGCTGAGTTGGGCTGTTGCCAGAGGACACAGAAGGCAGGGTACCTGCAATCTCTTCCATGCTGTTGGCACCGATGTCCAGCAGCACTGTGCCACTGCTGATCAAGCTCCTCAGCTCCAAGAGGCTGCGCAGGGACAGTGTGCTCACGTAGGGCTTGCTCCAGCATTCACTACCGTCTTCCATGTCCTCCTCGAACTTGAACCACCTGCAGGCACAGGATGTGATCAGCCCCAGGGATGGGAAAGGTGCCCCCAGCTTTGGCAGCCCTTTGACAGAGCTGTGGGGTAGCAAGAGAAGAAGGCTCCTGGCAGCAGCAGCAGCAGCTGTGAGAGCTTTGCATCCCTCAGGGAGGAAAGGAGAGCTCTGAGTGCTGCTGGCCCAGGGCTCCTCTCCCACCGCTGCCAGCAGCAGGGCTTTACCTTGCTGCATCCTTCCACTCAGCAGCTTCACCCTCTGCCACGCAGATCTCAGCCATCTGGCAGAAGAGTTTGTGGGGAGCGTGCTGCTCGTCCTCCTGGCTCCCAAGGATGGCCTGCACCCGCTGGGATGGGCTGGCTGGGGGCAGAAGACAAAGCTCTGTGCTCTCAGCCTGCCTGAATCAGCTCTGTCCTGCTCTCATGTCAAGAGAGCACCAGTTCAGCCACAGATGCTGGGCTGGCTCCTCTGCCCTGGACTCCTCCTCTGCCCAGGCCTGCACACAGCCATGGAGCAGGAGCAGCATCTCTTCTACCTCTGACTCAGGGTGGGCAGCTTCCCTTCCCCACAGGGCCATTTTTAATGCCAGGATCCCTCTAAGGAAGAGGAGCCTCAGTCCATTATGCATGGAACTGCCTTGCCAGCCCCTCCTGAGCAAAGCCTGGCCAAAGGAGGCCTTGCTAAACGCTGCCATTTGCCTCAGGAGGGCAGCAAGCCACACAAGCGAGGCACAGGAGCTGCTTGCAGAAGCCCCCAGGTGCACACAGCCCAAGGAGCTTAGGGAACAGCCTGGGGGCACTCACCCTGCCTGCCACAGCGGGGGGATCGGCTTCTCATCACCCGCCTCCTGCCCACGTCCCGGGCACGGTGGCCTGCAAAAGAAGAGTCACTTGCAGTGCTCTTGCTGCTGCAGAGGTGGGGGAGGCAGTGCCACTGTTCAGCCAGAGCAGCCCTTCCCAGGAGGAAGCACCACCTTGGTGCCTGGGGAGAAGGCACTGGGCTGCTGGCTCCTCTGCCAGGCTCTCCGTGCAGCCTTACTTTCCAACTCATCCTCATAGTGCAAGCTGGCAGTGCTGCTCCATTTGCCCTGGTCAATCACTGCCTCTTCGTCGTATTCCTGCTCAGCAAGGACAAGAGGGGCAGAGCTGTCTAGAGGTCCTTTACCTCCTCCCCCCCTGTGCCCACACAAGTCCACAAGGATCCCATTTCTGCATGCCCCCTCCTCCTCCTCCAGGAAAGCCCAAAAACGTGGACTTCAGGAAGGTTGGAAAAGACCTTTAAGATTCCTGAGTCCAACCAGACCCCAGCCAGCAGGAGCACTAAACTGTGTCCTGAAGCACCACACCTCCAGCTTCTTGAACAGCTCCAGGGATGGCAACTCCACCAGCTCCCTGGGCAGCCTGCTCCAGTGCCTGACCTCTCAGTAAAGAAGTTTTCCTCATGTCCAATCTACACCTCCCCTGGCACCACTCAAGCCCATTCCCTCTCATCCTGTCACTTCTTGCTTGGCAGAAGAGACCAACAGCAGCCTCACTCCAGCCTCCTTCCAGGGAGCTGGAGAGAGGTTTGGAGGAGCTTTGGCTTGCAGGAGGTTTTCCTTCCCATCCCCTCCTTGCTCCGAGCAGCGAGGCTGAAGCAGAGCAGAGCAACGCATCTCCTCCTGCCCATGCCTCTGCCCCCTGGGGAAATGCCTATGGGCTGTGGGGGACGGTTTTGCCCTGTCTGTGGGGGATGCTGGGCCCCTGGGCAGAGCCCCAGCCACGCTACCAGTAACTCCTTCAGGGAGGCCATTCGGTATCCTCCGTTCTCGTCCATCCTCGCCTCGCTGGCTGCCTTGGGAGACAATTGCACCTGGAGAGCAACCAAGGGGCAGATTCCCCCAGCACAGCAGAGCAGCCTCACGGAGAGGAGCTGAAGCTCAAGTG
Source organism: Dryobates pubescens (assembly GCF_014839835.1). Classification (NCBI taxonomy): domain Eukaryota; kingdom Metazoa; phylum Chordata; class Aves; order Piciformes; family Picidae; genus Dryobates; species Dryobates pubescens. Next base: position 12,358,216 of record NC_071641.1, read on the forward strand.
GCTCCCAGGGAGCACCAACACCCTGGAGACAGAGGTGGCCCATGGTGACCTCATAATGGGGGCAGTCAGAGTCATAGGGAAAGCATAGGCCTGGGCACAGAGGAAAGCAAAAGTCCCCCTGGGCTGGAATGGGGTGAGGAAGAGGAGGGCCAGCAGGGCTGGTGCACAGACCCCAACAGACACCAAAGGCAGGCTGGGGACAAGGCAGGCCTGCTCTGGAGCGGCCCTGGGGGCCAAGCTGCTCAGGGCCTTGTTTGCCTTTGTTCCATAGGGACTGAGATCTGCTGCCAGGGAGCAGGGAGGGGCTGGGAGGGCAAGAGGAGAGCTGCTGCCTGCCCCCCAGCGCCAAGGGCTTCCCACAGGGCAGGGCGGCTGGGGCAGGGCCAGTACCTGTGCCCACACAGCGCTGCCAGCCTGGCCTGAGTGCGGCTGCCCAGGCAGCCGGGACAGGGGCAGAGCCTGGCACAGCCTGGCACAGCCTGGCACAGGGCTGTGTGGGCATGTGCTGGGCTGGCACTGCTGCCCCTGCTGTCCTAGGGAAACACTGAGGGCACAGAGACTCCACAGGCACCGTTCCCTACAGGAAAACTCCAAGTGATCCACAACAAACCACAACTCTCAACCCTTCTTCTTTCCCCCTGTCACAGGGGCAGCACCCAGCCGTGGGGCAGCACTTGGTGCTGGGGCAGCAGCTGACAGGGCAGGATGGCACTGCCATGGTGTCTGGGGTTCATGGGCACTGGGGCAGACTCTAAAGGCTCTAAAATGCCTTTCAAAGTAATTAAAGAAAGCAACTCTGTCTCGGATGTTGCCTTTGCTTCTCGGAGCTTGTCTGACTGTGTCAGTTCCATTGGGAAGTGTGCTGGGGTGCAGCTAAAGCTCTTCTGCTTAATGGCCACTGGGGGAGACTCGAAAGGCCAAAGGCTTCTCCACACCTCCAAAGCAGACCCAAAGCCCAGGACTCCTTCTCTGCCCCCACCTGGGGTTTGCCATAAGCCCCAGGGCTCTGATCCATCCCCCCAGAGTAGAATCACAGAATCAATAAGGTTGGAAGAGACCTCAAGGATCGTCAAGACCAACCTGTCACCCAACACCTCACGACAACTAAAACGTGGCTCCAAGTGCCACATCCAAGCCTTCTTTGAACAGCTCCAGGGATGAGGACTCCACCACCTCCCAGGGCAGCACATTCCAAGGGCCAATTACTCTTTCTGGGAAGAACTTTCTCCTCACCTCCAGCCTAAACCTCCCCTGGCACACCTTGAGACTGTGTCCTCTTGTTCTGGTGCTGGGGGCCTGGGAGAAGACACCAACCGCCACCTGGCTACAACCTCCCTTCAGGGAGTTGGAGAGAGCAAGAAGGTCTCCCCTGAGCCTCCTCTTCTCCAGGCTAAGCAACCCCAGCTCCCTCAGCCTCGCCTCACAGGGCTGTGCTCCAGACCCCTCCCCAGCCTTGTGCTCCAGACCCCTCCCCAGCTTTGTTGCCCTTCTCTGGACACCTTCAGGAGTCTCAATGTCCTTCTGAAATTGAAGAGCCCAGAGCTGGACACAGGACTCAAGGTGTGGCCTAAGCAGTGCTGGGCACAGGGCACAAGGACTTCCCTGCTCCTGCTGGCCACACTATTTTCAGGCACAAAACTGCGCAGGCAAAATGTTGTCTGGCCCCGAAGGCCGCAGGTAAGGCCTGGTCTGGCCCTGAAGGGCACAGCCAAGCCTGGAACCATCCTCTCCCCACAGCACAGAAGGAAGCTGCCTGCATCCAGGGAGAAGAGAGGGAAGGGAAGAGGCAAGAGCTGGGCTGGCTGCCAGCTGCAATAGAGTCAGAGAACAGAGTGATGGGAAGCAAATACCCAAAGGTTACAAATATCCTCTTCACACCTGGACCCCTCTGCACCTCCTGGAGCTCCTCTCTGTACTTTGCTCAAGGCATAAGCCTCAGCCCATGACACAGCAGCCATGGTGCTGAGGCACATGGGGCAGTGCTGGGCCACGGTCAGACTTGATTTTAAAGGTTTATTGCCAAGCCACCCACTCCTGTGAGTCCATGACACAGATCCTTCCCCCACACAGAGGCACAGCCACAGCTCTGTGTGCTCCACGCACAGCTCCCCTGCCCCTCACACACACACAGCGGCCAAAGGAGTCCCAGCAGCTCTGCATGGACACACAGAGCCACCCACGCCTCAGGCACCCCTGCAGCCTGCATGCCAAGATGCTGCCCTGCACCCACCCACCCTCACCATCAGACCCCCCACATCTCCTGCCCCACTCCTGCTGCCCAGGGCCAGCCCCAAGCCTCCGTGTGCGCTCCCTGGCTGAGGCTGCACACCCAGGAGGGCAGAGGCTGCCACATGGTGGGGGAGAGCTCAGATCAGAACCAGCTCGGTGGCTCCCTCGAGAGAGCAGAGCTGGGCTGTGATCAGTGAGAGTCAGGCAAGTGAGCCCTGCTGGCCACTGCCCCGCTTTTGGGGGCCACAGCAGCAGCCGCTCTCCTCAAGTGCCAGCACTGCTGCTCCTCCCCAGGGGAAGCCTGGGAGCAGGGGCAGCAAGATTAGCTGGGAGGTGTCTGCTGTGCTTTTCTCCACCTGCATCTTTGGGGTGGAGCATCCCATAGGAAACCCTAGTCACGGTGGTGGGGAAATCAAATGTGTGGGCAAGGCTGCAGGGGGGGATGGCAGGGCTCTGACCCTGACCAGAACTCATGCTGGGCTCTTGCAGGGCTGCTCCTGCAGTAATTCCTATCTGGCCTGAGAGGGTGGAAAGCACTGTGTCGAATGCTGCCAGTAGCACCACCAAAAGCAGTCTGAGTTCTGAGGGGAAAGAAGTCAAAAACTGCTCAGCAACACTTGAAGCAGCTGGCAGGCTCCAAGCCCTTGAAGGAGAGCAGTGACAGTGTGCCTTTGGAATGTGCCAGCACAGAGGTGGGCAGAAGCAGCTTGTGGTGATGTGGAGCATTCCCAACAAAGCCATGCAGGTGTTGTCAGTGAGCCTGGCTGCATTGCTGGCACTGAGCAGCTCCAGAGCAGCACAGGGAGGGGCACTTTGCAGGCAGAGGGAGGCTGCTGGTGTTGAGCCTCAGTGTGTCCCTGTGTGTGCTGCTGTGGTGCAGCAGTGGCAGAAGGGCTGCCAGCCCTGCGGCACCCGGAGCACTCTCTGATTCCTGCTCTCCTTTCTCTTGCTTCCAAACACAAAATTCTTCTCTGCTCCCTTGGATGCATTCTCCACTTTCTTCCGGGTGTTGAACTGCTGCAGCAGGTCCAGAGGAGGCCACAAAGATACCAGAGGGCTGGAGAACCTTCCCTATGGGGAAGGGCTGGGAGAGTTGGGGCTGTTCAGCCTGGAGAAGGCCCCAGCGAGCCCTCAGAGCAGCCCTCCAGTCCCTGAAGGGGCTCCAGGAGAGCTGGGGAGGGACTTTGGACAAGGGCTGGGAGTGCCAGGCCCAGGGACAATGGCTTTGAGCTGAGAGAGGAGAGATTGAGAGTGGAGAGGAGGAAGAAATTGTTGAGAGTGAGGGTGGGCAGACACTGGCACAGGCTGCCCAGGGAGGCTGTGGCTGCCTCCTGCCTGGAGGTGTTGCAGGCCAGGCTGGATGAGGCCTTGAGGAGCTTGGGCTGCTGGGAGGTGTCCCTGCCCATGGCAGGGGCTTGGATCTAGATGATCTTGAAGGCCCCTTCCAAGCCAAAGCATTCTGTGATTCTAGGGTTCCTCATCGCGGCCTGGTCTCTGCTCTGGTTTGGGGTCCTGGCTCCAGTGAACTCTTCCCTCCCTCACTGGTACCTGAGAGGGATGGCCTCTGTGGTGGGACCATGGAGGGAGTGTCCCAGCAGCTGGGCTAAGGGGAAGGAAAGGCATTTGCTCCCTGTGTGCCACATCTACATCACACTTGGTTGTATGTTTCTTGCTTGTGGCTTTGCTTTGGCTCTGCCACCGCCCTGGAAGCTGCAGAATGCAGAACTGTCCTCTCCTTGTCCCTGGCTGTAAGCTGAGGGTAAGGGAGCTCTTAGAACTGCACCTTGGAATCTGCTCTGCAGTGACAGGAGAGGCCAAGGGAGGCCTGGAGACTGTGCCCTGGGGCCGCTGCCTCCTTTCTTCCTCCTTCTTCCTTCATTTTCCCTGGAATTCTTTTTCTTCACCTCTGTCCTCGCAAAGTCTCTTCCCTGGCACGCTGGCAGCAGCTGGCAGGAAAGCAGGAAGATTCTTCTCCTTGCACCTCCTTCAGCAGCTTATTGTTACACAGGCTATTTTTCACACAAGCTGTTAGCTTCCCTAATTACACTAATATTTCACTCTACTCTTCAGGCTTCCACGTAAATAGAATCAAGCAAACCAAATAGAAACAACGATAGCAAAGGCAAAGAATAAGGAACATTTTATAGTAAAAGAAAACATTTTACTCCTATCTTACAATTTCCTGTGTCTGGTTCCCTGTCCCACTTTTTAGTTCCATACTTCTGCTTCAGAGTTCCTCTTAATCAAAATCACCTGATGGACAGGAATTAGCACTCCACTCATCACAACCCCTCCTCTTCTTTTGAACGCCATTAATTCGTGCCTTAGCTTCCGGTTTGGCCAAAACCAGCTGAATTTTGGTTGGTTCTGGCTTTGGTTGGTGTATCTTTACAACCAGGAGAGGTTGCTGATCTTCTCTACTAGATCCTAGCCGAGTGGCAGTGAATTCCACGTCCTGAACTATAGTCCGAATAAGTCTCGTGAGACCAGGAATCCTACAAGGAATGATCAATAATCCCCCAAACAATTCCCCTACTACTGTTCCCAAGCGTCTCCACCATTCTCCTCCATCCCATATTTCCACAACTGGCATATGAATCATCCTCTATGGCATCACATGCATCCAACTTAACCCACTGTGGCTCACTGAGCTTTGTGAAAATCGCACTTTTCCCTACCAGCCTCCCTTGCTGGCTATTTGTTCTCACCTCTCTCCAATACTGAGAGGGCTTCTCCTTCGGATCATAAGAGGTTATCCTCCCATTTCCATTACCCCGGGCATACTCTCTCAGATTCATATCACAAGGGCTTCATTTGGCTCCCTTACACTCGTAGATGGGCTGATACACCAAGGTTTGGCTAACCACCTTCCCCTGTCGGGTGGCACTTATGCAATCACTGCAGTTTTGTGCTTGTCCCAGGACCAACAGGGCTCCATAGAGCATCAGAAGAGGTCCGCTCGGGTCCACGCTACCCGGCGGTCTCAGCCCTACGTGGTTGCAGCCCTCGGCAGAGCTTCTTGAGCCGCGGTCCTGGTTCCTTCCTCGGCCTCGCCCTCTTCCGCTTTGCAGGAGCTGGTCCGAACTGACTCTCTTGGCCCAGTTCTCCTTACCTCTTTATCCTACAAATTACTGTATGCTAACTCCAATGCGACCTTTTTCTGCACTATAGCAATAGCCCTGCAGTAAGGATATCTACACAATCCTTCCAACCAACCTTCATTATCAGTCTGCCAATGTGTTGCTCTCTCTTCCAGTTCTTGAATGTGCTTATGTAGAGAGACCGAAGGATCAAAAGGGGAAACAATGAGACAGAACAGAAACTCTTTTGCCAGTTATGGCCTGGATTTCAACGTGCATCACGGCATCATGGCTGAGCCACGGCATCATGGCTGAGCCACAGAGGGCTGTAGCGCACGTGCAGGGTTGGAGCTGCGCATTCTCACACCTGAATCACCAGGTGTTACCACTCGAGCCGCAAGGGATGGCCACCGCCACAGAGGATGAGAGCTTCCCTTTAACTCTTTGACATTATTATTTGACCATGACAGACTGCTGAGTTACCATGTGAACATATTCTCAAATCAATTAAGCGATTATGAGATTGAGGTCTAAGTTAGATGTTTTCTGTTGACATCTCTGAAGTTAGGGCCTTTCAAACCATTGAGGTAAAATGTGCTCCCTGATCAGAATCGAGAGTTCCAATTAAACCAAAACATGGTAGAAGAATAGACTAGACTAGACTAGACTAGACTAGACTAGACCAGGTTGGGAAAGACCTTGGAGATCATTGCGTCCAACCTATCATCCAACACCACCTAACCAACTAAACCATGCAACCAAGCACCCTATCAAGTCTCCTCCTGAACACCTCCAGTGTTCAGGTGATGGTGATGGTGATTCCACCACCTCCCCGGGCAGCCCATTCCAACGGGCAATTACTCTCTCTGTGTACAACTTCTCCCTAACCTCCAGCCTAAACCTCCCCTGGCGCAGCCTGAGACTGTGTCCTCTTGTTCTAGTGCTGGGTGCCTGGGAGAACTCTCAGCTGCTACAGAAGCAGTAGGTGGTGTTGCTGGGTGTGCCTCTACCCAAGGTGTGAGCTGATCTACAATCACTAGCGGATATCCACACCGACCCACCTTGGGTAGTTCAGTACCATCGACCTGTGTCTTTTCAAATGGTCTACATGCAACTTTTCTCCCTCCAGTGGGTATTTGTCTGATCACCTTTCCATTTCTCTTTTGACATGTTAAACATCCTTCAGCAGTTTGCTTAGCCACCTCATCAATCCCTGCACACCCATAACATTTCAAAACCTGATCCCCCGGTGCCTTCCTTCCCCAACGGGTATGCGAATGCAGCTGCAGAAGCATTCTTCTCGCCTGCTCTTTTGGCAGTCTTTTCCTCCCATCAGGTAAGGCCCATTTGCCTTCTTTTATTTCTGCCCCTATCTTTCCCATGGATTTTATCTCCACCTCTGTATACCTCTTCTGTGCTCTTTGGCCGTCACGCAGTTCTTGTAAAGCTAAGACTTGAGTGTGTTTTCTGAGGGCTGCTTCTTGAGCTTCCCTATCAGCAAGATTATTTCCCCTTCCATAACAACCAGTTCCTTTCTGATGCCCTCTAACATGTACTGCTGCGCTCCACCCACACGCCCCCAGCGCTGTTTGCTTGCCTCTTATTGCCTTAAATGGCTCTTTTCAAAATAACATTGATCTTAATCAAATTTTAATTGGCTTTGTCATTTATAACACCACTGATTCTGCTTCTGTCTCTCCAGTGCCCAGTGAACCTGTGGCACCACTCAGCTCAAAGCCATTGCCCCCCGTCCTGTCACTACAGGCCTCATCCAGCCTGGCCTGCAACACCTCCAGGCAGGAGGCAGCCACAGCCTCCCTGGGCAACCTGTGCCAGTGTCTCCCCACCCTCACTCTCAACAATTTCTTCCTCCTCTCCACTCTCAATCTCTCCTCTTCCAGCTCAAAGCCATTGTCCCTGGGCCTGGCACTCCCAGCCCTTGTCCAAAGTCCCTCCCCAGCTCGCCTGGAGCCCTTCAGGTACTGGAGGGCTGCTCTGAGGTCTTGCTGGGGCCTTCTTCCAGGCTGAACAGCCCCAACTCCCCCAGCCCTTCCCCATAGAAAGTGGAGAATTGACGAGAACGGAGACAGGGACGACAGCACTCAATATGAGTGAGAGAAATCTTCCAACTTTATTGTTCCACGCTTCATGATTTATAGTCTTATCTTATGCACAGTTAATTCTAGTCTAATTTAACACATACCATTGGTTTATCTCTAAAAGGTTACATCATTATTTCACTGTTCTGTGGTTTTTTCTACTCAGTCTAATTGCTCTTTTTCCCAGATCTTGCCTCCTCCTTATCTTGTTTGTCTCTTCTCAGGTGCAGCTTGACCTTAGCATACCAGGCACTTTCCCACAACTCCTACTCCATTGCTATATTTTCAACAGAAAGTCCTTCAAGGCCTAATTTGCACAGATCTTCCTGGGACCCATGTCCCTTTTGACCTAAGGCAATCCCCAACAGAGAATGCATCAAATGGAGCCGATAACAATTTTGTGTTTGGAAGCAAGAGAAAGGAGAGCAGGAATCAGAGAGTGCTGAGGCCGCAGCTCCAGTGCTGTGCCCAGAGTTGGGCTCCTCAAGACAAGAGAGAGGTGGAGGTGCTGGAGCCAGGGCAGAGGAGGGCAAGGAAGCTGGGAAGGGCCTGCAGAAGAAATCTGATGAGGAGAGGCTGAAGGAGCTGGGGGTGGTTAGTGTGGACAAGAGGAGGCTGAGGGGAGAGCTCTCTGCTCTCTGCAGGTCCCTCAGAGGAGGTTGTGGAGAGGCTGCTGCCGCTCTCTTCTCACAGGTGATGAACAAGGGGCAATGGCCTCAGGCTGCAGCAGGGCAGGCTCAGACTGGACACCAGGCAAAGGCTTTTCCCAGCAAGAGTGGTCAGAGCTTGGCAGAGGCTGCCCAGGGAGATGGTGGAATCCCCAAGCCTGGAGGTGTTTCAAGGTGCTTTGGATGTGGTGCTTCGGGCTCTATGGGTTAGGGGTGACCCTTGTAGGGTAGGGTCAGTGGTTGGACTTGGTGATCCTGAGGGGCTTTGCCACCCTGGATGTCTCTGTGGTTCTGTGATTCTGTAATGCTATGCACAGCCCTTGAGCTGTGTGATTCCATACCCTTGCAAAGCCCAGGAGCAATTCCCATCGGAGGGTTCTCAGATGACTTGCTGGGGCCTGCAAGGCTGATGAGGAGACACAGTATCCGTATAGGTAGAACCAACAGCCCCAACCCACCAGGATGAGCATCCAAAGTGTAAGGAAAAATGTCTATAACTGTCTGAGGGCTGGGGGTCAGGAAGGAAGGGACAGGGACAGGCTGTGCTCACTGTGCCCTGGCATAGGCCAAGGGGCAATGGATGGAAAGTGCAGCCCAGGAGGTTCCAGATCAGCATGGGGAAGAACTTCTTCCCTGTGAGGGTCCCAGAGGCCTGGAGCAGGCTGCCCAGAGAGGTTGTGGAGTCTCCTTCTATGGAGCCATTGCAGCCCTGTCTGGATGTGTTCCTGTGAGACCTGTGCTGGATTCTATGCTCCTGTTCTGCCAGGGGGTTGGACTGGATGATATTTGGAGGTCCCTTTCAACCCCTAGCATCCTGTGGTCTGTCAGCCTGTTCACAGAGGAGACAAGAGGAATCTTGTAAAACTTTATTTGTAGCAAGGGAGAGTCCACCGGACAATTCCCTCTGGGGTCTCTCCCATTGCTGGAAGGCAGAGCTTCCCTTCTAGCCTCAATTCCCAGACACACATTTCCCTCTCCCTTTCCCCCCTGGCAGAGCTACTCAGGATTTACGGTCTCCCTGAAACGCCTCCTGCATGTCCCCCTTCACATGGCACCCCCTGCATCACACATCCCAACTGCATTTCAATTAGGCTCTTCACTCCTCTGGGGGGAGAAGTTAACATGCAGTAGCCTGGGAAGCCTTTGCTCTGTCCTAACAGTTCAGCAGTTGAGGCTGTGTTCGGTGTCTGCCCTCTTCACACAGCCTCCTGCTGATTTGACAGCAAGACCTCAGGGGAGGCACTTAGCAGAGGCCCTTTGTGACTGACATACACAGAGGGGAGGGGAGGGGAGCTGTCGGCTGCTTCCTTTGCTCTTGCAACTCCCTCTTAGCCAATTCTGCCTGCTTTGGGTCCCATCCTGTTGGCACTTGTGTGTTTCCCCCTGAGAAGGAATGGAGACCTCTCACGTTAAATGATTTTTGTGGTTTGTGGTTTGTGTTTTATTTCAATTCTTTTCAAGATGGTAACATTCTAGAACATTCCTTACAACAGAGTTTACAGCAACAGAGTTTACAGCAACAGAGCTCCTAACAACAGAGCTCCTAACAACAGAGCTCCTAACAACCACGTTCAGAACAACCGAGTTTAATACTGTGAAAAGGATGAAGTAGAATCACAGAACCAAACAGGTTGGAAAAGACCTTCAAGATCATCAAGTCCAACCTATTACCCATAACATTTCTTTTAGAACCTGTAAGTAGTTACAAAAGACGGAAATAGCATGAACAATTTCCAAATGATACCCTGATCATATTTTACAGCCATTGTCACGAGGCAGGGCGTGGGGTTTGATCTTCAGTTTTGCATCGAAGAGATGCAACAAAACCAGCAGATTTTGTAACAAACATCCAGGTGTTTTTACTTTAAAATACAAAAGTACCAGAATACAATCTTAGGGCACTTTAGGTTCATTAAAAACAGCACAACTAGCCATTGCTCTGTCCTGGCACTTCCTATGTCCAGAAGTTCTCAGAAATGCTCCTGTTCTTTCTCGGTCCTGTTTTGGCTCCTATGGTGCCGAGCTTTTCCTGGAGCTGAGCTGCCTTTTTTCCCCCTCTTTTTTTTTCTTTTCTTTTTTTTGTGTCCACTGGAAGCTGAAATTCTGCCTGGAATCTTCATCTCCTTTATCACTTCACTGTGATATTAATGATACTGATGTCCTCCTAGGGCTTGTCAGTTTGGGGATTGACTTTTACATTTGAGATTCTCTGCACAACTTCCATTCCTTTAGTCACCCGTCCAAACACACTGTGCTTGTTGTCTGGCCATGGAGTTGGAACCACTGTTATAAACACCTGAGATCCGTTCGTATTTGGTCCTGCATCAGCCATGCTGAGAGTATATGGTCTGTCGTGTCGTAAAGTTGAGTGAAACTCATCTTCCAATTCTCCTGCCCAAATACTTTCACCGCCCCTTCCTGTACCAGTTGGATCACCAGTCTGAATCATGAAACCCTTGATGGTACGGTGAAATATGTGTCATAACAACCGAGCTGATAACAATGGAGTTTAGAAGCAGTAGAGTTCATAACAATAAAGTTTATAACAAGAGAGTGTATAAGCAATAGTTTAGAACAACAGAGTCGACAACTACAGAGTTCCTAACAACAGAGTCTGTAACAATGGAGTTGAGAAGCAGTAGAGTTCATAACAATAAAGTTTATAACAAGAGAGTGTATAACCCTAACCCTAACCCCAACACTAACCCTAAACCCTAACCCTATAACAAGAGAGTGTATAAGCAATAGTTTAGAACAACAGAGTCTACAACTACAGAGTTCCTAACAACAGAGTCTGTAACAATGGAGTTCGGAAGCAAAAGTAGGTGCAGGGAGCACTGTGTGCAGGGCTGGTGCCTGTCACGTTCTCACTCCTCTCCTTCAAGGGCTTGGGGCCTGCCAGCTGCTTCGCACGTTCCTCAGCAGTTCTTGACTTCTTTCTCCCCAGAACTCAGCCTGCTGCTGCTGGGGGTGCTGGCAGCCTTCTGCACAGTGCTTCCCACCCTCTCAGCCTCGATAAGGATTACAGCAGGAGCAGCCCTGCAAGAGAGGTTTTCCATGGCAGTCTTGGGGAGGGGAACTGAGGTCACCAAGGGCATTAGCAGCCTTGGCAAGAGGAACAGGGGACCTGGAGAATCAAAGCCCAGCATAAGCACGGGAGGCTTGGCTGGAGGAGGAGTTGTGAGGGGCAAAGGTTGAGAGCTGCAGAGCAACAGCTCCATGGAGTGGCTCTTTTTGGGGCTTAGCAACAGCTGGCACAGATCCTGCCTGCAGCTCCACCTGTTTCAGAATGAGGCTCTGCAGCTACTGTCAGGTCCCTGATGATGCAAGTTTTGGGGTCCACCACGAGTTCTGGTCAGGGTCAGAGCCCTGCCATCCCCTCGGGCAGCCTTGCCCACACATTTGATTGTCCCACCACTGTGACTGCTGCTTCCTATGGGATGCTCCACCCCAAAGATACAAGTGGAGAAAACCACACCAGACACCTGCCGGCTAATCCTGCTGGGGGTCCTGGCCCTTGCTGGGGCTTTACCTGTCCCTGCTTTGCTTTGGGGGATCCAAGTCGCCTGTCTTCCCCAGCTCCAGCTGAACTGGATTGGGACCAGCAGCTTCCATGGATTCCTGCCATAAAAGGGGACAAATCAAGCTGTCTGTCTTGGCTTGGAGCAGAGAGAAACTCCAGAGCCAGGAACATCACTGCCCGCTGCCCTCTGCTGCTGAGTCGGGGCAGCTTCCGCTGGCAGTGCAGCAGGGGGCAGAGCTCACTGCCAGCACCTGGGGAGGGTTAAAAGCACTGTCCTGGCAAAAGGACAATCATCATCTTGATGAGAAATGACTGACTGAGAAAGCTCTCCGAGGGGGAAGCTCAGTGCTAACTCAAGGGGTTGAAGCGGGATCCAGGCCCTTAGGATCAGTTCCCTTGCAGTTCTGATGGTCCCCCAAGATGTCAGGAGAAGCTGTGCTAGAAAGAGGCAACCTCCCAGCCTGAGGGAGATGCCCAGCCCCAGGCACCCAGCAGGCCTTACCTCTTCTTGCTGGCCTTCGGGTTTGGCACTCTCCTCCTTCTTCCTCCTCTCTGGCAGAAGGTCATCCAGCAAGCTGAGCTCCCGCTTGGAGAAGCAGAACTCCATCGCCTTCCGCACCAAGACCACAGCCAAACTCTTCACAAACAAGAGGGCAGATAGGGTGAGGCCAGAGCTGAGCCTTCCATCTCCCTGCAGACATGGCCTGCTGAGCAGCAGCAGCTCTTACCAGCAGGGGGAAGATGATGGCAGCAGGGGACATCTTGATGAGGCAGAGCACGGTGAGGCAGAGGACCTGGATCAAGGTGAAGAGGTGCACCTTGCGCAGGGGGACGTGCCGCAGGTAGATGTAGTCCGGCTGGTGCTTCCTTGACATCAGAACCAGCAGCAAGCGCTTGAAGAACTGCAAAGGCACAGGCCAAGAGCTGCCAGCTTAGCACTGCAGAAGCTTTCTGGCCCTGCTGACACCTGGAGGCTCTTTGCAGCATGCTGCTTGAAAGGAGGCGGCCCGAAACCTGCTCTGGACGCTCCTCCTGCGGGCAGCAGCCACTTTCCCTCCCCTCCAGCTACCAACCGGCTTGCCCACGGGAGCTGCCACCGACCTGCCCTTCCTCCATGCTGTTCTCTTCTCTGCCTTTCCCGGTCCACTGAACGCCCCTGCAAGCGCTGCCAGCAGCAGTGGAAGCTGCCTTCCCTCGGCACTGAAGTCCCCCATTTTCCCCTGAGCAAACCCTGCCCTGCCCTAGCCCCTGAGCCGAGCACACCGAGGAACTGCTGCTGCCAGCCCCAGAGATCTCCTGGGCCCCCACCAACCTCTCCCTCACACCCAATGCTTTCCCTGCGCGCTGGCAGAGAGACTTTGCCGCGGCCCTGCGCTGGCCTTGCTGCCGGGCAGAGGCGGCAGCAGGGAGCAGCCGTGCTGCAGGCTGCCGCTGAGGCAGTACCTCGAGTCCTCGGAGCGACGACACAGCCATGTAGAGGAAGATGGCGTAAAGCACAGGCATGGGGATGAGCTGCGGAGGAGAAGGCAACGGTCTGTGCCTGCCGTGGCACTGGCAGGCTCACCACCCTGCTCTGCGGGCGCTGCGGGCGCTGCCCACGGCCGCCTGAACCCCCAGCAGTGCTGGCCCTCAAAGACAGCTGGAACCCAAAGCGCTGGGCGCTGCTCGCTTGCCTCCAGCGCACCCCGCTGGGGGCCGAAGGGCTGCAAAGCAAAGCCCAAGCTGCTTCCCGGCACAGCTCAAGCCCCAGGCTCGGGGATCACCTCCTCCTCCGCTCCACAGCTCCCGGCGGCTGCAGAGGCTGCGATGTGTGTGTCTCAGTGCCACAAAGCCGCTGCTGGTCGGGGGTTGCATTGCCCTCTCACCTTTAACACCGAGGTCAGGAAGACGGAGCAGCCCATGAGCACAAAGACCATCACGCCGGTGACTCTCTGCTCTCGCACCCCCAGGCACCTGGGCTGCTCTCCTGGAGCTGAGCCGGCAGACTCCACCTTGAGGCTCTTCACGTGGGTGATGGACAGCACAGTGGCAACCACAAACCAGGGCAGGCCCATCAGGGAGCACACCCCGAGCAGCACAGACAGCACAAAGAGGTCCAGGCGGTAGCCACGTCCTTTCTACAAGGAAGGCAGCAAAAGAAGGAGCAGAGCATCCCACAGCACAAGAGCAAGGGCAGCCTCACAAGTCAGACTGCCCCTGCTTGAGCCGGTCCTGGCAGCACAGCAGAAGGCTCCCTTCCCTCAGCTGCTGCCACCACTTCACAAGCACAGCACATTGCTCTCCTGCACCCAGCTCCATGTGCTGCTGCAGCAGACTGCTCGTCTCAGCTCCCCTGTGCTTTGCTCCCTGGGGCACCACTGCTGCAGGAGAGCATCCTGCCACCCAGCCTGATGCTGGCTGCAGCCCAGGGCGGGGTGGGATGGGCTCATCTCTTGCAGCCTCTTACCTTCAGCTTGTGGTCCTTCCTGTTGACGACAGCAACCTCAATGTGCTGGTCCATGAAGATCAGGATGGTGCAGAGCAGAGCTGGGATGAGCGCAGCGAACACTGTCCACACAGGGTTGGGTCCTAGGGGGCTGATGAACCACCCGCGGTCGTCCCTGGTCAGCTGCAGCAAAGCACAGGCCTCAGCAGCAGCTCTCAGCCCAGACACTTCCCTGCCTTGCATTTTGCCTCTCTCCTCCTGAGGCAGAGCATCTCCCAGCCTTGGCTTCAGGTCACCCTCTCTGGTGGGCTCCAGCAGTGCCAGTGGCCTCTCTGCAGGCACCTGCAGATCCTTCTCCTGGAGGTGCCCAGCTTAGGGGCTGGCTTCTCATTGGCACAAAGAACGCGTGCCTTGGAGGCACAAGAGGAGATGGGCAGAGCACCAGCATGTCCTGCAGGCTCAGCCCCAGCCTGCCCTGCCATCCCCTCCCTTGTGGCACCCCCGAGGGCTGAAGCCAGTGCCAAGCCAAGCAGCCTCATTACCTTGATCTCACTGGGCACCGGGAGCTTGGGCGAGGGGATCCCAACCAGGGAGTCGATCAGCACCATGGTGACCAGGGTGAGGAAAAGAGCAAAGTCCCTGGTGAGGGAGTGCACTTTGGTGCTGAAGAGAGGGCTGCTCCTCAGGTTCTTCAGGAAGCTGGCCAGGGCAAAGGTGCAGAAGAGGAGGATGCAGCACCACAAGAAGACATTAGGCACGTAGGGGCCATGGGGCCCACAGGCAGGGCCTCGGAACTCTCCCCGCAAGTGCCGGCACTCCTGGAGAGACAGAGAGTCAGGACACAGGCGGTGAAGGTGTGGCCAGGACACGCTGGGTAAGGAGAGGGTGAGGAGGATCTGGCAGCAGCACGCTTGGCAGCCCCTTCCCAGCTGAAGGGCTCTGCCCTGTGCAGCGGGGGGATGCCCCCTGGCGGCGGCACGAGGAAGCAGTGGCTCGGGGCACTCACAGTCGCCGTGAGGTTTTGCCAGGCGATGCCAGGCACGTCCAGCTTGATGCTCTCCCAGAAACGCAGGGTTTCGAGGCTGGGCTGGGCTGGTGCCACACACTTGCAGCTGGCGGGAGAGAAGCCAGGAGAGGGGTAAGGAAAAGGCAAAGGAGAGGCAGCCCTGAGCTCCTGGCCAGAGGCAGCGGCCTTTAGCAGGGCAGCACTCACCCGTAGTTGGTGAGGGAGTCGATGGCGATGGGTAT
Source organism: Dryobates pubescens (assembly GCF_014839835.1). NCBI lineage: Eukaryota > Metazoa > Chordata > Aves > Piciformes > Picidae > Dryobates > Dryobates pubescens. The sequence continues at coordinate 12,373,488 of NC_071641.1, forward strand.
GTGCAGAGGGTAGGTGACTCGCAGCTGACTCAGCTTCTCCAGAGCCTCGTAGATGAAGATGAGGCAGATGAAGGAGGCGTAGGTGTCCTTGGTGAAGCGAGTGATGTAGCGCACCAGGGAGCTGGCGTCGGTCACCACCAGCACCAGGGAGAAGAAGGTGGTCCAGAGCCCGATGCACGCCCGCAGGGACAGGTAGGAGAGTGCCTGCTCCCTAGGGAAGCAAAGCCAGGTGGGAAGGGGGAGAGGCCAGCAAGGGGCTGCCAGCTCTTTCTCCCTGGGCAAACATGGGAGCAGTTTAGGAGCGTGGCCAGGCTGGGGGAGGGGGGAAGGCAGTCTCCATCAAGTGCCACAGACAGCCTCGGGGCTGCAGCCTGGGCTCTGGAGCCGCGGGAGGAGAAGCCAAAGACTGAAGGGGGGCCCGAGGAGGTGGTGGGGTCGCCGTCACTGGGGGTGTTCAGGGCGAGGCTTGACAGGATGCTTGGTTGCAGGGTTTAGTTGATTAGGTGGTGTTGGATGATAGGTTGGACACGATGATCTTGAAGGTCTCTTCCAACCTGGTTCATTCTATTCTATTCTATTCTATTCTATTCTATTCTATTCTATTCTATTCTATTCTATTCTATTCTATTCTATTCTATTGTATTCTATCAGCAGTTGGGTTAAGGCCCTGGGGGCTAGTGGAGGTCAGGTGCCGGCTGTGGGAGGTGCTGTGCTCTCACATCACTCTCATGCCCTAACACCAGCACTGGCTGGGTTTGTGCCCAGTCACCTGCTGCCAATCGACCCCCCACAACTCCCCTCCTCCACCCTTCAGAGCCCCTGCACCACCACCTACTAAAGCAGCAGCAGCCTGCACCAGCTCTGACACAGAGGCCAACTGAAACCTAACAACTGCCACCCAGAACAGCAAAGCCCAAGCATCTTTTCCTCCTCCCTGTCTCCTGCAGCAGCCTCTGCCAGCCCCTGGCTGTGGCAGCCAGCCTTACTTGCAGAACTGGTAGATGATCTTCTCAAAGACGAGGATGTGTCCGGTGCTGCCGAGGATGGTGAGAGGCTGCCCAGCCAAGAGGCAATAGACCACGCCGCACAGGCAGGCACCCATCAGGGACTCCACGGCACTCTGTGCGGGGGAGAGAGGCAGCAGGCACTAAAGAGATCATCCAGGGCAAGGCAAAACCCCCCAGCAAAGCCAGGTGAGCGCAGCAGGGACTTGTGCCCGAGGGCGGGCCCTCCCCGTGCCAGCCGGCAGAGAGAGCTGCTCACTATGTAGCCTTGGGTCGCCTCCCCCAGCAGGCCGCCGAAGGTGATGACAGGGCACATGCCGGCACAGTAGAGGAAGAGGACGGACGCCAGGCACTGCAGGCTGAAGGCGTCCCGAAAGTCGCTCCAGAACCGGGGCACTTTGCGCTTCACGTCCTGGAGGAGACCTCCGCAGAACCTGGAGGGAAGAACAGAGCCTGAGTGTGCTGCGGGAGGGGCTGTGCAGCTCTCTGCTGCACACGGGCAGCCACAAGCTCAGGGCAACTTGCAGGGCTGCAAAGCACAAGTCTGCTGGAGCCTGCTTTATAGCCAGGAGAAAGGGAGACACACACCAGAGCTCCTGCAGCACAAGCAGGCCTGAGCCCAGAGCCCCTCCCCTCTGACCCTGAGCAGCAGCAGTGCTCTCCCTGGGGGTCTCTACCCCTCTGCCCCCACCCCAAATCCAGCAAAGCAGGGGCGATGCCGCTGCGCCTGAGCCCAGCTGCCCACCTCTCCCCCTGCCGGGCCCAGGGCAGGGAGGTGGAGCTGTGCAGCCCCTGCCCCAAAGCAGCTAAGGCCAGAGCCCTGCTAGAAGGGCAGCTGCAGGCTCCCGTTTCCAAGGCCAGCAGAACCAAGGCCACCCAGGGGCAGCTCACATCACCTTCCTGTCCGCTCCAGCTCAGGCTCCGTGTGTCTCGCCGCCTCGCTGGGCGCAGCACTGCCACCCACAGCTCCTGGCACCTTCCTTTTCTCCTGGGAAAATGGGAGCAAGGTACAGATGCCCACCTGTGAGCATTCCTCCTGCTCTGGCTCTGGCACTGGCAGAGGGGCACCTGGAGAGCCTGGCCCCCTGAGCACATCCCCAGCCGTGCTGCCACGCTGCCCGTGCCCCTCACGCCTCCCTCCCTGCAGCACCCACCTGGGGAGGGACCTTTTCTGGGGGCTCGATTCGGATGGAGGGATCCCACTGGCTTGTTGGCAAGACCTTCACCTGCTCCAGGAACTCTTCCAGGCCAGCCAGCAGGTCCCCTGGCTTCTTGCCTCTATAGGCAACTGCTTGGAAAACCTGCCAGCAGGAGGCAAGCTGCTGAGAGGACAGCCCCCCTTGGATGCCCTCTCCGGGGCAATCGGCTCCTGCCTGAATGCAGGGGAATCTTCCCCACCATTCCTGCTGGGGGCAGGCAACATTCCCCCAGAGCAAACATCTGTCCGCTGTGGCAGGTGCAATCATCTCCTGCACAAGGTCCCCATCCCCAGTGGCACCCCACAGCCTTTTGCTTAAAGCCAGAGGTGACCCAGAGCTCCCTTATCTGGTGGTACCTCATCAATCATCAGAGTAGCCATGGCCCTGCCGACCTCATGGGACTGCTGGGCTTTTCCTGCTGGCCCCAGCAAAACAAACAGGAACCTGGGCAAGAAAAGCAAGATGAGGAAGAAGAAGGTGTCCTTGCTCCAAGAGCACCCAAGGAAAGCCCCAGGAGCTGCCAGCCCAGAGTCTGGCTCCAGTGGGGACACACAGGCAATGAATCTGAACTTCATCAGAATCGATCCCAGACTTAGTCTGGGGCCAAGGGCCATTCAGATGGGCTGGTGGCTGTCACAGCTCCAGCAGGGAAGGGAGACACAAAGGCAAAGGCAGGGGGTGTGGGGGGGGGCTTGTTCCCTTGGCAGCCCCACTGATGCGTGGAGCTGGATGCCGTGGTGGGGGGCTCTTGGGAAAGCAAAGCTGTGTGCTTCTCACTCAGACCTGGTTGGGATGGGCACTTGGGTCGGCCCCGGGAGCAGCACAGCCTGGGCCAGGCGGACAAAGGCCAGCAGGGGCTGCTGAAGGGCCCCCAGCTCCCCTACGAGCAGGCTGCAGGCTTCGGCCCCGCTGGGAATTCTCTTCAGCAAGCGCAGCTCCTCCTGGCCACAAGAAGCAATCCTCAGGCAGCTGCCCCGAGAGCAAAGCCCTCGACGCTCTGCAGCCCACCCTGGGGCCACCTTGCCAGAGCCAATCTGGCCCTGAAGGCAGAAGAAAGCTGCAGGGCTCTCACCTTGCCTAAAGCCCTTGTGGAGCTCTCCTGCTTCCTTTCTCCTTCAGCCACAGCAGCGTCTACAGAAGGCTCAGGGCTGAGTGCTGACACTGCTAGGGAAACAAAGGCACTTGGAGAGGTGGGCAGGTTGCCACTGCTCTGCCAGGATGAGCCTGCTGGGACCCAAGCCCTGCAGAAGCCTTCAGCAGCTGTCAGAGCCCTGGAGAACAGCTCACCTCGGGCCACAGCCCAGGCAAGGAAGCTCTTCCTCTCCTTGTTGTGATGCTGCAGCAGAAGCACTTCTCGCACTCTCGCCCGTGCCTGCTCATCAAGCCCTGAGCTCTGTCCCTGCTGGTGCAGGATGGCATCTGGGGGGGGCAGAGGGAAAGAAGCCATCAGAGCAGAACCCCCCAGTCCCAACCCTGTTTCTAAGAGCAACCTGCCAAGCCCTGACTCCTCCTTCTCTTTGGCTGGAGAATGCTCTGCAGTCGCTTCTCTAACCCCACAAATTGCTTGCAAGAGGATCCCACCCTGGAGGCAAAACCCAGTGCCAGGGTTGGGCACCCAGCCTCTGCTTAAACCCACAGCAGGACTCCTGGCTAGGAGCCTGCCATTGGGGCAGGGTTTGGACTGGGGAGGGAAGGGCAGCAGAGGCAGCTGAGTTGGGCTCTTGCCAGAGGGACACAGAACGCAGGGTACCTGCAATCTCTTCCATGCTGTTGGCACCGATGTCCAGCAGCACTGTGCCACTGCTGATCAAGCTCCTCAGCTCCAAGAGGCTGCGCAGGGACAGTGTGCTCACGTAGGGCTTGCTCCAGCATTCACTACCGTCTTCCATGTCCTCCTCGAACTTGAACCACCTGCAGGCAGAGGATGTGATCAGCCCCAGGGATGGGAAAGGTGCCCCCAGCTTTGGCAGCCCTTTGACAGAGCTGTGGGGTAGCAAGAGAAGAAGGCTCCTGGCAGCAGCAGCAGCTGTGAGAGCTTTGCATCCCTCAGGGAGGAAAGGAGAGCTCTGAGTGCTGCTGGCCCAGGGCTCCTCTCCCACCGCTGCCAGCAGCAGGGCTTTACCTTGCTGCATCCTTCCACTCAGCAGCTTCACCCTCTGCCACGCAGATCTCAGCCATCTGGCAGAAGAGTTTGTGGGGAGCGTGCTGCTTGTCCTCCTGGCTCCCAAGGATGGGCTGCACCCGCTGGGATGGGCTGGCTGGGGGCAGAAGACAAAGCTCTGTGCTCTCAGCCTGCCTGAATCAGCTCTGTCCTGCTCTCATGTCAAGAGAGCACCAGTTCAGCCACAGATGCTGGGCTGGCTCCTCTGCCCTGGACTCCTCCTCTGCCCAGGCCTGCACACAGCCATGGAGCAGGAGCAGCATCTCTTCCACCTCTGACTCAGGGTGGGCAGCTTCCCTTCCCCACAGGGCCATTTTTAATGCCAGGATCCCTCTAAGGAAGAGGAGCCTCAGTCCATTATGCATGGAACTGCCTTGCCAGCCCCTCCTGAGCAAAGCCTGGCCAAAGGAGGCCTTGCTAAACGCTGCCATTTGCCTCAGGAGGGCAGCAAGCCACACAAGCGAGGCACAGGCAGCTGCTTGCAGAAGCCCCCAGGTGCACACAGCCCAAGGAGCTTAGGGAACAGCCTGGGGGCACTCACCCTGCCTGCCACAGCGGGGGGATCGGCTTCTCATCACCCGCCTCCTGCCCACGTCCCGGGCACGGTGGCCTGCAAAAGAAGAGTCACTTGCAGTGCTCTTGCTGCTGCAGAGGTGGGGGAGGCAGTGCCACTGTTCAGCCAGAGCAGCCCTTCCCAGGAGGAAGCACCACCTTGGTGCCTGGGGAGAAGGCACTGGGCTGCTGGCTCCTCTGCCAGGCTCTCCGTGCAGCCTTACTTTCCAACTCATCCTCATAGTGCAAGCTGGCAGTGCTGCTCCATTTGCCCTGGTCAATCACTGCCTCTACGTCGTATTCCTGCTCAGCAAGGACAAGAGGGGCAGAGCTGTCTAGAGGTCCTTTACCTCCTCCCCCCCTGTGCCCACACAAGTCCACAAGGATCCCATTTCTGCATGCCCCCTCCTCCTCCTCCAGGAAAACCCAAAAACGTGGACTTCAGGAAGGTTGGAAAAGACCTTTAAGATTCCTGAGTCCAACCAGACCCCAGCTAGCAGGAGCACTAAACTGTGTCCTGAAGCACCACACCTCCAGCTTCTTGAACAGCTCCAGGGATGGCAACTCCACCAGCTCCCTGGGCAGCCTGCTCCAGTGCCTGACCTCTCAGTAAAGAAGTTTGCCTCATGTCCAATCTACACCTCCCCTGGCACCACTGAAGCCCATTCCCTCTCATCCTGTCACTTCTTGCTTGGCAGAAGAGACCAACAGCAGCCTCACTCCAGCCTCCTTCCAGGGAGCTGGAGAGAGGTTTGGAGGAGCTTTGGCTTGCAGGAGGTTTTCCTTCCCATCCCCTCCTTGCTCTGAGCAGCGAGGCTGAAGCAGAGCAGAGCAACGCATCTCCTCCTGCCCATGCCTCTGCCCCCTGGGGAAATGCCTATGGGCTGTGGGGGACGGTTTTGCCCTGTCTGTGGGGGATGCTGGGCCCCTGGGCAGAGCCCCAGCCACGCTACCAGTAACTCCTTCAGGGAGGCCATTCGGTATCCTCCGTTCTCGTCCATCCTCGCCTCGCTGGCTGCCTTGGGAGACAATTGCACCTGGAGAGCAACCAAGGGGCAGATTCCCCCAGCACAGCAGAGCAGCCTCACGGAGAGGAGCTGAAGCTCAAGTGGCTCCCAGGGAGCACCAACACCCTGGAGACAGAGATGGCCCATGGTGACCTCATAATGGGGGCAGTCAGAGTCATAGGGACAGCAAAGGCCTAGGCACAGAGGAAAGCAAAAGTCCCCCTGGGCTGGAATGGGGTGAGGAAGAGGAGGGCCAGCAGGGCTGGTGCACAGACCCCAACAGACACCAAAGGCAGGCTGGGGACAAGGCAGGGCCTGCTCTGGAGCGGCCCTGGGGGCCAAGCTGCTCAGGGCCTTGTTTGCCTTTGTTCCATAGGGGCTGAGATCTGCTGCCAGGGAGCAGGGAGGGGCTGGGAGGGCAAGAGGAGAGCTGCTGCCTGCCCCCCAGCGCCAAGGGCTTCCCACAGGGCAGGGAGGCTGGGGCAGGGCCAGTACCTGTGCCCACACAGCGCTGCCAGCCTGGCCTGAGTGCGGCTGCCCAGGCAGCCGGGCCAGGGGCACAGCCTGGCACAGCCTGGCACAGCCTGGCACAGGGCTGTGTGGGCATGTGCTGGGCTGGCACTGCTGCCTCTGGTGTCCTAGGGAAACACTGAGGGCACAGAGACTCCACAGGCACCGTTCCCTACAGGAAAACTCCAAGTGATCCACAACAAACCACAACTCTCAACCCTTCTTCTTTCCCCCTGTCACAGGGGCAGCACCCAGCCGTGGGGCAGCACTTGGTGCTGTGGCAGCAGCTGACAGGGCAGGATGGCACTGCCATGGTGTCTGGGGTTCATGGGCACTGGGGGAGACTCTAAAGGCTCTAAAATGCCTTTCAAAGTAATTAAAGAAAGCAACTCTGTCTCGGATGTTGCCTTTGCTTCTCGGAGCTTGTCTGACTGTGTCAGTTCCATTGGGAAGTGTGCTGGGGGCAGCTAAAGCTCTTCTGCTTAATGGCCACTGGGGGAGACTCGAAAGGCCAAAGGCTTCTCCACACCTCCAAAGCAGACCCAAAGCCCAGGACTCCTTCTCTGCCCCCACCTGGGGTTTGCCATAAGCCCCAGGGCTCTGATCCATCTCCATCCCCCCAGAGTAGAATCACAGAATCAATAAGGTTGGAAGAGACCTCAAGGATCGTCAAGACCAACCTGTCACCCAACAGCTCACGACAACTAAACCGTGGCTCCAAGTGCCACATCCAAGCCTTCTTTGAACAGCTCCAGGGATGAGGACTCCACCACCACCCAGGGCAGCACATTCCAAGGGCCAATTATTCTTTCTGGGAAGAACTTTCTCCTCACCTCCAGCCTAAACCTCCCCTGGCACACCTTGAGACTGTGTCCTCTTGTTCTGGTGCTGGGGGCCTGGGAGAAGACACCAACCGCCACCTGGCTACAACCTCCCTTCAGGGAGTTGGAGAGAGCAAGAAGGTCTCCCCTGAGCCTCCTCTTCTCCAGGCTAAGCAACCCCAGCTCCCTCAGCCTCGCCTCACAGGGCTGTGCTCCAGACCCCTCCCCAGCCTTGTGCTCCAGACCCCTCCCCAGCTTTGTTGCCCTTCTCTGGACACCTTCAGGAGTCTCAATGTCCTTCTGAAATTGAAGAGCCCAGAAGCGGACACAGGACTCAAGGTGTGGCCTAAGCAGTGCTGGGCACAGGGCACAAGGACTTCCCTGCTCCTGCTGGCCACACTATTTTCAGGCACAAAACTGCGCAGGGAAAATGTTGTCTGGCCCCGAAGGCCGCAGGTAAGGCCTGGTCTGGCCCTGAAGGGCACAGCCAAGCCTGGAACCATCCTCTCCCCACAGCACAGAAGGAAGCTGCCTGCATCCAGGGAGAAGAGAGGGAAGGGAAGAGGCAAGAGCTGGGCTGGCTGCCAGCTGCAATAGAGTCAGAGAACAGAGTGATGGGAAGGAAATACCCAAAGGTTACAAATATCCTCTTCACACCTGGACCCCTCTGCACCTCCTGGAGCTCCTCTCTGTACTTTGCTCAAGGCATAAGCCTCAGCCCATGACACAGTGTCGTAGTTTGGGCTGGGTGCCTTCTGCTACACGGGTGTTTCCTGTGTCCAGAAGTCCATCCCAGTGGGTGGACTCAGGAAATTAGGTATTTCTACCATAATCCCTTGCACCACTATAAATTTTGCGGTGGGGTCTGGCACTTCCTCTTTCCTTCCCTCTCCGAGACTTGGTAACTGGGGGAGAGATCTCCCGGCCATGGGCCTGATTGGGCCCAAGGCCACAGGGGGATGGGCAGTCTCAGGCCTGGCCAGCTGAGACTAGCCCAGCAGAGGGAGGGGGAAGAAGGAGCCCTGGGGGTTTTGGATGCACCCTCAGGTGGGGATGGGATCTTTCTTTGTCACTGCGCTTTGGGTTCTCTGTAACATTCACTGCTTTCTATTTAAACTTTCATCACTTTTGCAATCCGTTTGTCTGAGTCGTTATTTCTGCCTGTGGTGGGGAGGGGGTCTGCCCCAACCCATTACACACAGCAGCCATGGTGCTGAGGCACATGGGGCAGTGCTGGGCCACAGTCGGACTTGATTTTAAAGGTTTATTGCCAAGCCACCCACTCCTGTGAGTCCATGACACAGATCCTTCCCCCACACAGAGGCACAGCCACAGCTCTGTGTGCTCCACACACAGCTCCCCTGCCCCTCACACACACACAGAGGCCAAAGGAGTCCCAGCAGCTCTGCATGGACACACAGAGCCACCCACGCCTCAGGCACCCCTGCAGCCTGCATGCCAAGATGCTGCCCTGCACCCACCCACCCTCACCATCAGACCCCCCACATCTCCTGCCCCAGTCCTGCTGCCCAGGGCCAGCCCCAAGCCTCTGTGTGCGCTCCCTGGCTCAGGCTGCACACCCAGGAGGGCAGAGGCAGCCACATGGTGGGGGAGAGCTCAGATCAGAACCAGCTCGGTGGCTCCCTCGAGAGAGCAGAGCTGGGCTGTGGTCAGTGAGAGTCAGGCAAGTGAGCCCTGCTGGCCACTGCCCCGCTTTTGGGGGCCACAGCAGCAGCCGCTCTCCTCAAGTGCCACCACTGCTGCTCCTCCCCAGGGGAAGCCTGGGAGCAGGGGCAGCAAGATTAGCTGGGAGGTGTCTGCTGTGCTTTTCTCCACCTGCATCTTTGGGGTGGAGCATCCCATAGGAAACCCTAGTCACGGTGGTGGGGAAATCAAATGTGTGGGCAAGGCTGCAGGGGGGGATGGCAGGGCTCTGACCCTGACCAGAACTCATGCTGGACTCTTGCAGGGCTGCTCCTGCAGTAATTCCTATCTGGCCTGAGAGGGTGGAAAGCACTGTGTCGAATGCTGCCAGTAGCACCACCAAAAGCAGTCTGAGTTCTGAGGGGAAAGAAGTCAAAAACTGCTCAGGAACACTTGAAGCAGCTGGCAGGCTCCAAGCCCTTGAAGGAGAGCAGTGACAGTGTGCCTTTGGGATGTGCCAGCACAGAGGTGGGCAGAAGCAGCTTGTGGTGATGTGGAGCATTCCCAACAAAGCCATGCAGGTGTTGTCAGTGAGCCTGGCTGCATTGCTGGCACTGAGCAGCTCCAGAGCAGCACAGGGAGGGGCACTTTGCAGGCAGAGGGAGGCTGCTGGTGTTGAGCCTCAGTGTGTCCCTGTGTGTGCTGCTGTGGTGCAGCAGTGGCAGAAGGGCTGCCAGCCCTGCGGCACCCGGAGCACTCTCTGATTCCTGCTCTCCTTTCTCTTGCTTCCAAACACAAAATTCTTCTCTGCTCCCTTGGATGCATTCTCCACTTTCTTCCGGGTGTTGAACTGCTGCAGCAGGTCCAGAGGAGGCCACAAAGATACCAGAGGGCTGGAGAACCTTCCCTATGGGGAAGGGCTGGGAGAGTTGGGGCTGTTCAGCCTGGAGAAGGCCCCAGCGAGCCCTCAGAGCAGCCCTCCAGTCCCTGAAGGGGCTCCAGGAGAGCTGGGGAGGGACTTTGGACAAGGGCTGGGAGTGCCAGGCCCAGGGACAGTGGCTTTGAGCTGAGAGAGGAGAGATTGAGAGCGGAGAGGAGGAAGAAATTGTTGAGAGTGAGGGTGGGCAGACACTGGCACAGGCTGCCCAGGGAGGCTGTGGCTGCCTCCTGCCTGGAGGTGTTGCAGGCCAGGCTGGATGAGGCCTTGAGGAGCTTGGGCTGCTGGGAGGTGTCCCTGCCCATGGCAGGGGCTTGGATCTAGATGATCTTGAAGGCCCCTTCCAAGCCAAAGCATTCTGTGATTCTAGGGTTCCTCATTGCGGCCTGGTCTCTGCTCTGGTTTGGGGTCCTGGCTCCAGTGAACTCTTCCCTCCCTCACTGGTACCTGAGAGGGATGCCCTCTGTGGTGGGACCATGGAGGGAGTGTCCCAGCAGCTGGGCTAAGGGGAAGGAAAGGCATTTGCTCCCTGTGTGCCACATCTACATCACACTTGGTTGTATGTTTCTTGCTTGTGGCTTTGCTTTGGCTCTGCACCTCCTTGCACCTCCTTCAGCAGCTTATTGTTACACAGGCTATTTTTCACACAAGCTGTTAGCTTCCCTAATTACACTAATATTTCACTCTACTCTTCAGGCTTCCACGTAAATAGAATCAAGCAAACCAAATAGAAACAAGATAGCAAAGGCAAAGAATAAGGAACATTTTATAGTAAAAGAAAACATTTTACTCCTATCTTACAATTTCCTGTGTCTGGTTCCCTCTCCCACTTTTTAGTTCCATACTTCTGCTTCAGAGTTCCTCTTAATCAAAATCACCTGATGGACAGGAATTAGCACTCCACTCATCACAACCCCTCCTCTTCTTTTGAACGCCATTAATTCGTGCCTTAGCTTCCGGTTTGGCCAAAACCAGCTGAATTTTGGTTGGTTCTGGCTTTGGTTGGTGTATCTTTACAACCAGGAGAGGTTGCTGATCTTCTCTACTAGTTCCTAGCCGAGTGGCAGTGAATTCCACGTCCCGAACTATAGTCCGAATAAGTCTCGTGAGACAAGGAATCCTACAAGGAATGATCAATAATCCCCCAAACAATTCCCCTACTACTGTTCCCAAGCGTCTCCACCATTCTCCTCCATCCCATATTTCCACAACTGGCATATGAATCATCCTCTATGGCATCACATGCATCCAACTTAACCCACTGTGGCTCACTGAGCTTTGTGAAAATCGCACTTTTCCCTACCAGCCTCCCTTGCTGGCTATTTGTTCTCACCTCTCTCCAATACTGAGAGGGCTTCTCCTTCGGATCATAAGAGGTTATCCTCCCATTTCCATTACCCCGGGCATACTCTCTCAGATTCATATCACAAGGGCTTCATTTGGCTCCCTTACACTCGTAGATGGGCTGATACACCAAGGTTTGGCTAACCACCTTCCCCTGTCGGGTGGCACTTATGCAATCACTGCAGTTTTGTGCTTGTCCCAGGACCAACAGGGCTCCATAGAGCATCAGAAGAGGTCCGCTCGGGTCCACGCTACCCGGCGGTCTCAGCCCTACGTGGTTGCAGCCCTCGGCAGAGCTTCTTGAGCCGCGGTCCTGGTTCCTTCCTCGGCCTCGCCCTCTTCCGCTTTGCAGGAGCTGGTCCGAACTGACTCTCTTGGCCCAGTTCTCCTTACCTCTTTATCCTACAAATTACTGTATGCTAACTCCAATGCGACCTTTTTCTACACTACAGCAATAGCCCTGCAGTAAGGATATCTACACTTTACCCCTGCTAAATGATTTCTTGCACTGAAACCACTCGGCTATGAGATTCCACCCTGCTAAAGCCTGGATTCTTGTAACCACCAGTGTATTTCTTCTCTTGCAGTTTCTCAGCCTTAAACTAACTCCACATTCATTGCAGGGGCTTGCCAGATACGCTAAGCTGCATGACAATGTATTCATTCACGGGCACATAACAACATTTGCTCCCCGATGCACAGCAATACTTGCAAGGTCAATCTCTTCTTGGCCCATCAAAGGCTCCACAAATTCATCACAGCTTGCCACAATTCCCCGCTTTTGGTTTTCTGCTGCAAATGTTGGTTTGATCATCTGCTGCAGGGCCCTTTGCAAGAGACTAATCAGGCAAGGCAACATCAGTAACATCACAATCACAATTAGCAATATTAAGGACCCAGCTCTAACAAGCGAAAGAAACCAAGCAGAGAAGGCCCATCCTTTACACAATGCTTCCAACCAGTCTTCATTATCAGTCTGCAAATGTGTTGCTCTCTATTCCAGTTCTTGAATGTGCTTATGTAGAGAGACCGAAGGCTCTAACAGATTCATGCCACACGAGCCTTCAAACTCTTGACAACTCTCACCTTGCCCTAACAACAAAATCTACAGCGGTTCTGTTTTGCAAGGCAGCTTACACCATGCCGTTGGCTCAGCACTGGTGGGGCTCACAGCAAAAGGGGAAACAATGAGAGAGAACAGAAACTCTTTTGCCAGTTATGGCCTGGATTTCAACGTGCGTCACGGCATCATGGCTGAGCCACGGCATCATGGCTGAGCCACAGAGGGCTGTAGCGCACGTGCAGGGTTGGAGCTGCGCATTCTCACACCTGAATCACCAGGTGTTACCACGCGAGCCGCAAGGGATGGCCACCGCCACAGAGGATGAGAGCTTCCCTTTAACTCTTTGACATTATTATTTGACCATGACAGACTGCTGAGTTACCATGTGAACATATTCTCAAATCAATTAAGCGATTATGAGATTCAGGTCTAAGTTAGATGTTTTCTGTTGACATCTCTGAAGTTAGGGCCTTTCAAACCATTGAGGTAAAAGGTGCTCCCTGATCAGAATCGAGAGTTCCAATTAAACCAAAACATGGTAGAAGAATAGACTAGACTAGACTAGACTAGACTAGACCAGGTTGGGAGAGACCTTCGAGATCATTGCGTCCAACCTATCATCCAACACCACCTAATCAACTAAACCATGCAACCAAGCACCCTATCAAGTCTCCTCCTGAGCACCTCCAGTGTTCAGGTGTCTCTGTGTCTCTGTGGTTCTGTGATTCTGTAATGCTATGCACAGCCCTTGAGCTGTGTGATTCCATACCCTTACAAAGCCCAGGAGCAATTCCCATCGGAGGGTTCTCAGATGACTTGCTGGGGCCTGCAAGGCTGATGAGGAGACACAGTATCCGTATAGATAGAACCAACAGCCCCAACCCACCAGGATGAGCAACCAAACTGTAAGGAAAAATGTCTATGACTGTCTGAGGGCTGGGGGTCAGGAAGGAAGGGACAGGGACAGGCTCTGCTCACTGTGCCCTGGCATAGGCCAAGGGGCAATGGATGGAAAGTGCAGCCCAGGAGGTTCCAGATCAGCATGAGGAGGAACTTCTTGCCTGGGAGGCTTCCAGACACCTGGAGCAGGCTGCCCAGAAAGGTTGTGGAGCCTAAGAAGGCTCTGGAGCCTTTGCAGCCCTGTCTGGATGTGTTCCTGTGAGACCTGTGCTGGATTCTATGCTCCTGTTCTGCCAGGGGGTTGGACTGGATGGTATTTGGAGGTCCCTTTCAACCCCTAGCATCCTGTGGTCTGTCAGCCTGTTCACAGAGGAGACAAGAGGAATCTTGTAAAACTTTATTTGTATCAAGGGAGAGTCCACCGGACAATTCCCTCTGGGGTCTCTCCCATGGCTGGAAGGCAGAGCTTCCCTTCTAGCCTCAATTCCCAGACACACATTTCCCTCTCCCTTTCCCCCCTGGCAGAGCTACTCAGGATTTACGGTCTCCCTGAAACGCCTCCTGCATGTCCCCCTTCACATGGAAGCCCCTGCATCACACATCCCAACTGCATTTCAATTAGGTTCTTCACACCTCTGGGGGGAGAAGTTAACATGCAGTAGCCTGGGAAGCCTTTGCTCTGTCCTAACAGTTCAGCAGTTGAGGCTGTGTTCGGTGTCTGCCCTCTTCACACAGCCTCCTGCTGATTTGACAGCAAGACCTCAGGGGAGGCACTTAGCAGAGGCCCTTTGTCACTGACATACACAGAGGGGAGGGGAGCTGTCGGCTGCTTCCTTTGCTCTTGCAACTCCCTCTTAGCCAATTCTGCCTGCTTTGGGTCCCATCCTGTTGGCACTTGTGTGTTTCCCCCTGAGAAGGAATGGAGACCTCTCACGTTAAATGATTTTTGTGGTTTGTGGTTTGTGTTTTATTTCAATTCTTTTCAAGATGGTAACATTCTAGAACATTCCTTACAACAGAGTTTACAGCAACAGAGTTTACAGCAACAGAGCTCCTAACAACAGAGCTCCTAACAACAGAGCTCCTAACAACCACGTTCAGAACAACCGAGTTTAATACTGTGAAAAGGATGAAGTAGAATCACAGAACCAAACAGGTTGGAAAAGACCTTCAAGATCATCAAGTCCAACCTATTACCCATAACATTTCTTTTAGAACCTGTAAGTAGTTACAAAAGACGGAAATAGCATGAACAATTTCCAAATGATACCCTGATCATATTTTACAGCCATTGTCACGAGGCAGGGCGTGGGGTTTGATCTTCAGTTTTGCATCGAAGAGATGCAACAAAACCAGCAGATTTTGTAACAAACATCCAGGTGTTTTTACTTTAAAATACAAAAGTACCAGAATACAATCTTAGGGCACTTTAGGTTCATTAAAAACAGCACAACTAGCCATTGCTCTGTCCTGGCACTTCCTATGTCCAGAAGTTCTCAAAAATGCTCCTGTTCTTTCTCGCTCCTGTTTTGGCTCCTATGGTGCCGAGCTTTTCCTGGAGCTGAGCTGCCTTTTTTCCCCCTCTTTTTTTTTCTTTTCTTTTTTTTGTGTCCACTGGAAGCTGAACTTCTGTCTGCAATCTTCATCTCCTTTATCACTTCACTGTGATATTAATGATGCTGATGTCCTCCTAGGGCTTGTCAGTTTGGGGATTGACTTTTACATTTGAGATTCTCTGCACAACTTCCATTCCTTTAGTCACCCGTCCAAACACACTGTGCTTGTTGTCTGGCCATGGAGTTGGAACCACTGTTATAAAAACCTGAGATCCGTTCGTATTTGGTCCTGCATCAGCCATGCTGAGAGTATATGGTCTGTCGTGTCGTAAAGTTGAGTGAAACTCATCTTCCAATTCTCCTGCCCAAATACTTTCACCGCCCCTTCCTGTACCAGTTGGATCACCAGTCTGAATCATGAAACCCTTGATGGTACGGTGAAATATGTGTCATAACAACCGAGCTGATAACAATGGAGTTTAGAAGCAGTAGAGTTCATAACAATAAAGTTTATAACAAGAGAGTGTATAAGCAATAGTTTAGAACAACAGAGTCTGCAACTACAGAGTTCCTAACAACAGTCTGTAACAATGGAGTTGAGAAGCAGTAGAGTTCATAACAATAAAGTTTATAACAAGAGAGTGTATAACCCTAACCCTAACCCCAACACTAACCCTAAACCCTAACCCTATAACAAGAGAGTGTATAAGCAATAGTTTAGAACAACAGAGTCTACAACTACAGAGTTCCTAACAACAGAGTCTATAACAATGGAGTTTGGAAGCAAAAGTAGGTGCAGGGAGCACTGTGTGCAGGGCTGGAGCCTGTCACGTTCTCACTCCTCTCCTTCAAGGGCTTGGGGCCTGCCAGCTGCTTCGCACGTTCCTCAGCAGTTCTTGACTTCTTTCTCCCCAGAACTCAGCCTGCTGCTGCTGGGGGTGCTGGCAGCCTTCTGCACAGTGCTTCCCACCCTCTCAGCCTCGATAAGGATTACAGCAGGAGCAGCCCTGCAAGAGAGGTTTTCCATGGCAGTCTTGGGGAGGGGAACTGAGGTCACCAAGGGCATTAGCAGCCTTGGCAAGAGGAACAGGGGACCTGGAGAATCAAAGCCCAGCATAAGCATGGGAGGCTTGGCTGGAGGAGGAGTTGTGAGGGGCAAGCCTGAGAGCTGCAGAGCAACAGCTCCATGGAGTGGCTCTTCTTGGGGCTTAGCAACACCTGGCACAGATCCTGCCTGCAGCTCCACCTGTTTCAGAATGAGGCTCTGCAGCTACTGTCAGGTCCCTGATGATGCAAGTTTTGGGGTCCACCACGAGTGCTGGTCAGGGTCAGAGCCCTGCCATCCCCTCGGGCAGCCTTGCCCACACATTTGATTGTCCCACCACTCTGACTGCTGCTTCCTATGGGATGCTCCACCCCAAAGATGCAAGTGGAGAAGACCACACCAGACACCTGCCAGCTAATCCTGCTGGGGGTCCTGGCCCTTGCTGGGGCTTTACCTGTCCCTGCTTTGCTCTGGGGGATCCAAGTCGCCTGTCTTCCCCAGCTCCAGCTGAACTGGATTGGGACCAGCAGCTTCCATGGATTCCTGCCATAAAAGGGGACAAATCAAGCTGTCTGTCTTGGCTTGGAGCAGAGAGAAACTCCAGAGCCAGGAACATCACTGCCCGCTGCCCTCTGCTGCTGAGCCGGGGCAGCTTCCGCTGGCAGTGCAGCAGGGGGCAGAGCTCACTGCCAGCACCTGGGGAGGGTTAAAAGCACTGTCCTGGCAAAAGGACAATCATCATCTTGATGAGAAATGACTGACTGAGAAAGCTCTCCGAGGGGGAAGCTCAGTGCTAACTCAAGGGGTTGAAGCAGGATCCAGGCCCTTAGGATCAGTTCCCTTGCAGTTCTGATGGTCCCCCAAGATGTCAGGAGAAGCTGTGCTAGAAAGAGGCAACCTCCCAGCCTGAGGGAGATGCCCAGCCCCAGGCACCCAGCAGGCCTTACCTCTTCTTGCTGGCCTTCGGGTTTGGCACTCTCCTCCTTCTTCCTCCTCTCTGGCAGAAGGTCATCCAGCAAGCTGAGCTCCCGCTTGGAGAAGCAGAACTCCATCGCCTTCCGCACCAAGACCACAGCCAAACTCTTCACAAACAAGAGGGCAGATAGGGTGAGGCCAGAGCTGAGCCTTCCATCTCCCTGCAGACATGGCCTGCTGAGCAGCAGCAGCTCTTACCAGCAGGGGGAAGATGATGGCAGCAGGGGACATCTTGATGAGGCAGAGCACGGTGAGGCAGAGGACCTGGATCAAGGTGAAGAGGTGCACCTTGCGCAGGGGGACGTGCCGCAGGTAGATGTAGTCCGGCCGGTGCTTCCTTGACATCAGAACCAGCAGCAAGCGCTTGAAGAACTGCAAAGGCACAGGCCAAGAGCTGCCAGCTGAGCACTGCAGAAGCTTTCTGGCCCTGCTGACACCTGGAGGCTCTTTACAGGATGCTGCTTGAAAGGAGGCGGCCCGAAACCTGCTCTGGACGCTCCTCCTGCGGGCAGCAGCCACTTTCCCTCCCCTCCAGCTACCAACCGGCTTGCCCACGGGAGCTGCCACCGACCTGCCCTTCCTCCATGCTGTTCTCTTCCCTACCTTTCCTGGCCCACTGAACGCCCCTGCAAGCGCTGCCAGCAGCAGTGGAAGCTGCCTTCCCTCGGCACTGAATTCCCCCCTTTTCCCCTGAGCAAACCCTGCCCTGCCCTAGCCCCTGAGCCGAGCACGCCGAGGAACTGCTGCTGCCAGCCCCAGAGATCTCCTGGGCCCCCACCAACCTCTCCCTCACACCCAATGCTTTCCCTGCGCGCTTGCAGAGAGACTTTGCCGCGGCCCTGCGCTGGCCTTGCTGCCGGGCAGAGGCGGCAGCAGGGAGCAGCCGTGCTGCAGGCTGCCGCTGAGGCAGTACCTCGAGTCCTCGGAGCGACGACACAGCCATGTAGAGGAGGATGCCGTAAAGCACAGGCATGGGGATGAGCTGCGGAGGAGAAGGCAACGGTCTGTGCCTGCCGTGGCACTGGCAGGCTCACCACCCTGCTCTGCGGGCGCTGCGGGCGCTGCCCACGGCCGCCTGAACCCCCAGCAGGGCTAGCCCTCAAAGACAGCTGGAACCCAAAGCGCTGGGCGCTGCTCGCTTGCCTCCAGCGCACCCCGCTGGGGGCCGAAGGGCTGCAAAGCAAAGCCCAAGCTGCTTCCCGGCACAGCTCAAGCCCCAGGCTCGGGGATCACCTCCTCCTCCGCTCCACAGCTCCCGGCGGCTGCAGAGGCTGCGATGTGTGTGTGTCAGTGCCACAAAGCCGCTGCTGGTCGGGGGTTGGCATTGCCCTCTCACCTTTAACACCGAGGTCAGGAAGACGGAGCAGCCCATCAGCACAAAGACCATCACGCCGGTGACTCTCTGCTCTCGCACCCCCAGGCACCTGGGCTGCTCTCCTGGAGCTGAGCCGGCAGACTCCACCTTGAGGCTCTTCACGTGGGTGATGGACAGCAAAGTGGCAACCACAAACCAGGGCAGGCCCATCAGGGAGCACACCCCGAGCAGCACAGACAGCACAAAGAGGTCCAGGCGGTAGCCACGTCCTTTCTGCAAGGAAGGCAGCAAAAGAAGGAGCAGAGCATCCCACAGCACAAGAGCAAGAGCAGCCTCACAAGTCAGACTCTGCCCCTGCTTCAGCCGGTCCTGGCAGCACAGCAGAAGGCTCCCTTCCCTCAGCTGCTGCCACCACTTCACAAGCACAGCACATTGCTCTCCTGCACCCAGCTCCATGTGCTGCTGCAGCAGACTGCTCGTCTCAGCTCCCCTGTGCTTTGCTCCCTGGGGCACCACTGCTGCAGGAGAGCATCCTGCCACCCAGCCTGATGCTGGCTGCAGCCCAGGGCGGGGTGGGATGGGCTCATCTCTTGCAGCCTCTTACCTTCAGCTTGTGGTCCTTCCTGTTGACGACAGCAACCTCAATGTGCTGGTCCATGAAGATCAGGATGGTGCAGAGCAGAGCTGGGATGAGCGCAGCGAACACTGTCCACACAGGGTTGGGTCCTAGGGGGCTGATGAACCACCCGCGGTCGTCCCTGGTCAGCTGCAACAAAGCACAGGCCTCAGCAGCAGCTCTCAGCCCAGACACTTCCCTGCCTTGCATTTTGCCTCTCTCCTCCTCAGGCAGAGCATCTCCCAGCCTTGGCTTCAGGTCACCCTCTCTGGTGGGCTCCAGCAGTGCCAGTGGCCTCTCTGCAGGCACCTGCAGATCCTTCTCCTGGAGGTGCCCAGCTTAGGGGCTGGCTTCTCATGGGCACAAAGAACGCGTGCCTTGGAGGCACAAGAGGAGATGGGCAGAGCACCAGCATGTCCTGCAGGCTCAGCCCCAGCCTGCCCTGCCATCCCCTCCCTTGTGGCACCCCCGAGGGCTGAAGCCAGTGCCAAGCCAAGCAGCCTCATTACCTTGATCTCACTGGGCACCGGGAGCTTGGGCGAGGGGATCCCAACCAGGGAGTCGATCAGCACCATGGTGACCAGGGTGAGGAAGAGAGCAAAGTCCCTGGTGAGGGAGTGTACTTTGGTGCTGAAGAGAGGGCTGCTCCTCAGGTTCTTCAGGAAGCTGGCCAGGGCAAAGGTGCAGAAGAGGAGGATGCAGCACCACAAGAAGACATTAGGCACGTAGGGGCCATGGGGCCCACAGGCAGGGCCTCGGAACTCTCCCCGCAAGTGCCGGCACTCCTGGAGAGACAGAGAGTCAGGACACAGGCGGTGAAGGTGTGGCCAGGACACGCTGGGTAAGGAGGGGGTGAGCAGGATCTGGCAGCAGCACGCTTGGCAGCCCCTTCCCAGCTGAAGGGCTCTGCCCTGTGCAGCGGGGGGATGCCCCCTGGCGGCGGCACGAGGAAGCAGTGGCTCGGGGCACTCACAGTCACCGTGAGGTTTTGCCAGGCGATGCCAGGCACGTCCAGCTTGATGCTCTCCCAGAAACGCAGGGTTTCGAGGCTGGGCTGGGCTGGTGCCACACACTTGCAGCTGGCGGGAGAGAAGCCAGGAGAGGGGTAAGGAAAAGGCAAAGGAGAGGCAGCCCTGAGCTCCTGGCCAGAGGCAGCGGCCTTTAGCAGGGCAGCACTCACCCGTAGTTGGTGAGGGAGTCGATGGCGATGGGTATGTGCAGAGGGTAGGTGACTCGCAGCTGACTCAGCTTCTCCAGAGCCTCGTAGATGAAGATGAGGCAGATGAAGGAGGCGTAGGTGTCCTTGGTGAAGCGAGTGATGTAGCGCACCAGGGAGCTGGCGTCGGTCACCACCAGCACCAGGGAGAAGAAGGTGGTCCAGAGCCCGATGCACGCCCGCAGGGACAGGTAGGAGAGTGCCTGCTCCCTAGGGAAGCAAAGCCAGGTGGGAAGGGGGAGAGGCCAGCACGGGGCTGCCAGCTCTGCCTTCCCTGGGCAAACCTGGGAGCAGTTTAGGAGCGTGGCCAGGCTGGGGGAGGGGGGAAGGCAGTCTCCATCAAGTGCCACAGCCAGCCTCGGGGCTGCAGCCTGGGCTCTGGAGCCGCGGGAGGAGAGGCCAAAGACTGAAGGGGGGGTTGTAGTCCTATTCTATTCTATTCTATTCTATTCTATTCTATTCTATTCTATCAGCAGTTGGGTTAAGGCCCTGGGGGCTAGTGGAGGTCAGGTGCCGGCTGTGGGAGGTGCTGTGCTCTCACATCACTCTCATGCCCTAACACCAGCACTGGCTGGGTTTGTGCCCAGTCACCTGCTGCCAACCGACCCCCCACAACTCCCCTCCTCCACCCTTCAGAGCCCCTGCACCAACACCTACTAAAGCAGCAGCAGCCTGCACCAGCTCTGACACAGAGGCCAACTGAAACCTAACAACTGCCACCCAGAACAGCAAAGGCCAAGCATCTTTTCCTCCTCCCTGTCTCCTGCAGCAGCCTCTGCCAGCCCCTGGCTGTGGCAGCCAGCCTTACTTGCAGAACTGGTAGATGATCTTCTCAAAGACCAGGATGTGTCCGGTGCTGCCGAGGATGGTGAGAGGCTGCCCAGCCAAGAGGCAATAGACCACGCCGCACAGGCAGGCACCCATCAGGGACTCCATGGCACTCTGCGCGGGGGAGAGAGGCAGCAGGCACTAAAGAGATCATCCAGGGCAAGGCAAAACCCCCCAGCAAAGCCAGGTGAGCGCAGCAGGGACTTGTGCCCGAGGGCGGGCCCTCCCCGTGCCAGCCGGCAGAGAGAGCTGCTCACTATGTAGCCTTGGGTCGCCTCCCCCAGCAGGCCGCCGAAGGTGATGACAGGGCACATGCCGGCACAGTAGAGGAAGAGGACGGACGCCAGGCACTGCAGGCTGAAGGCGTCCCGAAAGTCGCTCCAGAACCGGGGCACTTTGCGCTTCACGTCCTGGAGGAGACCTCCGCAGAACCTGGAGGGAAGAACAGAGCCTGAGTGTGCTGCGGGAGGGGCTGTGCAGCTCTCTGCTGCACACGGGCAGCCACAAGCTCAGGGCAACTTGCAGGGCTGCAAAGCACAGGTCTGCTGGAGCCTGCTTTATAGCCAGGAGAAAGGGAGGCACACACCAGAGCTCCTGCAGCACAAGCAGGCCTGAGCCCAGAGCCCCTCCCCTCTGACCCTGAGCAGCAGCAGTGCTCTCCCTGGGGGTCTCTACCCCTCTGCCCCCACCCCAAATCCGGCAAAGCAGGGGCGATGCCGCTGCGCCTGAGCCCAGCTGCCCACCTCTCCCCCTGCCGGGCCCAGGGCAGGGAGGTGGAGCTGTGCAGCCCCTGCCCCAAAGCAGCTAAGGCCAGAGCCCTGCTAGAAGGGCAGCTGCAGGCTCCCGTTTCCAAGGCCAGCAGAACCAAGGCCAGCCAGGGGCAGCTCACATCACCTTCCTGTCCGCTCCAGCTCAGGCTCAGTGTGTCTCGCCGCCTTGCTGGGCGCAGCACTGCCACCCACAGCTCCTGGCACCTTCCTTTTCTCCTGGGAAAATGGGAGCAAGGTACAGATGCCCACCTGTGAGCATTGCTCCTGCTCTGGCTCTGGCACTGGCAGAGGGGCACCTGGAGAGCCTGGCCCCCTGAGCACATCCCCAGCCGTGCTGCCACGCTGCCCGTGCCCCTCACGCCTCCCTCCCTGCAGCACCCACCTGGGGAGGGACCTTTTCCGGGGGCTCGATTCGGATGGAGGGATCCCACTGGCTTGTTGGCAAGACCTTCACCTGCTGCAGGAACTCTTCCAGGCCAGCCAGCAGGTCCCCTGGCTTCTTGCCTCTATAGGCAACTGCTTGGAAAACCTGCCAGCAGGAGGCAAGCTGCTGAGAGGACAGCCCCCCTTGGATGCCCTCTCCGGGGCAATCGGCTCCTGCCTGAATGCAGGGGAATCTTCCCCACCATTCCTGCTGGGGGCAGGCAACATTCCCCCAGAGCAAACATCTGTCCGCTGTGGCACGTGCAATCATCTCCTGCACAAGGTCCCCATCCCCAGTGGCACCCCACAGCCTTTTGCTTAAAGCCAGAGGTGAGCCAGAGCTCCCTTATCTGGTGGTACCTCATCAATCATCAGAGTAGCCATGGCCCTGCCGACCTCATGGGACTGCTGGGCTTTTCCTGCTGGCCCCAGCAAAACAAACAGGAACCTGGGCAAGAAAAGCAAGATGAGGAAGAAGAAGGTGTCCTTGCTCCAAGAGCACCCAAGGAAAGCCCCAGGAGCTGCCAGCCCAGAGTCTGGCTCCAGTGGGGACACACAGGCAATGAATCTGAACTTCATCAGACTTAGTCTGGGGCCAAGGGCCATTCAGATGGGCTGGTGGCTATCACAGCTCCAGCAGGGAAGGGAGACACAAAGGCAAGGGCAGGGGGTTTGGGGGGGGGGCTTGTTCCCTTGGCAGCCCCACTGATGCGTGGAGCTGGATGCCGTGGTGGGGGGCTCTTGGGAAAGCAAAGCTGTGTGCTTCTCACTCAGACCTGGTTGGGATGGGCACTTGGGTCGGCCCCGGGAGCAGCACAGCCTGGGCCAGGCGGACAAAGGCCAGCAGGGGCTGCTGAAGGGCCCCCAGCTCCCCTACGAGCAGGCTGCAGGCTTCGGCCCCGCTGGGAATTCTCTTCAGCAAGCGCAGCTCCTCCTGGCCACAAGAAGCAATCCTCAGGCAGCTGCCCCGAGAGCAAAGCCCTCGACGCTCTGCAGCCCACCCTGGGGCCACCTTGCCAGAGCCAATCTGGCCCTGAAGGCAGAAGAAAGCTGCAGGGCTCTCACCTTGCCTAAAGCCCTTGTGGAGCTCTCCTGCTTCCTACCTCCTTCAGCCACAGCAGCGTCTGCAGAAGGCTCAGGGCTGAGTGCTGACACTGCTAGGGAAACAAAGGCACTTGGAGAGGTGGGCAGGTTGCCACTGCTCTGCCAGGATGAGCCTGCTGGGACCCAAGCCCTGCAGAAGCCTTCAGCAGCTGTCAGAGCCCTGGAGAACAGCTCACCTCGGGCCACAGCCCTGGCAAGGAAGCTCTTCCTCTCCTTGTTGTGATGCTGCAGCAGAAGCACTTCTCGCACTCTCGCCCGTGCCTGCTCATCAAGCCCTGAGCTCTGTCCCTGCTGGTGCAGGATGGCATCTGGGGGGGGCAGAGGGAAAGAAGCCATCAGAGCAGAACCCCCCAGTCCCAACCCTGTTTCTAAGAGCAACCTGCCAAGCCCTGACTCCTGCTTCTCTTTGGCTGGAGAATGCTCTGCAGTCGTTTCTCTAACCCCACAAATTGCTTCCAAGAGGATCCCACCCTGGAGGCAAAACCCAGTGCCAGGGTTGGGCACCCAGCCTCTGCTTAAACCCACAGCAGGACTCCTGGCTAGGAGCCTGCCATTGGGGCAGGGTTTGACTGGGGAGGGAAGGGCAGCAGAGGCAGCTGAGTTGGGCTGTTGCCAGAGGACACAGAATGCAGGGTACCTGCAATCTCTTCCATGCTGTTGGCACCGATGTCCAGCAGCACTGTGCCACTGCTGATCAAGCTCCTCAGCTCCAAGAGGCTGCGCAGGGACAGTGTGCTCACGTAGGGCTTGCTCCAGCATTCACTACCGTCTTCCATGTCCTCCTCGAACTTGAACCACCTGCAGGCACAGGATGTGATCAGCCCCAGCGATGGGAAAAGTGCCCCCAGCTTTGGCAGCCCTTTGACAGAGCTGTGGGGTAGCAAGAGAAGAAGGCTCCTGGCAGCAGCAGCAGCAGCTGTGAGAGCTTTGCATCCCTCAGGGAGGAAAGGAGAGCTCTGAGTGCTGCTGGCCCAGGGCTCCTCTCCCACCGCTGCCAGCAGCAGGGCTTTACCTTGCTGCATCCTTCCACTCAGCAGCTTCACCCTCTGCCACGCAGATCTCAGCCATCTGGCAGAAGAGTTTGTGGGGAGCGTGCTGCTCGTCCTC
This sequence comes from Dryobates pubescens, assembly GCF_014839835.1. Classification (NCBI taxonomy): domain Eukaryota; kingdom Metazoa; phylum Chordata; class Aves; order Piciformes; family Picidae; genus Dryobates; species Dryobates pubescens. Next base: position 12,397,585 of record NC_071641.1, read on the forward strand.
CTGGCTCCCAAGGATGGCCTGCACCCGCTGGGATGGGCTGGCTGGGGGCAGAAGACAAAGCTCTGTGCTCTCAGCCTGCCTGAATCAGCTCTGTCCTGCTCTCATGTCAAGAGAGCACCAGTTCAGCCACAGATGCTGGGCTGGCTCCTCTGCCCTGGACTCCTCCTCTGCCCAGGCCTGCACACAGCCATGGAGCAGGAGCAGCATCTCTTCCACCTCTGACTCAGGGTGGGCAGCTTCCCTTCCCCACAGGGCCATTTTTAATGCCAGGATCCCTCTAAGGAAGAGGAGCCTCAGTCCATTATGCATGGAACTGCCTTGCCAGCCCCTCCTGAGCAAAGCCTGGCCAAAGGAGGCCTTGCTAAACGCTGCCATTTGCCTCAGGAGGGCAGCAAGCCACACAAGCGAGGCACAGGCAGCTGCTTGCAGAAGCCCCCAGGTGCACACAGCCCAAGGAGCTTAGGGAACAGCCTGGGGGCACTCACCCTGCCTGCCACAGCGGGGGGATCGGCTTCTCATCACCCGCCTCCTGCCCACGTCCCGGGCACGGTGGCCTGCAAAAGAAGAGTCACTTGCAGTGCTCTTGCTGCTGCAGAGGTGGGGGAGGCAGTGCCACTGTTCAGCCAGAGCAGCCCTTCCCAGGAGGAAGCACCACCTTGGTGCCTGGGGAGAAGGCACTGGGCTGCTGGCTCCTCTGCCAGGCTCTCCATGCAGCCTTACTTTCCAACTCATCCTCATAGTGCAAGCTGGCAGTGCTGCTCCATTTGCCCTGGTCAATCACTGCCTCTTCGTCGTATTCCTGCTCAGCAAGGACAAGAGGGGCAGAGCTGTCTAGAGGTCCTTTACCTCCTCCCCCCCTGTGCCCACACAAGTCCACAAGGATCCCATTTCTGCATGCCCCCTCCTCCTCCTCCAGGAAAGCCCAAAAACGTGGACTTCAGGAAGGTTGGAAAAGACCTTTAAGATTCCTGAGTCCAACCAGACCCCAGCCAGCAGGAGCACTAAACTGTGTCCTGAAGCACCACACCTCCAGCTTCTTGAACAGCTCCAGGGATGGCAACTCCACCAGCTCCCTGGGCAGCCTGTTCCAGTGCCTGACCTCTCAGTAAAGAAGTTTGCCTCATGTCCAATCTACACCTCCCCTGGCACCACTCAAGTCCATTCCCTCTCATCCTGTCACTTCTTGCTTGGCAGAAGAGACCAACAGCAGCCTCACTCCAGCCTCCTTCCAGGGAGCTGGAGAGAGGTTTGGAGGAGCTTTGGCTTGCAGGAGGTTTTCCTTCCCATCCCCTCCTTGCTCCGAGCAGCGAGGCTGAAGCAGAGCAGAGCAACGCATCTCCTCCTGCCCATGCCTCTGCCCCCTGGGGAAATGCCTATGGGCTGTGGGGGACGGTTTTGCCCTGTCTGTGGGGGATGCTGGGCCCCTGGGCAGAGCCCCAGCCACGCTACCAGTAACTCCTTCAGGGAGGCCATTCGGTATCCTCCGTTCTCGTCCATCCTCGCCTCGCTGGCTGCCTTGGGAGACAATTGCACCTGGAGAGCAACCAAGGGGCAGATTCCCCCAGCACAGCAGAGCAGCCTCACGGAGAGGAGCTGAAGCTCAAGTGGCTCCCAGGGAGCACCAACACCCTGGAGACAGAGGTGGCCCATGGTGACCTCATAATGGGGGCAGTCAGAGTCATAGGGACAGCAAAGGCCTAGGCACAGAGGAAAGCAAAAGTCCCCCTGGGCTGGAATGGGGTGAGGAAGAGGAGGGCCAGCAGGGCTGGTGCACAGACCCCAACAGACACCAAAGGCAGGCTGGGGACAAGGCAGGGCCTGCTCTGGAGCGGCCCTGGGGGCCAAGCTGCTCAGGGCCTTGTTTGCCTTTGTTCCATAGGGGCTGAGATCTGCTGCCAGGGAGCAGGGAGGGGCTGGGAGGGCAAGAGGAGAGCTGCTGCCTGCCCCCCAGCGCCAAGGGCTTCCCACAGGGCAGGGCGGCTGGGGCAGGGCCAGTACCTGTGCCCACACAGCGCTGCCAGCCTGGCCTGAGTGCGGCTGCCCAGGCAGCCGGGACAGGGGCACAGCCTGGCACAGCCTGGCACAGCCTGGCACAGGGCTGTGTGGGCATGTGCTGGGCTGGCACTGCTGCCCCTGCTGTCCTAGGGAAACACTGAGGGCACAGAGACTCCACAGGCACCGTTCCCTACAGGAAAACTCCAAGTGATCCACAACAAACCACAACTCTCAACCCTTCTTCTTTCCCCTGTCACAGGGGCAGCACCCAGCCGTGGGGCAGCACTTGGTGCTGGGGCAGCAGCTGACAGGGCAGGATGGCACTGCCATGGTGTCTGGGGTTCATGGGCACTGGGGCAGACTCTAAAGGCTCTAAAATGCCTTTCAAAGTAATTAAAGAAAGCAACTCTGTCTCGGATGTTGCCTTTGCTTCTCGGAGCTTGTCTGACTGTGTCAGTTCCATTGGGAAGTGTGCTGGGGGGCAGCTAAAGCTCTTCTGCTTAATGGCCACTGGGGGAGACTCGAAAGGCCAAAGGCTTCTCCACACCTCCAAAGCAGACCCAAAGCCCAGGACTCCTTCTCTGCCCCCACCTGGGGTTTGCCATAAGCCCCAGGGCTCTGATCCATCCCCCCAGAGTAGAATCACAGAATCAATAAGGTTGGAAGAGACCTCAAGGATCGTCAAGACCAACCTGTCACCCAACACCTCACGACAACTGAACCGTGGCTCCAAGTGCCACATCCAAGCCTTCTTTGAACAGCTCCAGGGATGAGGACTCCACCACCTCCCAGGGCAGCACATTCCAAGGGCCAATTACTCTTTCTGGGAAGAACTTTCTCCTCACCTCCAGCCTGCATGCCAAGATGCTGCCCTGCACCCACCCACCCTCACCATCAGACCCCCCACATCTCCTGCCCCACTCCTGCTGCCCAGGGCCAGCCCCAAGCCTGTGTGTCTGCTCCCTGGCTGAGGCTGCACACCCAGGAGGGCAGAGGCTGCCACATGGTGGGGGAGAGCTCAGATCAGAACCAGCTTGGTGGCTCCCTCGAGAGAGCAGAGCTGGGCTGTGATCAGTGAGAGTCAGGCAAGTGAGCCCTGCTGGCCACTGCCCCGCTTTTGGGGGCCACAGCAGCAGCCGCTCTCCTCAAGTGCCACCACTGCTGCTCCTCCCCAGGGGAAGCCTGGGAGCAGGGGCAGCAAGATTAGCTGGGAGGTGTCTGCTGTGCTTTTCTCCACCTGCATCTCTGGGGTGGAGCATCCCATAGGAAACCCTAGTCACGGTGGTGGGGAAATCAAATGTGTGGGCAAGGCTGCAGGGGGGGATGGCAGGGCTCTGACCCTGACCAGAACTCATGCTGGGCTCTTGCAGGGCTGCTCCTGCAGTAATTCCTATCTGGCCTGAGAGGGTGGAAAGCACTGTGTAGAATGCTGCCAGTAGCACCACCAAAAGCAGTCTGAGTTCTGAGGGGAAAGAAGTCAAAAACTGCTCAGGAACACTTGAAGCAGCTGGCAGGCTCCAAGCCCTTGAAGGAGAGCAGTGACAGTGTGCCTTTGGGATGTGCCAGCACAGAGGTGGGCAGAAGCAGCTTGTGGTGATGTGGAGCATTCCCAACAAAGCCATGCAGGTGTTGTCAGTGAGCCTGGCTGCATTGCTGGCACTGAGCAGCTCCAGAGCAGCACAGGGAGGGGCACTTTGCAGGCAGAGGGAGGCTGCTGGTGTTGAGCCTCAGTGTGTCCCTGTGTGTGCTGCTGTGGTGCAGCAGTGGCAGAAGGGCTGCCAGCCCTGCGGCACCCGGAGCACTCTCTGATTCCTGCTCTCCTTTCTCTTGCTTCCAAACACAAAATTCTTCTCTGCTCCCTTGGATGCATTCTCCACTTTCTTCCGGGTGTTGAACTGCTGCAGCAGGTCCAGAGGAGGCCACAAAGATACCAGAGGGCTGGAGAACCTTCCCTATGGGGAAGGGCTGGGAGAGTTGGGGCTGTTCAGCCTGGAGAAGGCCCCAGCGAGCCCTCAGAGCAGCCCTCCAGTCCCTGAAGGGGCTCCAGGAGAGCTGGGGAGGGACTTTGGACAAGGGCTGGGAGTGCCAGGCCCAGGGACAGTGGCTTTGAGCTGAGAGAGGAGAGATTGAGAGTGGAGAGGAGGAAGAAATTGTTGAGAGTGAGGGTGGGCAGACACTGGCACAGGCTGCCCAGGGAGGCTGTGGCTGCCTCCTGCCTGGAGGTGTTGCAGGCCAGGCTGGATGAGGCCTTGAGGAGCTTGGGCTGCTGGGAGGTGTCCCTGCCCATGGCAGGGGCTTGGATCTAGATGATCTTGAAGGCCCCTTCCAAGCCAAAGCATTCTGTGATTCTAGGGTTCCTCATCGCGGCCTGGTCTTGGCTCTGGTTTGGGGTCCTGGCTCCAGTGAACTCTTCCCTCCCTCACTGGTACCTGAGAGGGATGCCCTCTGTGGTGGGGCCATGGAGGGAGTGTCCCAGCAGCTGGGCTAAGGGGAAGGAAAGGCATTTGCTCCCTGTGTGCCACATCTACATCACACTTGGTTGTATGTTTCTTGCTTGTGGCTTTGCTTTGGCTCTGCCACCGCCCTGGAAGCTGCAGAATGCAGAACTGTCCTCTCCTTGTCCCTGGCTGTAAGCTGAGGGTAAGGGAGCTCTTAGAACTGCACCTTGGAATCTGCTCTGCAGTGACAGGAGAGGCCAAGGGAGGCCTGGAGACTGTGCCCTGGGGCCTCTGCCTCCTTTCTTCCTCCTTCTTCCTTCATTTTCCCTGGAATTCTTTTTCTTCAGCTCTGTCCTCGCAAAGTCTCTTCCCTGGCACGCTGGCAGCAGCTGGCAGGAAAGCAGGAAGATTCTTCTCCTTGCACCTCCTTCAGCAGCTTATTGTTACACAGGCTATTTTTCACACAAGCTGTTAGCTTCCCTAATTACACTAATATTTCACTCTACTCTTCAGGCTTCCACGTAAATAGAATCAAGCAAACCAAATAGAAACAATGATAGCAAAGGCAAAGAATAAGGAACATTTTATAGTAAAAGAAAACATTTTACTCCTATCTTACAATTTCCTGTGTCTGGTTCCCTCTCCCACTTTTTAGTTCCATACTTCTGCTTCAGAGTTCCTCTTAATCAAAATCACCTGATGGACAGGAATTAGCACTCCACTCATCACAATCCCTCCTCTTCTTTTGAACGCCATTAATTCGTGCCTTCGCTTCCGGTTTGGCCAAAACCAGCTGAATTTTGGTTGGTTCTGGCTTTGGTTGGTGCATCTTTACAACCAGGAGAGGTTGCTGATCTTCTCTACTGGTTCCTAGCCGAGTGGCAGTGAATTCCACGTCCTGAACTATAGTCTGAATAAGTCTCATGAGACAAGGAATCCTACGAGGAATGATCAATAATCCCCCAAACAATTCCCCTACTACTGTTCCCAAGCGTCTCCACCATTCTCCTCCATCCCATATTTCCACAACTGGCATATGAATCATCCTCTATGGCATCACATGCATCCAACTTAACCCACTGTGGCTCACTGAGCTTTGTGAAAATCGCACTTTTCCCTACCAGCCTCCCTTGCTGGCTATTTGTTCTCACCTCTCTCCAATACTGAGAGGGCTTCTCCTTCGGATCATAAGAGGTTATCCTCCCATTTCCATTACCCCGGGCATACTCTCTCAGATTCATATCACAAGGGCTTCATTTGGCTCCCTTACACTCGTAGATGGGCTGATACACCAAGGTTTGGCTAACCACCTTCCCCTGTCAGGTGGCACTTATGCAATCACTGCAGTTTTGTGCTTGTCCCAGGACCAACAGGGCTCCATAGAGCATCAGAAGAGGTCCGCTCGGGTCCACGCTACCCGGCGGTCTCAGCCCTACGTGGTTGCAGCCCTCGGCAGAGCTTCTTGAGCCGCGGTCCTGGTTCCTTCCTCGGCCTCGCCCTCTTCCGCTTTGCAGGAGCTGGTCCGAACTGACTCTCTTGGCCCAGTTCTCCTTACCTCTTTATCCTACAAATTACTGTATGCTAACTCCAATGCGACCTTTTTCTACACCACAGCAATAGCCCTGCAGTAAGGATATCTACACTTTACCCCTGCTAAATGATTTCTTGCACTGAAACCACTCGGGTATGAGATTCCACCCTGCTAAAGCCTGGATTCTTGTAACCACCAGTGTATTTCTTCTCTTGCAGTTTCTCAGCCTTAAACTAACTCCACATTCATTGCAGGGGCTTGCCAGATACGCTAAGCTGCATGACAATGTATTCATTCACGGGCACATAACAACATTTGCTCACCGATGCACAGCAATACTTGCAAGGTCAATCTCTTCTTGGCCCATCAAAGGCTCCACAAATTCATCACAGCTTGCCACAATTCCCCGCTTTTGGTTTTCTGCTGCAAATGTTGGTTTGATCATCTGCTGCAGGGCCCTTTGCAAGAGACTAATCAGGCAAGGCAACATCAGTAACATCACAATCACAATTAGCAATATTAAGGACCCAGCTCTAACAAGCGAAAGAAACCAAGCAGAGAAGGCCCATCCTTTACACAATGCTTCCAACCAACCTTCATTATCAGTCTGCAAATGTGTTGCTCTCTATTCCAGTTCTTGAATGTGCTTATGTAGAGAGACCGAAGGCTCGAACAGATTCATGCCACACGAGCCTTCAAACTCTTGACAACTCTCACCTTGCCCTAACAACAAAATCTACAGCGGTTCTGTTTTGCAAGGCAGCTTACACCATGCCGTTGGCTCAGCACTGGTGGGGCTCACAGCAAAAGGGGAAACAATGAGAGAGTGTTTGGGATTGGCTTGAGCAAGAGGGGACATGGGTCCCAGGAACACCTGTGCAAGCCAGGCCTTGAAGAATTTTCTGTTATTAGTATAGCAATGGAGTAGGAGTTGTGGAAAAGTTCTGATTGCTTGGTATGCTGAAGTCAAGCTGCCCCTGAGAATGGAGGCAAACAAGATAAGGAGCTGGCAAAGAGCTGGGAAAAAGAGCAATTAGACTGAGTAGAGAAATTCCACAGAATAGTGAAAAGAGTGATGTAACCTTTTAGAGAGAAACCTATAGTATGTGTTAGATTAGAATAGAATTATCTATGTATAAGACTATAAATAATGAAGTGTGGAACAATAAAGCTGGATGATTACTATCACTCATATTGAGTGCTGTCGTCCCTGCCTCCGTTCTCGTCAAGTGGCACCTGAACCAGGGACCCGATTCTGCGGGTACTCTGAGCCATGTCGACCGGGACGACAGTGGAGACCGCTCCCAGGAATTACGGGCGAGCCGACTGTGGAGGAAGGCTCGGGCGGGCCAGTCTTGGCGGGCCGATATTAGCAGGCCTGCAGAAAGCGTCGGCGGGCCAGAATCGGCGGGCCAACGGCAGCTTGGGCGGGCCAGTATTGGCAGGCCCGAGGAAAGGAGCAGCGGACACCGGCGGGTAACAGATGGCGGCAGTGAATATGGAAGGAGAGGCAGCGCTCTCCTTATTTCAATGCTTTTTAGAAAAGCGTAAGGCGCAGATATCACCCAAAGTAATTCCTGGGCTTGTGGCCCATGGATCCGCTTTAGGTTATTTCCCGAGCGGAGATAGTTGTTTTGATGAAACTTGTTGGAGAGAATATGGAAACAGACTGTGGGACTTGGTGATAGATGGTGATAAAACTGCTATAAAGTTACAAAAGCCGTGGAGAGAATGCATAAACTGTATTAAAAAATATAAGTTAGAACAGCGAATGGCTGCTGCAGTGACAGCGAATTTGTCAGAGCGAGATGCAGCGCCGGTTGTATCTGAATTGCAACCCAACGATGTGTTTGAAAAGTATCGCCCGGGGCCACCTCCGGCACAGCACACAATACCGCTGCCGTGCCCTGCAAGACCTGAGTTTCCACCTCCACCTCCACCCCCACCGACAGAATTCAGTGAGGCGCCTGATAACCTAGCTCCAGGCGCAGCCTGCCTGGCTAAGGGAGCGGGAGCTTCGGCTGAACTGAGCAGCAACGCAGCATTGCAAACAGACAAGTGACTCAGAGGGAGGCACCGTTATCTATTTCTCCGGATCAGCTGGAAAAGTTAGTGGAGCGTATGTGTCAAAAACTGATTTTGGAAAGTTCCCAGGGAAGAGAAATGCCATCAGGAAATAAAGGGGGTGAAACAGAGAAGAAACCGAGCTCGAAAGCAGCTGTGTGAATTAACTGGAAAGCGATTGCGCAGGAGGCTGTGAAAACTGGATGTTATGATGTGGCTGCTGAGTTGTCTGATGTACTGTGTTCTCCTGTAATGTATGATTATGCTAATAATCAAGGCCTCTATCAGGTTTTGGACTGGAAGATTTTGCAGCAATTGAGAGCAACGGTAGCTGAGAGTGGGCTACATAGCAAGCCTACCCGTCAAATGTTGCAGTGTATTTGGGGTAATGATTTGTTGATTCCAGAGGATATTAAGACACTGATGAGAATGATCTTGACTCCTTCTCAAATGATTATGTTTGATAAGTTTTGGGGTCAATTTTGTCAACTCTCAGAGAGTATACAACGGCAGCAGGGGGATCCTTTGGCTGGAGTCACGGCACAACAATTAATGGGAACAGGGGTGTTGAATGGCAAGGTCGAAGTGATCCTGCGGTCTTTCAGGAATCGATGGGAGTGTGCCCAAAAGGCATTAAAAAAGCTCGGGAAACGGCCGGAGCATCACGAAGAGCTGCCGCACTGGGACACAAGTGGCAGCTCCAGTGTATTACCAACAGGACGCAGGAACGATAACGACACCTCAGCCTTACAACCAGCAACCAGAGGGAGCATCGGCTTGGACGTGGCAACAGCAGTAGATGTTACCTTAATAGATAATCGGCCTATTAAAGTGGAAACAAATGTAAAGGGGCCTGTATACATCACTGGTCAGCCTGTAGGAGCATTGTTGATGGGTCGATCAACTATGGGTGTTAAAGGGGTAATGATATTGCCAGGGGTAATCGATGCGGATTACAGTGGCGTTATTTGTGTTGTGATGTAGACTATGTATCCTCCAATTTTTGTACAGCAAGGCAGCCGTGTAGCTCAATTGGTACCCATTCCAAATTCAGTTGCAGACATGGCATACGATCGGCCTGTACAAGGTGACAAGGGCTTTGGATCCACAGGGGGACTTGCTCTCTTGACTATACCAAAGGGAAGGCGACCAGTTGCTAGTGTAGAGTTTGGGTATGGGTCTCAGCATGTGAAATTAACCTGTCTGCTAGATACTGGTGCTGACATCACAATCATGAGTAATATACACTGGCTGGAAGACTGGTCTTTAACACCAGCAGTAGGAGAAGTAGAAGGTGTTGGAGGAACCCAAGCAATAATGCAAAGTAGTCACAAACTTGTAGTGAAAATTGAAGGAAAACAGGCTTTAATCACAGTTACCGCTATGCCGTTACCTAATGGAGTCGATGCTCTGGTGGGATGAGATGTGATGCAGCAATTGGGTGTGGTCTTAACTTCAGACAAACATTTGTAATTGTGGCCATTGGCGGTTACGGCATCCTTACGACCACACACCCCACCCCCAGCGGCTTCAGCTGCGCTACACCCCCACCCCCCACCCCCTTTCCTTTTCTGGTGCGACTCTGCTCTGATTTAAAGCAAAAGTGCTAGTTTTCTCATTTCTGGTTGTAATGTCTTTCAGAGATTTGCTATTTAGAGTTTTGCTAAGTTTTTCTAATAAGAATAACGAATAGTAAGCATTTGGTATTTACAGGTACTTAGTACACAGTAATTGTGGCAAGGTATACCTACTTAGTGATGAGTTCAAATTGTATGATTTTCTTTTGGTTCGAACCTTCTTAGTTGTGTGCCTCGGCATTTCAAAGGAGCTCCATGTAATATAGTTAAGATTTGTAGTAAATAGGTATTCATTTTTAAAAGTATTCCTTAGCTAATGTGCAGAAGAATCAAGGCTGTGAAGAAACAGCATTTCCTGTGAAGCCGAACATCGATCACAATAACTGTTACGATAATCTAGGATCAAAAGCATCAATCAGAAGAATGTACTACAGCACTACGTGAATAAGGACTGAATATTAGGGTTGTTTGATTGTTGTATGATTAAATGTTCCTATGGACTTATATGTTATCTCAAATTTTTTTTTTTAAAAAAAAAGGGGGGGGGTGGTAGGTTGAGAGAGGGCTTAGCTCTCCCTCCTCCACAGAGTAAGAAACCACAACTAGCCCAATCGAAGCGCAAGCTATATATTTACAAGCATATATGGAAAGCAGGTTATATATGACACAATACATACAGGTATTTACAATATATACACAGAAATACACAGCAAAGAGAAATAACACGACGAAAATCCCTCCCCGAGGGAGGGATCCCCTCCTTGCAACCCCCTCTCTCCCTCTCCCCTACCTCCCTTTTTCCCCAAAAAGTGGTTAGAGAGAGAGGAAGGCAAGTTACTAAGGAGAAGAGTTGTTAGTAAGCTTCAAAAGCCCATGCAGGATTAGTGTTTGCTTATCTGAAGGCCAACTCCAGCAGTTCGCAGAGAAGCAGGCAGGGAGAACAGGCTGAAACCCACACTCCCCCAACTCCCAAACCGAACTGAACTGAGGAAAAAAAAATTCCAACTGCTTCACAATCTAAAGCTGCATTTTTGTTTATCAACCAATGAAAGTCGTTTAGAATATCAGAATGTTTTGGTTCTAGTACCGAAAACATTTAGCCAGTGTCTCAGCACTGCTTGTTCTTAAAGGCACAGCCTCAAATGACCACGGGGGGGGGGGAAGGGAGAATACCCCATAGCCAAAATAGCAAAAAGGTTTTTAATGGTACCAATAGGAGATCAGTATTACTAGGATGAGCAAAAAAAACACATTATTATGTGTAATTTTATATTGGGCAAAGCAATGAAGCCCTTTTTGCTCTTGCTGTTTGCCTGCAAGTTTTCTGTCTGTGAAGCTAGAGCCTGGCCAGATCTACCTTTACAGATTAAAGAAATCTTGCTGCCATTCAACAATTGATGATTTTTGACCATCCTAGAACACATAAAAATCCAACATAACCCTAAAGCAGATTGTAAAAGATAGTGCTAAGGATTGCATTTGTGTCTTAATCTCTGTGTGCAATGTGTTTAGGCATAATCAGGTCTTCTCTGTCAATAAGTGAAATGTAAAGATCGGAACTATTAAGATCCAAGTTCTTCTTTACAATGTCTGTTATCTTTGACCATGTATTATGCCAACGCTGTTAGAACATTCTAACTAGTTCAGCTTAAGCGCCGTGCCTTGTATGGGTAACATGGGCCAACATAACAGGCTATAATGAATTTTGTTTGAGCTTACAAACTGTGGGTGAACCTTTTCAGATGTGTCTAATAGGGATACCCAGATTTGATGTAAATATGCTTGTTAATTATAGTAGTAATAATTGTGGTAATAAGAGTGAGGTGGCGAATTGTAGCGCATTATTGATTAAGGGACTGATTCAGCGGTTACCGTATGATCCTGAAGAACTACGACTGCTGGGCTCACAACAAGTTGGCAATGCATCAGCTAACCTACTCACACATGTATGATATTCAGAGCAAAGTTTCGAGGACAGCAAGGCTTTGAGTGAAGTAGAAGGAGTAGCGTGTTGGTCAGTAAAAACACAAATGTTACCACTCAGGTGTTGTAAGAGCTATTGTTAGACCAAAAGTCATTGAAACACGCGTTACTGCAAAATCCTGCTGCAATTGATTTTTTGTTGTTGGCTCAAGGGCATGGATGCGAAGATTTTGAAGGAATGTGTTGTTTTAACTTGTCTGGTCATGGAGTGTTGATGCATGCTGAGATTAGGTGGCTAAAGAATCATACACGTGTTGTTACAATGGTAAAAAGTCCCTTAGATGATTGGTTAAGATCAGTACTTGGGAATGTGTCACAGTGGGTTATACAATTGATAAAAGAAGTTTTAAGGTTTCTGGTATTATTGTACAAATTTTGATTATTGTTAAGCTTGTTTATAATTGTATTATGCAAAGTGTTCAAAGAATAACCTCCAAGGCCTTACTTGCACAAAAGAAAAACAGGGGAAATGTTGGGGATTGGTTTGAGCAAGAGGGGACATGGGTCCCAGGAACACCTGTGCAAGCCGGGCCTTGAAGGATTTTCTGTTATTAACATAGCAATGGAGTAGGAGTTGTGGAAAAGTTCTGATTGCTTGGTATGCTGAAGTCAAGCTGCCCCTGAGAATGGAGGCAAACAAGATAAGGAGCAGGCAAAGAGCTGGGAAAAAGAGCAATTAGACTGAGTAGAAAAATTCCATAGAGTAGTGAAAACAATGCTGTAACCTGTTAGAGAGAAACCAATAGTATGTGTTAAATTAGAAAAGAATTAACTGTGTATAAGACTATAAATAATGAAGTGTGGAACAATAAAGTTGGATGATTACTATCACTCATATTGAGTGCTGTTGTCCCTGTCTCCATTCTCGTCAACTTTCCTCTCAGGTGTTTTAACAAGCTCACCAAAGCTAGCAAAACGAGAGCAGGCATTGCCGAAGGTCTGCCGACACGACACCTCTGTGCAGCCTTCTTGTGCTGTGATAGATGCCTGGAGCCCATTTGATGCAGATCACATCCTCTGGAAAGCAGCCTCTTGATTGATCACATTTGCAGTGTCAAGATGGCTGGTCCCTATCACAACTACTGCCTTCCAGACTATTTAGTTCTTCTGCCAGTCATCATCCTTAGTTAGGACACATGGCTGCGTGCTCCTCAGTACGCAGAGCTCCCTGGTGTACTGAGCACAGCCCACAAGAGACAATCACAGTGAGCCAGAGCTGCAACAACTTCCACACTTGACCCTGGGACAGTGAAATGAAAACATCACACAAGCATCATGGAACCATAGCATTGCTTTTGTTGGAAAATACCTTTAAGATCATGAATTCCAACCCTTCTCTAACTCTACCAAGTCTGGTGCTAAAACGTGGCCTTCAGTACCACTTCTCTGCCTCTTTTAAGGCACCTCCAGGGATGGGGATTCAACCACCTCCCTAGGGAGCCAATTCCAGTGTTTCAGAACCTTTTTGGTGAAGAAGTTTCATCTAATATCCAACCTAAACCTCCTCTGGTGCAACTCAAGGCCATTTCCTCTCATCCTGTCACTTGGGAGATAAGACTGGCCCCTGCCTTGTTCCAACCTCTCTTCAGGCAGTTGTAGAGAGTGAGGTCTCCCCTCAGCCTCCTGTTCTCTAGACTAAACAAGCTCAGCTCCCTCAGCTGCTCCTCATAAGACCTGTCCTTGAGTACTGTTTGTCAGAGATTGAGTCCATGAGCATTTCTTGTTAAGCAGAGCCTTGCATGTATGCAGGAGCATGTGTGCACACATCCCCATGCAATGGAGCACATGCTCTACATGCAAAAGGAATCAGCTCAGAATGGACTTTTGGGACTTGTCCAGCAAAGAAAGGACTGACTGTCAGGGAGGTGAGAAGTCTGCAAATAAGGTTATTTACTAAGGCACAGAGAGGGCTTCAGCTGCTGTAACCAAGGAAACTTCATCCTATCACAACAGACATTTTCCACCAAATTTATGAGATGGTCAAGTGACAGCAGGTCCTGCAAGGTGTTATCCTATAAATGAAAGCTCTCAGGCTTAATACTTAATATTTAGTTCTGGATGTTATCTTGCACTTCAACAAGTGAGATACAATAGTCAATGATGCCTGTTTCAAGCTCCATAATACATCTGGCTCTTTGAATCCCTTTTCTGGTTTGGTTGGTTGGTGTGTGGGTTTGGTTTGGGGTTCCTGTTGTTGCTGTTTTCTGGGCTATTCTAAGCAAGAGCAAGTGATCAGTGAAATTGAGAGCAGATGTGTCAAGAAGCTGGGGTTCCTTAGCCTGGAGAAGAGGAGGATCAGGGGAGACCTTCTTGCTCTCTACAGGAGGTTGTAGCCAGGAGGCAGTTGGTCTCTTCTCCCAGGCAACCAGCACCAGCACAAGAGGACACAGTCTCAAGCTGTGCCAGGGGAGGTTCAGACTGGATATTAGGAAGAAATTCTACACAGAGAGAGAGATTGGCCATTGGAATGTGCTGCCCAGGGAGGTGGTGGAGTCACTATCACTGGAGGTGTTTAGGAAGAGCCTGGATGGGGTGCTTGGTGCCATGGGTTAGTTGATTAGGTGGTGTTGGATGATAGGTTGGACTTGATGATCTTGAAGGTCTCTTCCAACCTGGTCTGGTCTATTCTATTCTATTCTATTCTATTCTATTCTATTCTATTCTATTCTATTCTATTCTATTCTATACTCTATCCTACTCTATTCTATTCTACTCTATTCTACTCTATTCTCTTCTATTTCTAGCAAAAAGTAGCACAGCTCCAAGATCATAGAAATCTGCTCTGCCAGATGACATGCACTTGGGTGCACAAGTGCAAGGGTACAGGCTATTTTAGAAAGAGGTTTCTATGACACAGAGCAAAATGGCACACAAAAAAAGCAATGGGTTTGTCAAACACTATAGAGCATTTTTTAAAGGCTCATCTGCAGACTCATCTCTGCTTCAAAGCCCTCATCTCAGAGATGGTTTGTCCCTTTTTATTTTGTTACCAATATATATTGCCAGGTGTTGTCCCCTGGTTTAATATTGCTGCCATTTCAGATTGTTTATAGAGACAGCACTGCAGGAGTACAAACGGAATCGGGCTAAATGATTTCTTGCACTGAAACCACTCGGCTATGAGATTCCACCCTGCTAAAGCCTGGATTCTTGTAACCACCGGTGTATTTCTTCTCTTGCAGTTTCTCAGCCTTAAACTAACTCCACATTCATTGCAGGGGCTTGCCAGATACTCTAAGCTGCATGACAATGTATTCATTCACGGGCACATAACAACATTTGCTCACCGATGCACAGCAATACTTGCAAGGTCAATCTCTTCTTGGCCCATCAAAGGCTCCACAAATTCATCACAGCTTCCCACAATTCCCCGCTTTTGGTTTTCTGCTGCAAATGTTGGTTTGATCATCTGCTGCAGGGCCCTTTGCAAGAGACTAATCGGGCAAGGCAACATCAGTAACATCACAATCACAATTAGCAATATTAAGGACCCAGCTCTAACAAGCGAAAGAAACCAAGCAGAGAAGGCCCATCCTTTACACAATGCTTCCAACCAACCTTCATTATCAGTCTGCAAATGTGTTGCTCTCTATTCCAGTTCTTGAATGTGCTTATGTAGAGAGACCGAAGGCTCTAACAGATTCATGCCACACGAGCCTTCAAACTCTTGACAACTCTCACCTTGCCCTAACAACAAAATCTACAGCGGTTCTGTTTTGCAAGGCAGCTTACACCATGCCGTTGGCTCAGCGCTGGTGGGGCTCACAGCAAAAGGGGAAACAATGAGAGAGAACAGAAACTCTTTTGCCAGTTATGGCCTGGATTTCAACGTGCGTCACGGCATCATGGCTGAGCCACGGCATCATGGCTGAGCCACAGAGGGCTGTAGCGCACGTGCAGGGTTGGAGCTGCGCATTCTCACACCTGAATCACCAGGTGTTACCACGCGAGCCGCAAGGGATGGCCACCGCCACAGAGGATGAGAGCTTCCCTTTAACTCTTTGACATTATTATTTGACCATGACAGACTGCTGAGTTACCATGTGAACATATTCTCAAATCAATTAAGCGATTATGAGATTCAGGTCTAAGTTAGATGTTTTCTGTTGACATCTCTGAAGTTAGGGCCTTTCAAACCATTGAGGTAAAAGGTGCTCCCTGACCAGAATCGAGAGTTCCAATTAAACCAAAACATGGTAGAAGAATAGACTAGACTAGACTAGACTAGACTAGACCAGGTTGGGAGAGACCTTCGAGATCATTGCGTCCAACCTATCATCCAACACCACCTAATCAACTAAACCATGCAACCAAGCACCCTATCAAGTCTCCTCCTGAGCACCTCCAGTGTTCAGGTGTCTCTGTGTCTCTGTGGTTCTATGATTCTGTAATGCTATGCACAGCCCTTGAGCTGTGTGATTCCATACCCTTACAAAGCCCAGGAGCAATTCCCATCGGAGGGTTCCCAGATGACTTGCTGGGGCCTGCAAGGCTGATGAGGAGACACAGTATCCGTATAGATAGAACCAACAGCCCCAACCCACCAGGATGAGCATCCAAACTGTAAGGAAAAATGTCTATAACTGTCTGAGGGCTGGGGGTCAGGAAGGAAGGGACAGGGACAGGCTCTGCTCACTGTGCCCTGGCATAGGCCAAGGGGCAATGGATGGAAAGTGCAGCCCAGGAGGTTCCAGATCAGCATGAGGAGGAACTTCTTGCCTGGGAGGCTTCCAGACACCAGGAGCAGGCTGCCCAGAGAGGTTGTGGAGCCTAAGGAGGCTCTGGAGCCTTTGCAGCCCTGTCTGGATGTGTTCCTGTGAGACCTGTGCTGGATTCTATGCTCCTGTTCTGCCAGGGGGTTGGCCTGGATGATATTTGGAGGTCCCTTTCAACCCCTAGCATCCTGTGGTCTGTCAGCCTGTTCACAGAGGAGACAAGAGGAATCTTGTAAAACTTTATTTGTATCAAGGGAGAGTCCACCGGACATTCCCTCTGGGGTCTCTCCCATGGCTGGAAGGCAGAGCTTCCCTTCTAGCCTCAATTCCCAGACACACATTTCCCTCTCCCTTTCCCCCCTGGCAGAGCTACTCAGGATTTACGGTCTCCCTGAAACGCCTCCTGCATGTCCCCCTTCACATGGAACCCCCTGCATCACACATCCCAACTGCATTTCAATTAGGTTCTTCACTCCTCTGGGGGGAGAAGTTAACATGCAGTAGCCTGGGAAGCCTTTGCTCTGTCCTAACAGTTCAGCAGTTGAGGCTCTGTTCGGTGTCTGCCCTCTTCACACAGCCTCCTGCTGATTTGACAGCAAGACCTCAGGGGAGGCACTTAGCAGAGGCCCTTTGTGACTGACATACACAGAGGAGAGGGGAGCTGTCGGCTGCTTCCTTTGCTCTTGCAACTCCCTCTTAGCCAATTCTGCCTGCTTTGGGTCCCATCCTGTTGGCACTTGTGTGTTTCCCCCAGAGAAGGAATTGAGACCTCTCGCGTTAAATGATTTTTGTGGTTTGTGGTTTGTGTTTTATTTCAATTCTTTTCAAGATGGTAACATTCTAGAACATTCCTTACAACAGAGTTTACAGCAACAGAGTTTACAGCAACAGAGCTCCTAACAACAGAGCTCCTAAAACAGAGCTCCTAACAACCACGTTCAGAACAACCGAGTTTAATACTGTGAAAAGGATGAAGTAGAATCACAGAATCAACCAGGTTGGAAAAGACCTTCAAGATCATCAAGTCCAACCTATTACCCATAACATTTCTTTTAGAACCTGTAAGTAGTTACAAAAGACGGAAATAGCATGAACAATTTCCAAATGACACCTTGATCATATTTTACAACCATTGTCACGAGGCAGGGCGTGGGGTTTGATCTTCAGTTTTGCATCGAAGAGATGCAACAAAACCAGCAGATTTTGTAACAAACATCCAGGTGTTTTTACTTTAAAATACAAAAGTACCAGAATACAATCTTAGGGCACTTTAGGTTCATTAAAAACAGCACAACTAGCCATTGCTCTGTCCTGGCACTTCCTATGTCCAGAAGTTCTCAGAAATGCTCCTGTTCTTTCTCGGTCCTGTTTTGGCTCCTATGGTGCCGAGCTTTTCCTGGAGCTGAGCTGCCTTTTTTCCCCCTCTTTTTTTTTCTTTTCTTTTTTTTGTGTCCACTGGAAGCTGAACTTCTGTCTGGAATCTTCATCTCCTTTATCACTTCACTGTGATATTAATGATGCTGATGTCCTCCTAGGGCTTGTCAGTTTGGGGATTGACTTTTACATTTGAGATTCTCTGCACAACTTCCATTCCTTTAGTCACCCGTCCAAACACACTGTGCTTGTTGTCTGGCCATGGAGTTGGAACCACTGTTATAAAAACCTGAGATCCGTTCGTATTTGGTCCTGCATCAGCCATGCTGAGAGTATATGGTCTGTCGTGTCGTAAAGTTGAGTGAAACTCATCTTCCAATTCTCCTGCCCAAATACTTTCACCGCCCCTTCCTGTACCAGTTGGATCACCAGTCTGAATCATGAAACCCTTGATGGTACGGTGAAATATGTGTCATAACAACCGAGCTGATAACAATGGAGTTTAGAAGCAGTAGAGTTCATAACAATAAAGTTTATAACAAGAGAGTGTATAAGCAATAGTTTAGAACAACAGAGTCTGCAACTACAGAGTTCCTAACAACAGAGTCTGTAACAATGGAGTTGAGAAGCAGTAGAGTTCATAACAATAAAGTTTATAACAAGAGAGTGTATAAGCAATAGTTTAGAACAACAGAGTCGACAACTACAGAGTTCCTAACAACAGAGTCTGTAACAATGGAGTTCGGAAGCAAAAGTAGGTGCAGGGAGCACTGTGTGCAGGGCTGGTGCCTGTCATGTTCTCACTCCTCTCCTTCAAGGGCTTGGGGCCTGCCAGCTGCTTCGCACGTTCCTCAGCAGTTCTTGACTTCTTCCTCCCCAGAACTCAGCCTGCTGCTGCTGGGGGTGGTGCTGGCAGCCTTCTGCACAGTGCTTCCCACCCTCTCAGCCTCGATAAGGATTACAGCAGGAGCAGCCCTGCAAGAGAGGTTTTCCATGGCAGTCTTGGGGAGGGGAACTGAGGTCACCAAGGGCATTAGCAGCCTTGCCAAGAGGAACAGGGGACCTGGAGAATCAAAGCCCAGCATAAGCACGGGAGGCTTGGCTGGAGGAGGACTTGTGAGGGGCAAGCCTGAGAGCTGCAGAGCAACAGCTCCATGGAGTGGCTCTTTTGGGGGCTTAGCAACAGCTGGCACAGATCCTGCCTGCAGCTCCACCTGTTTCAGAATGAGGCTCTGCAGCTACTGTCAGGTCCCTGATGATGCAAGTTTTGGGGTCCACCACGAGTGCTGGTCAGGGTCAGAGCCCTGCCATCCCCTCGGGCAGCCTTGCCCACACATTTCATTGTCCCACCACTGTGACTGCTGCTTCCTATGGGATGCTCCACCCCAAAGATACAAGTGGAGAAAACCACACCAGACACCTGCCAGCTAATCCTGCTGGGGGTCCTGGCCCTTGCTGGGGCTTTACCTGTCCCTGCTTTGCTCTGGGGGATCCAAGTCGCCCGTCTTCCCCAGCTCCAGCTGAACTGGATTGGGACCAGCAGCTTCCATGGATTCCTGCCATAAAAGGGGACAAATCAAGCTGTCTGTCTTGCCTTGGAGCAGAGAGAAACTCCAGAGCCAGGAACATCACTGCCCGCTGCCCTCTGCTGCTGAGTCGGGGCAGCTTCCGCTGGCAGTGCAGCAGGGGGCAGAGCTCACTGCCAGCACCTGGGGAGGGTTTAAAGCACTGTCCTGGCAAAAGGACAATCATCATCTTGATGAGAAATGACTGACTGAGAAAGCTCTCCGAGGGGGAAGCTCAGTGCTAACTCAAGGGGTTGAAGCAGGATCCAGGCCCTTAGGATCAGTTCCCTTGGAGTTCTGATGGTCCCCCAACATGTCAGGAGAAGCTGTGCTAGAAAGAGGCAACCTCCCAGCCTGAGGGAGATGCCCAGCCCCGGGCACCCAGCAGGCCTTACCTCTTCTTGCTGGCCTTCGGGTTTGGCACTCTCCTCCTCCTTCCTCCTCTCTGGCAGAAGGTCATCCAGCAAGCTGAGCTCCCGCTTGGAGAAGCAGAACTCCATCGCCTTCCGCACCAAGACCACAGCCAAATTCTTCACAAACAAGAGGGCAGATAGGGTGAGGCCAGAGCTGAGCCTTCCATCTCCCTGCAGACATGGCCTGCTGAGCAGCACCAGCTCTTACCAGCAGGGGGAAGATGATGGCAGCAGGGGACATCTTGATGAGGCAGAGCACGGTGAGGCAGAGGACCTGGGTCAAGGTGAAGAGGTGCACCTTGCGCAGGGGGACGTGCCGCAGGTAGATGTAGTCCGGCTGGTGCTTCCTTGACATCAGAACCAGCAGCAAGCGCTTGAAGAACTGCAAAGGCACAGGCCAAGAGCTGCCAGCTGAGCACTGCAGAAGCTTTCTGGCCCTGCTGACACCTGGAGGCTCTTTGCAGCATGCTGCTTGAAAGGAGGCGGCCCGAAACCTGCTCTGGACGCTCCTCCTGGGGGCAGCAGCCACTTTCCCTCCCCTCCAGCTACCAACCGGCTTGCCCACGGGAGCTGCCACCGACCTGCCCTTCCTCCATGCTGTTCTCTTCTCTGCCTTTCCTGGCCCACTGAACGCCCCTGCAAGCGCTGCCAGCAGCAGTGGAAGCTGCCTTCCCTCGGCACTGAATTCCCCCCTTTTCCCCTCAGCAAACCCTGCCCTGCCCTAGCCCCTGAGCCGAGCACGCCGAGGAACTGCTGCTGCCAGCCCCAGAGATCTCCTGGGCCCCCACCAACCTCTCCCTCACACCCAATGCTTTCCCTGCGCGCTTGCAGAGAGACTTTGCCGCGGCCCTGCGCTGGCCTTGCTGCCGGGCAGAGGCGGCAGCAGGGAGCAGCCGTGCTGCAGGCTGCCGCTGAGGCAGTACCTCGAGTCCTCGGAGCGACGACACAGCCATGTAGAGGAGGATGCCGTAAAGCACAGGCATGGGGATGAGCTGCGGAGGAGAAGGCAACGGTCTGTGCCTGCCGTGGCACTGGCAGGCTCACCACCCTGCTCTGCGGGCGCTGCGGGCGCTGCCCACGGCCGCCTGAACCCCCAGCAGGGCTGGCCCTCAAAGACAGCTGGAGCCCAAAGCGCTGGGCGCTGCTCGCTTGCCTCCAGCGCACCCCGCTGGGGGCCGAAGGGCTGCAAAGCAAAGCCCAAGCTGCTTCCCGGCACAGCTCAAGCCCCAGGCTCGGGGATCACCTCCTCCTCCGCTCCACAGCTCCCGGCGGCTGCAGAGGCTGCGATGTGTGTGTCTCAGTGCCACAAAGCCGGTGCTGGTCGGGGGTTGGCATTGCCCTCTCACCTTTAACACCGAGGTCAGGAAGACGGAGCAGCCCATGAGCACAAAGACCATCACGCCGGTGACTCTCTGCTCTCGCACCCCCAGGCACCTGGGCTGCTCTCCTGGAGCTGAGCTGGCAGACTCCACCTTGAGGCTCTTCACGTGGGTGATGGACAGCACAGTGGCAACCACAAACCAGGGCAGGCCCATCAGGGAGCACACCCCGAGCAGCACAGACAGCACAAAGAGGTCCAGGCGGTAGCCACGTCCTTTCTGCAAGGAAGGCAGCAAAAGAAGGAGCAGAGCATCCCACAGCACAAGAGCAAGGGCAGGCTCACAAGTCAGACTCTGCCCCTGCTTGAGCCGGTCCTGGCAGCACAGCAGAAGGCTCCCTTCCCTCAGCTGCTGCCACCACTTCACAAGCACAGCACATTGCTCTCCTGCACCCAGCTCCATGTGCTGCTGCAGCAGACTGCTCGTCTCAGCTCCCCTGTGCTTTGCTCCCTGGGGCACCACTGCTGCAGGAGAGCATCCTGCCACCCAGCCTGATGCTGGCTGCAGCCCAGGGCGGGGTGGGATGGGCTCATCTCTTGCAGCCTCTTACCTTCAGCTTGTGGTCCTTCCTGTTGACGACAGCAACCTCAATGTGCTGGTCCATGAAGATCAGGATGGTGCAGAGCAGAGCTGGGATGAGCGCAGCGAACACTGTCCACACAGGGTTGGGTCCTAGGGGGCTGATGAACCACCCGCGGTCGTCCCTGGTCAGCTGCAGCAAAGCACAGGCCTCAGCAGCAGCTCTCAGCCCAGACACTTCCCTGCCTTGCATTTTGCCTCTCCTCCTGAGGCAGAGCATCTCCCAGCCTTGGCTTCAGGTCACCCTCTCTGGTGGGCTCCAGCAGTGCCAGTGGCCTCTCTGCAGGCACCTGCAGATCCTTCTCCTGGAGGTGCCCAGCTTAGGGGCTGGCTTCTCATTGGCACAAAGAACGCGTGCCTTGGAGGCACAAGAGGAGATGGGCAGAGCACCAGCATGTCCTGCAGGCTCAGCCCCAGCCTGCCCTGCCATCCCCTCCCTTGTGGCACCCCCGAGGGCTGAAGCCAGTGCCAAGCCAAGCAGCCTCATTACCTTGATCTCACTGGGCACCGGGAGCTTGGGCGAGGGGATCCCAACCAGGGAGTCGATCAGCACCATGGTGACCAGGGTGAGGAAGAGAGCAAAGTCCCTGGTGAGGGAGTGTACTTTGGTGCTGAAGAGAGGGCTGCTCCTCAGGTTCTTCAGGAAGCTGGCCAGGGCAAAGGTGCAGAAGAGGAGGATGCAGCACCACAAGAAGACATTAGGCACGTAGGGGCCATGGGGCCCACAGGCAGGGCCTCGGAACTCTCCCCGCAAGTGCCGGCACTCCTGGAGAGACAGAGAGTCAGGACACAGGCGGTGAAGGTGTGGCCAGGACACGCTGGGTAAGGAGGGGGTGAGGAGGATCTGGCAGCAGCACGCTTGGCAGCCCCTTCCCAGCTGAAGGGCTCTGTCTTGTGCACCGGGGGGATGCCCCCTGGCGGCGGCACGAGGAAGCAGTGGCTCGGGGCACTCACAGTCACCGTGAGGTTTTGCCAGGCGATGCCAGGCACGTCCAGCTTGATGCTCTCCCAGAAACGCAGGGTTTCGAGGCTGGGCTGGGCTGGTGCCACACACTTGCAGCTGGCGGGAGAGAAGCCAGGAGAGGGGTAAGGAAAAGGCAAAGGAGAGGCAGCCCTGAGCTCCTGGCCAGAGGCAGCGGCCTTTAGCAGGGCAGCACTCACCCGTAGTTGGTGAGGGAGTCGATGGCGATGGGTATGTGCAGAGGGTAGGTGACTCGCAGCTGACTCAGCTTCTCCAGAGCCTCGTAGATGAAGATGAGGCAGATGAAGGAGGCGTAGGTGTCCTTGGTGAAGCGAGTGATGTAGCGCACCAGGGAGCTGGCGTCGGTCACCACCAGCACCAGGGAGAAGAAGGTGGTCCAGAGCCCCATGCACGCCCGCAGGGACAGGTAGGAGAGTGCCTGCTCCCTAGGGAAGCAAAGCCAGGTGGGAAGGGGGAGAGGCCAGCACGGGGCTGCCAGCTCTGCCTTCCCTGGGCAAAGCTGGGAGCAGTTTAGGAGCGTGGCCAGGCTGGGGGTGGGGGGAAGGCAGTCTCCATCAAGTGCCACAGACAGCCTCGGGGCTGCAGCCTGGGCTCTGGAGCCGCGGGAGGAGAGGCCAAGGACTGAAGGGGGGTTGTAGTCAGGCAGAGGTTGATCTCTTCTCCCAGGCAATCAGTACCAGAACAAGAGGACACAGTCTCAGGCTGCGCCAGGGGAGGTTGAGGCTGGAGGTTAGGAGGAAGTTCTACACAGAGAGAGCGATTGCCCATTGGAATGGGCTGCCGGAGGAGGTGGTGGGGTCGCCGTCACTGGGGGTGTTCAGGGCGAGGCTTGACAGGATGCTTGGTTGCACGGTTTAGTTGATTAGGTGGTGTTGGATGATAGGTTGGACACGATGATCTTGAAGGTCTCTTCCAACCTGGTTCATTCTATTCTATTCTATTCTATTCTATTCTATTCTATTCTATTCTATTCTATTCTATCAGCAGTTGGGTTAAGGCCCTGGGGGCTAGTGGAGGTCAGGCGCCGGCTGTGGGAGGTGCTGTGCTCTCACATCACTCTCATGCCCCAACACCAGCACTGGCTGGGTTTGTGCCCAGTCACCTGCTGCCAACCGACCCCCCACAACTCCCCTCCTCCACCCTTCAGAGCCCCTGCACCACCACCTACTAAAGCAGCAGCAGCCTGCACCAGCTCTGCCACAGAGGCCAACTGAAACCTAACAACTGCCACCCAGAACAGCAAAGCCCAAGCATCTTTTCCTCCTCCCTGTCTCCTGCTGCAGCCTCTGCCAGCCCCTGGCTGTGGCAGCCAGCCTTACTTGCAGAACTGGTAGATGATCTTCTCAAAGACCAGGATGTGTCCGGTGCTGCCGAGGATGGTGAGAGGCTGCCCAGCAAAGAGGCAATAGACCACGCCACACAGGCAGGCACCCATCAGGGACTCCATGGCACTCTGCGCGGGGGAGAGAGGCAGCAGGCACTAAAGAGATCATCCAGGGCAAGGCAAAACCCCCCAGCAAAGCCAGGTGAGCGCAGCAGGGACTTGTGCCCGAGGGCGGGCCCTCCCCGTGCCAGCCGGCAGAGAGAGCTGCTCACTATGTAGCCTTGGGTCGCCTCCCCCAGCAGGCCGCCGAAGGTGATGACAGGGCACATGCCGGCACAGTAGAGGAAGAGGACGGACGCCAGGCACTGCAGGCTGAAGGCGTCCCGAAAGTCGCTCCAGAACCGGGGCACTTTGCGCTTCACGTCCTGGAGGAGACCTCCGCAGAACCTGGAGGGAAGAACAGAGCCTGAGCGTGCTGCGGGAGGGGCTGTGCAGCTCTCTGCTGCACACGGGCAGCCACAAGCTCAGGGCAGCTTGCAGGGCTGCAAAGCACAAGTCTGCTGGAGCCTGCTTTATAGCCAGGAGAAAGGGAGGCACACACCAGAGCTCCTGCAGCACAAGCAGGCCTGAGCCCAGAGCCCCTCCCCTCTGACCCTGAGCAGCAGCAGTGCTCTCCCTGGGGGTCTCTACCCCTCTGCCCCGACCCCAAATCCAGCAAACCAGGGGCGATGCCGCTGCGCCTGAGCCCAGCTGCCCACCTCTCCCCCTGCCGGGCCCAGGGCAGGGAGGTGGAGCTGTGCAGCCCCTGCCCCAAAGCAGCTAAGGCCAGAGCCCTGCTAGAAGGGCAGCTGCAGGCTCCCGTTTCCAAGGCCAGCAGAACCAAGGCCAGCCAGGGGCAGCTCACATCACCTTCCTGTCCGCTCCAGCTCAGGCTCAGTGTGTCTCGCCGGCTCGCTGGGCGCAGCACTGCCACCCACAGCTCCTGGCACCTTCCTTTTCTCCTGGGAAAATGGGAGCAAGGTACAGATGCCCACCTGTCACCATTCCTCCTGCTCTGGCTCTGGCACTGGCAGAGGGGCACCTGGAGAGCCTGGCCCCCTGAGCACATCCCCAGCCGTGCTGCCACGCTGCCCGTGCCCCTCACGCCTCCCTCCCTGCAGCACCCACCTGGGGAGGGACCTTTTCCGGGGGCTCGATTCGGATGGAGGGATCCCACTGGCTTGTTGGCAAGACCTTCACCTGCTCCAGGAACTCTTCCAGGCCAGCCAGCAGGTCCCCTGGCTTCTTGCCTTTATAGGCAACTGCTTGGAAAACCTGCCAGCAGGAGGCAAGCTGCTGAGAGGACAGCCCCCCTTGGATGCCCTCTCCGGGGCAATCGGCTCCTGCCTGAATGCAGGGGAATCTTCCCCACCATTCCTGCTGGGGGCAGGCAACATTCCCCCAGAGCAAACATCTGTCCGCTGTGGCAGGTGCAATCATCTCCTGCACAAGGTCCCCATCCCCAGTGGCACCCCACAGCCTTTTGCTTGAAGCCAGAGGTGAGCCAGAGCTCCCTTATCTGGTGGTACCTCATCAATCATCAGAGTAGCCATGGCCCTGCCGACCTCATGGGACTGCTGGGCTTTTCCTGCTGGCCCCAGCAAAACAAACAGGAACCTGGGCAAGAAAAGCAAGATGAGGAAGAAGAAGGTGTCCTTGCTCCAAGAGCACCCAAGGAAAGCCCCAGGAGCTGCCAGCCCAGAGTCTGGCTCCAGTGGGGACACACAGGCAATGAATCTGAACTTCATCAGAATCGATCCCAAACTTAGTCTGGGGCCAAGGGCCATTCAGATGGGCTGGTGGCTATCACAGCTCCAGCAGGGAAGGGAGACACAAAGGCAAGGGCAGGGGGTTTGGGGGGGGGCTTGTTCCCTTGGCAGCCCCACTGATGCGTGGAGCTGGATGCCGTGGTGGGGGGCTCTTGGGAAAGCAAAGCTGTGTGCTTCTCACTCAGACCTGGTTGGGATGGGCACTTGGGTCGGCCCCGGGAGCAGCACAGCCTGGGCCAGGCGGACAAAGGCCAGCAGGGGCTGCTGAAGGGCCCCCAGCTCCCCTACGAGCAGGCTGCAGGCTTCGGCCCCGCTGGGAATTCTCTTCAGCAAGCGCAGCTCCTCCTGGCCACAAGAAGCAATCCTCAGGCAGCTGCCCCGAGAGCAAAGCCCTCGACGCTCTGCAGCCCACCCTGGGGCCACCTTGCCAGAGCCAATCTGGCCCTGAAGGCAGAAGAAAGCTGCAGGGCTCTCACCTTGCCTAAAGCCCTTGTGGAGCTCTCCTGCTTCCTTCCTCCTTCAGCCACGGCAGCGTCTGCAGAAGGCTCAGGGCTGAGTGCTGACACTGCTAGGGAAACAAAGGCACTTGGAGAGGTGGGCAGGTTGCCACTGCTCTGCCAGGATGAGCCTGCTGGGACCCAAGCCCTGCAGAAGCCTTCAGCAGCTGTCAGAGCCCTGGAGAACAGCTCACCTCGGGCCACAGCCCTGGCAAGGAAGCTCTTCCTCTCCTTGTTGTGATGCTGCAGCAGAAGCACTTCTCGCACTCTCGCCCGTGCCTGCTCATCAAGCCCTGAGCTCTGTCCCTGCTGGTGCAGGATGGCATCTAGGGGGGGCAGAGGGAAAGAAGCCATCAGAGCAGAACCCCCCAGTCCCAACCCTGCTTCTAAGAGCAACCTGCCAAGCCCTGACTCCTGCTTCTCTTTGGCTGGAGAATGCTCTGCAGTCGCTTCTCTAACCCCACAAATTGCTTGCAAGAGGATCCCACCCTGGAGGCAAAACCCAGTGCCAGGGTTGGGCACCCAGCCTCTGCTTAAACCCACAGCAGGACTCCTGGCTAGGAGCCTGCCATTGGGGCAGGGTTTGACTGGGGAGGGAAGGGCAGCAGAGGCAGCTGAGTTGGGCTCTTGCCAGAGGGACACAGAACGCAGGGTACCTGCAATCTCTTCCATGCTGTTGGCACCGATGTCCAGCAGCACTGTGCCACTGCTGATCAAGCTCCTCAGCTCCAAGAGGCTGCGCAGGGACAGTGTGCTCACGTAGGGCTTGCTCCAGCATTCACTACCGTCTTCCATGTCCTCCTCGAACTTGAACCACCTGCAGGCACAGGATGTGATCAGCCCCAGCGATGGGAAAAGTGCCCCCAGCTTTGGCAGCCCTTTGACAGAGCTGTGGGGTAGCAAGAGAAGAAGGCTCCTGGCAGCAGCAGCAGCAGCTGTGAGAGCTTTGCATCCCTCAGGGAGGAAAGGAGAGCTCTGAGTGCTGCTGGCCCAGGGCTCCTCTCCCACCGCTGCCAGCAGCAGGGCTTTACCTTGCTGCATCCTTCCACTCAGCAGCTTCACCCTCTGCCACGCAGATCTCAGCCATCTGGCAGAAGAGTTTGTGGGGAGCGTGCTGCTCGTCCTCCTGGCTCCCAAGGATGGGCTGCACCCGCTGGGATGGGCTGGCTGGGGGCAGAAGACAAAGCTCTGTGCTCTCAGCCTGCCTGAATCAGCTCTGTCCTGCTCTCATGTCAAGAGAGCACCAGTTCAGCCACAGATGCTGGGCTGGTTCCTGGCTCCTCTCCCCTGGACTCCTCCTCTGCCCAGGCCTGCACACAGCCATGGAGCAGGAGCAGCATCTCTTCCACCTCTGACACAGGGTGGGCAGCTTCCCTTCCCCACAGGGCCATTTTTAATGCCAGGATCCCTCTAAGGAAGAGGAGCCTCAGTCCATTATGCATGGAACTGCCTTGCCAGCCCCTCCTGAGCAAAGCCTGGCCAAAGGAGGCCTTGCTAAACGCTGCCATTTGCCTCAGGAGGGCAGCAAGCCACACAAGCAAGACACAGGGAGCTGCTTGCAGAAGCCCCCAGGTGCACACAGCCCAAGGAGCTTAGGGAACAGCCTGGGGGGCACTCACCCTGCCTGCCACAGCGGGGGGATCGGCTTCTCATCACCCGCCTCCTGCCCACGTCCCGGGCACGGTGGCCTGCAAAAGAAGAGTCACTTGCAGTGCTCTTGCTGCTGCAGAGGTGGGGGAGGCAGTGCCACTGTTCAGCCAGAGCAGCCCTTCCCAGGAGGAAGCACCACCTTGGTGCCTGGGGAGAAGGCACTGGGCTGCTGGCTCCTCTGCCAGGCTCTCCGTGCAGCCTTACTTTCCAACTCATCCTCATAGTGCAAGCTGGCAGTGCTGCTCCATTTGCCCTGGTCAATCACTGCCTCTTCGTCGTATTCCTGCTCAGCAAGGACAAGAGGGGCAAAGCTGTCTAGAGGTCCTTTACCTCCTCCCCCCCTGTGCCCACACAAGTCCACAAGGATCCCATTTCTGCATGCCCCCTCCTCCTCCTCCAGGAAAACCCAAAAACGTGGACTTCAGGAAGGTTGGAAAAGACCTTTAAGATTCC
This sequence comes from Dryobates pubescens, assembly GCF_014839835.1. NCBI lineage: Eukaryota > Metazoa > Chordata > Aves > Piciformes > Picidae > Dryobates > Dryobates pubescens. The sequence continues at coordinate 12,425,912 of NC_071641.1, forward strand.
CGAGTCCAACCAGACCCCAGCTAGCAGGAGCACTAAACTGTGTCCTGAAGCACCACACCTCCAGCTTCTTGAACAGCTCCAGGGATGGCAACTCCACCAGCTCCCTGGGCAGCCTGCTCCAGTGCCTGACCTCTCAGTAAAGAAGTTTGCCTCATGTCCAATCTACACCTCCCCTGGCACCACTCAAGCCCATTCCCTCTCATCCTGTCACTTCTTGCTTGGCAGAAGAGACCAACAGCAGCCTCACTCCAGCCTCCTTCCAGGGAGCTGGAGAGAGGTTTGGAGGAGCTTTGGCTTGCAGGAGGTTTTCCTTCCCATCCCCTCCTTGCTCCGAGCAGCGAGGCTGAAGCAGAGCAGAGCAACGCATCTCCTCCTGCCCATGCCTCTGCCCCCTGGGGAAATGCCTATGGGCTGTGGGGGACGGTTTTGCCCTGTCTGTGGGGGATGCTGGGCCCCTGGGCAGAGCCCCAGCCACGCTACCAGTAACTCCTTCAGGGAGGCCATTCGGTATCCTCCGTTCTCGTCCATCCTCGCCTCGCTGGCTGCTTTGGGAGACAATTGCACCTGGAGAGCAACCAAGGGGCAGATTCCCCCAGCACAGCAGAGCAGCCTGCACGGAGAGGAGCTGAAGCTCAAGTGGCTCCCAGGGAGCACCAACACTGTGGAGACAGAGATGGCCCATGGTGACCTCATAATGGGGGCAGTCAGACTCATAGGGACAGCAAAGGCCTGGGCACAGAGGAAAGCAAAAGTCCCCCTGGGCTGGAATGGGGTGAGGAAGAGGAGGGCCAGCAGGGCTGGTGCACAGACCCCAACAGACACCAAAGGCAGGCTGGGGACAAGGCAGGGCTGCTCTGGAGCGGCCCTGGGGGCCAAGCTGCTCAGGGCCTTGTTTGCCTTTGTTCCATAGGGGCTGAGATCTGCTGCCAGGGAGCAGGGAGGGGCTGGGAGGGCAAGAGGAGAGCTGCTGCCTGCCCCCCAGCGCCAAGGGCTTCCCACAGGGCAGGGAGGCTGGGGCAGGGCCAGTACCTGTGCCCACACAGCGCTGCCAGCCTGGCCTGAGTGCGGCTGCCCAGGCAGCCGGGCCAGGGGCACAGCCTGGCACAGCCTGGCACAGCCTGGCACAGGGCTGTGTGGGCATGTGCTGGGCTGGCACTGCTGCCCCTGGTGTCCTAGGGAAACACTGAGGGCACAGAGACTCCACAGGCACCGTTCCCTACAGGAAAACTCCAAGTGATCCACAACAAACCACAACTCTCAACCCTTCTTCTTTCCCCTGTCACAGGGGCAGCACCCAGCCGTGGGGCAGCACTTGGTGCTGGGGCAGCAGCTGACAGGGCAGGATGGCACTGCCATGGTGTCTGGGGTTCATGGGCACTGGGGCAGACTCTAAAGGCTCTAAAATGCCTTTCAAAGTAATTAAAGAAAGCAACTCTGTCTCGGATGTTGCCTTTGCTTCTCGGAGCTTGTCTGACTGTGTCAGTTCCATTGGGAAGTGTGCTGGGGGGCAGCTAAAGCTCTTCTGCTTAATGGCCACTGGGGGAGACTCGAAAGGCCAAAGGCTTCTCCACCCCTCCAAAGCAGACCCAAAGCCCAGGACTCCTTCTCTGTCCCCACCTGGGGTTTGCCATAAGCCCTGCTCTTGCAGGGCTGCTCCTGCAGTAATTCCTATCTGGCCTGAGAGGGTGGAAAGCACTGTGTAGAATGCTGCCAGTAGCACCACCAAAAGCAGTCTGAGTTCTGAGGGGAAAGAAGTCAAAAACTGCTCAGGAACACTTGAAGCAGCTGGCAGGCTCCAAGCCCTTGAAGGAGAGCAGTGACAGTGTGCCTTTGGGATGTGCCAGCACAGAGGTGGGCAGAAGCAGCTTGTGGTGATGTGGAGCATTCCCAACAAAGCCATGCAGGTGTTGTCAGTGAGCCTGGCTGCATTGCTGGCACTGAGCAGCTCCAGAGCAGCACAGGGAGGGGCACTTTGCAGGCAGAGGGAGGCTGCTGGTGTTGAGCCTCAGTGTGTCCCTGTGTGTGCTGCTGTGGTGCAGCAGTGGCAGAAGGGCTGCCAGCCCTGCGGCACCCGGAGCACTCTCTGATTCCTGCTCTCCTTTCTCTTGCTTCCAAACACAAAATTCTTCTCTGCTCCCTTGGATGCATTCTCCACTTTCTTCCGGGTGTTGAACTGCTGCAGCAGGTCCAGAGGAGGCCACAAAGATACCAGAGGGCTGGAGAACCTTCCCTATGGGGAAGGGCTGGGAGAGTTGGGGCTGTTCAGCCTGGAGAAGGCCCCAGCGAGCCCTCAGAGCAGCCCTCCAGTACCTGAAGGGGCTCCAGGAGAGCTGGGGAGGGACTTTGGACAAGGGCTGGGAGTGCCAGGCCCAGGGACAGTGGCTTTGAGCTGAGAGAGGAGAGATTGAGAGTGGAGAGGAGGAAGAAATTGTTGAGAGTGAGGCTGGGCAGACACTGGCACAGGTTGCCCAGGGAGGCTGTGGCTGCCTCCTGCCTGGAGGTGTTGCAGGCCAGGCTGGATGAGGCCTTGAGGAGCTTGGGCTGGTGGGAGGTGTCCCTGCCCATGGCAGGGGCTTGGATCTAGATGATCTTTGAGCTAGAGATTAGGGACAATCAGGTTGAATGCTTGTGGGCAAGAATTAGAGGGAAGACCGGTAGGGCAGACATCCTGGTTGGAGTCTGTTATAGACCACCCAACCAGGAGGATGATGTCGACGAAGCATTCTATAGACAGCTTAAGGCTGTCTCAAGATCTCCTGACCTTGTCCTCATGGGCGACTTCAACCTGCCTGACATCTGCTGGGATCTCAACACAGCAGAGAGGAGGCAGTCTAGGAGGTTCTTAGACTGCATGGAGGACAGCTTCTTATCCCAGGTGCTGCGTGAGCCTACCAGGGGCAAGGCTTTGCTTGACCTCCTCTTCACCAACAGGGAAGGGCTGGTGGGTGATGTGGTGGTCGGAGGCTGTTTAGGGGCCAGCGACCACGAGATAATTGAATTTTCGGTATTTGGTCAAACTAAGAGGGGCAGCAAGAAGACCTCCACTCTGGACTGCCGGAGGGCGGACTTTAGGTTGCTCAAGGAAATAATTCAGAGGGTTCCTTGGGAGAAAGCCCTTAAAAATAAAGGGGTCCAGGAGGGCTGGACCTGCTTCAAGAAAGAGCTGATGAAGGCTCAGGAGCAGGCTGTGCCAGTGTGCAGGAAGAGGAGCCGCCGGGGCAGACGGCCAGCCTGGCTGTGTAATGAACTTTTAATAGAACTAAGGGAAAAAAAGAGGGTGTATCGTCTTTGGAAGAAAGGTGAGGCAACCCATGGAATGTTTAAAGAGGTTGCTAGGGCATGTAGGAGGAAAATTAGGGAGGCAAAAGCATATTTGGAACTTAAACTGGCCTCTGATGTGAAGGACAACAAAAAGTCCTTCTATAAATATATTAATAGCAAGAGGAAGGGCAGGGACAACCTCCACTCCTTGGTTGACATGGAGGGAAATGTTGTAACACAGGATGAGGAAAAGGCAGAGGTACTTAACACCTTCTTTACCTCAGTTTTTACTAGCTGGAAAGAACGTCTACCAGACAGCTGGCCTGCAGAACTGGCAGAGGGAGCCAGGGAGCTGCATGGTTTCCCTGTGTTCCATGAGCAAGTGATAGGAGCTCTCCTCAGCAGCTTGGACCCCCACAAGTCCATGGGACCAGATGGGATCCATCCTAGGGTGCTGAGAGAGCTGGCAGATGAGCTGGCCAAGCCACTCTCCATTATTTTTCATCAGTCCTGGCTCACTGGAGAGATCCCAGCTGACTGGAAGCTGGCCAACGTGGTACCCATCCACAAGAAGGGCTGGTTGGATGAGCCAGGGAATTACAGGCCTGTCAGCCTGACCTCAGTGCCAGGAAAGATTATGGAGCAGGTCATCCTGAGTGCAATCACACAACACTTAGAGGATGGCCAAGGGATCAGGCCCAGCCAGCATGGGTTTAGGAAGGGCAGGTCCTGCCTGACCAACCTGATCTCCTTCTATGATCAGGTGACCCGCCTGGTGGATGTGGGGAGGCCTGTGGATGTAGTCTACCTGGACCTCAGCAAGGCCTTTGACACCGTTCCCCATAGCAAACTCCTGGCCAAGCTGTCAGCCCATGGCTTGGATGGGAGCACACTGCGATGGGTTAGGAACTGGCTGGAGGGCCGAGCCCAGAGAGTGGTAGTGAATGGTGCCACATCCAGCTGGCAGCCAGTCACCAGTGGTGTGCCCCAGGGATCAGTACTGGGCCCCATGCTCTTTAACATCTTTATTGATGATCTGGACGAGGGCATCGAGTCCATCATCAGTAAATTTGCTGACGACACCAAGCTGGGCGCAGGAGTTGATCTGCTGGAGGGTAGAGAGGCTCTGCAGAGGGACCTCGACAGGCTGGGCAGATGGGCAGAGTCCAACGGCATGAGATTTAACACATCCAAGTGCCGGGTTCTGCACATTGGCCACAGCAACCCCATGCAGAGCTACAGGCTGGGGTCAGAGTGGCTGGAGAGCAGTCAGGCTGAGAGGGACCTGGGGGTGCTGGTCGACGGTAGACTGAACATGAGCCTGCAGTGTGCCCAGGCAGCTAAGAGGGCCAATGGCATCCTGGCCTGCATCAGGAACAGTGTGGCCAGCAGGAGCAGGGAGGTCATTCTGCCCCTGTACACTGCACTGGTTAGGCCGCACCTCGAGTACTGTGTCCAGTTCTGGGCCCCTCAGTTTAGGAAGGAGGTTGACTTGCTGGAACGAGTCCAGAGAAGAGCAACAAAGTTGGTGAGGGGTTTGGAACATAAGCCCTACGAGGAGAGGCTGAGGGAGCTGGGGTTGCTTAGCCTGGAGAAGAGGAGACTCAGGGGTGACCTTATTACTCTCTACAACTACCTGAAGGGAGGTTGTAGACAGACGGATGTTGGTCTCTTCTCCCAGGCAAGCAGTACCAGAACAAGAGGACACAGTCTCAGGCTGCGCCAGGGGAGATTCAGGCTGGATGTTAGAAAAAAGTTCTATACAGAAAGAGTGATTGCACATTGGAATGGGCTGCCTGGGGAGGTGGTGGAGTCGCCATCACTGGAGGTTTTTAGGAGAAGACTTGACGGGGTACTTGGTGCTGTGGGTTAGTTGCTTGGGCGGTGTTGGATTGGTTGATGGGTTGGACGCGATGATCTTGAAGGTCTCTTCCAACCTGGTTTATTCTATGTATTCTATGTATTCTATCTTGAAGGCCCCTTCCAAGCCAAAGCATTCTGTGATTCTAGGGTTCCTCATCACGGCCTGGTCTCTGCTCTGGTTTGGGGTCCTGGCTCTAGTGAACTCTTCCCACCCTCACTGGTATCTGAGAGGGATGCCCTCTGTGGTGGGGCCATGGAGGGAGTGTCCCAGCAGCTGGGCTAAGGGGAAGGAAAGGCATTTGCTCCCTGTGTGCCACATCTACATCACACTTGGTTGTATGTTCCTTCATTTTCCCTGGAATTCTTTTTCTTCACCTCTGTCCTCGCAAAGTCTCTTCCCTGGCACGCTGGCAGCAACTGGCAGGAAAGCAGGAAGATTCTTCTCCTTGCACCTCCTTCAGCAGCTTATTGTTACACAGGCTATTTTTCACACAAGCTGTTAGCTTCCCTAATTACACTAATATGTCACTCTACTCTTCAGGCTTCCACGTAAATAGAATCAAGCAAACCAAATAGAAACAACGATAGCAAAGGCAAAGAATAAGGAACATTTTATAGTAAAAGAAAACATTTTACTCCTATCTTACAATTTCCTGTGTCTGGTTCCCTCTCCCACTTTTTAGTTCCATACTTCTGCTTTAGAGTTCCTCTTAATCAAAATCACCTGATGGACAGGAATTAGCACTCCACTCATCACAACCCCTCCTCTTCTTTTGAACGCCATTAATTCGTGCCTTAGCTTCCGGTTTGGCCAAAACCAGCTGAATTTTGGTTGGTTCTGGCTTTGGTTGGTGTATCTTTACAACCAGGAGAGGTTGCTGATCTTCTCTACTGGTTCCTAGCCGAGTGGCAGTGAATTCCATGTCCCGAACTATAGTCCGAATAAGTCTCGTGAGACAAGGAATCCTACGAGGAATGATCAATAATCCCCCAAACAATTCCCCTACTACTGTTCCCAAGCGTCTCCACCATTCTCCTCCATCCCATATTTCCACAACTGGCATATGAATCATCCTCTATGGCATCACATGCATCCAACTTAACCCACTGTGGCTCACTGAGCTTTGTGAAAATCACACTTTTCCCTACCAGCCTCCCTTGCTGGCTATTTGTTCTCACCTCTCTCCAATACTGAGAGGGCTTCTCCTTCGGATCATAAGAGGTTATCCTCCCATTTCCATTACCCCGGGCATACTCTCTCAGATTCATATCACAAGGGCTTCATTTGGCTCCCTTACACTCGTAGATGGGCTGATACACCAAGGTTTGGCTAACCACCTTCCCCTGTCGGGTGGCACTTACGCAATCACTGCAGTTTTGTGCTTGTCCCAGGACCAACAGGGCTCCATAGAGCATCAGAAGAGGTCCGCTCGGGTCCACGCTACCCGGCGGTCTCAGCCCTACGTGGTTGCAGCCCTCGGCAGAGCTTCTTGAGCTGCAGTCCTGGTTCCTTCCTCGGCCTCACCCTCTTCCGCTTTGCAGGAGCTGGTCCGAACTGACTCTCTTGGCCCAGTTCTCCTTACCTCTTTATCCTACAAATTACTGTATGCTAACTCCAATGCGACCTTTTTCTACACTATAGCAATAGCCCTGCAGTAAGGATATCTACACAATCCTTCCAACCAACCTTCATTATCAGTCTGCAAATGTGTTGCTCTCTATTCCAGTTCTTGAATGTGGTTATGTAGAGAGACCGAAGGATCAAAAGGGGAAAAAATGAGAGAGAACAGAAACTCTTTTGCCAGTTATGGCCTGGATTTCAACGTGCGTCACGGCATCATGGCTGAGCCACGGCATCATGGCTGAGCCACAGAGGGCTGTAGCGCACGTGCAGGGTTGGAGCTGCGCATTCTCACACCTGAATCACCAGGTGTTACCACTCGAGCCGCAAGGGATGGCCACCGCCACAGAGGATGAGAGCTTCCCTTTAACTCTTTGACATTATTATTTGACCATGACAGACTGCTGAGTTACCATGTGAACATATTCTCAAATCAATTAAGCGATTATGAGATTCAGGTCTAAGTTAGATGTTTTCTGTTGACATCTCTGAAGTTAGGGCCTTTCAAACCATTGAGGTAAAAGGTGCTCCCTGATCAGAATCGAGAGTTCCAATTAAACCAAAACATGGTAGAAGAATAGACTAGACTAGACTAGACTAGACTAGACCAGGTTGGGAGAGACCTTCGAGATCATTGCGTCCAACCTATCATCCAACACCACCTAACCAACTAAACCATGCAACCAAGCACCCTATCAAGTCTCCTCCTGAACACCTCCAGTGTTCAGGTGATGGTGATGGTGACTCCACCACCTCCCCGGGCAGCCCATTCCAACGGGCAATTACTCTCTCTGTGTACAACTTCTCCCTAACCTCCAGCCTAAACCTCCCCTGGCGCAGCCTGAGACTGTGTCCTCTTGTTCTAGTGCTGGGTGCCTGGGAGAACTCTCAGCTGCTACAGAAGCAGTAGGTGGTGTTGCTGGGTGTGCCTCTACCCAAGGTGTGAGCTGATCTACAATCACTAGTGGATATCCACACCGACCCACCTTGGGTAGTTCAGTACAATCGACCTGTGTCTTTTCAAATGGTCTACATGCAACTTTTCTCCCTCCAGTGGGTATTTGTCTGATCACCTTTCCATTTCTCTTTTGACATGTTAAACATCCTTCAGCAGTTTGCTTAGCCACCTCATCAATCCCTGCACACCCATAACATTTCAAAACCTGATCCCCCGGTGCCTTCCTTCCCCAACGGGTATGCGAATGCAGCTGCAGAAGCATTCTTCTCGCCTGCTCTTTTGGCAGTCTTTTCCTCCCATCAGGTAAGGCCCATTTGCCTTCTTTTAATTCTGCCCCTATCTTTTCCATGGATTTTATCTCCACCTCTGTATACCTCTTCTGTGCTCTTTGGCCGTCACGCAGTTCTTGTAAAGTTAAGACTTGAGTGTGTTTTCTGAGGGCTGCTTCTTGAGCTTCCCTATCAGCAAGATTATTTCCCCTTCCATAACAACCAGTTCCTTTCTGATGCCCTCTGACATGTACTGCTGCGCTCCACCCACACGCCCCCAGCGCTGTTTGCTTGCCTCTTATTGCCTTAAATGGCTCTTTTCAAAATAACATTGATCTTAATCAAATTTTAATTGGCTTTGTCATTTATAACACCACTGATTCTGCTTCTGTCTCTCCAGTGCCCAGTGAACCTGGGGCACCACTCAGCTCAAAGCCATTGCCCCCCGTCCTGTCACTACAGGCCTCATCCAGCCTGGCCTGCAACACCTCCAGGCAGGAGGCAGCCACAGCCTCCCTGGGCAACCTGTGCCAGTGTCTCCCCACCCTCACTCTCAACAATTTCTTCCTCCTCTCCACTCTCAATCTCTCCTCTTCCAGCTCAAAGCCATTGTCCCTGGGCCTGGCACTCCCAGCCCTTGTCCAAAGTCCCTCCCCAGCTCGCCTGGAGCCCTTCAGGTACTGGAGGGCTGCTCTGAGGTCTTGCTGGGGCCTTCTTCCAGGCTGAACAGCCCCAGCTCCCCCAGCCCTTCCCCATAGAAAGTGGAGAATTGACGAGAACGGAGACAGGGACGACAGCACTCAATATGAGTGAGAGAAATCTTCCAACTTTATTGTTCCACGCTTCATGATTTATAGTCTTACCTTATGCACAGTTAATTCTAGTCTAATTTAACACATACCATTGGTTTATCTCTAAAAGGTTACATCATTATTTCACTGTTCTGTGGTTTTTTCTACTCAGTCTAATTGCTCTTTTTCCCAGATCTTGCCTCCTCCTTATCTTGTTTGTCTCTTCTCAGGTGCAGCTTGACCTTAGCATACCAGGCACTTTCCCACAACTCCTACTCCATTGCTATATTTTCAACAGAAAGTCCTTCAAGGCCTAATTTGCACAGATCTTCCTGGGACCCATGTCCCTTTTGACCTAAGGCAATCCCCAACAGAGAATGCATCAAATGGAGCCGATAACAATTTTGCGTTTGGAAGCAAGAGAAAGGAGAGCAGGAATCAGAGACTGCTGAGGCCGCAGCTCCAGTGCTGTGCCCAGGGTTGGGCTCCTCAAGACAAGAGAGAGGTGGAGGTGCTGGAGCCAGGGCAGAGGAGGGCAAGGAAGCTGGGAAGGGCCTGCAGAAGAAATCTGATGAGGAGAGGCTGAAGGAGCTGGGGGTGGTTAGTGTGGAGAAGAGGAGGCTGAGGGGAGAGCTCTCTGCTCTCTGCAGCTCCCTCAGAGGAGCTTGTGGAGAGGCTGCTGCCGCTCTCTTCTCACAGGTGATGAACAAGGGGCAATGGCCTCAGGCTGCAGCAGGGCAGGCTCAGACTGGACACCAGGCAAAGGCTTTTCCCAGCAAGAGTGGTCAGAGCTTGGCAGAGGCTGCCCAGGGAGATGGTGGAATCCCCAAGCCTGGAGGTGTTTCAAGGTGCTTTGGATGTGGTGCTTCGGGCTCTATGGGTTAGGGGTGACCCTTGTAGGGTAGGGTCAGTGGTTGGACTTGGTGATCCTGAGGGGCTTTGCCACCCTGGATGTCTCTGTGGTTCTGTGATTCTGTAATGCTATGCACAGCCCTTGAGCTGTGTGATTCCATACCCTTGCAAAGCCCAGGAGCAATTCCCATCGGAGGGTTCTCAGATGACTTGCTGGGGCCTGCAAGGCTGATGAGGAGACACAGTATCCGTATAGGTAGAACCAACAGCCCCAACCCACCAGGATGAGCATCCAAAGTGTAAGGAAAAATGTCTATAACTGTCTGAGGGCTGGGGGTCAGGAAGGAAGGGACAGGGACAGGCTGTGCTCACTGTGCCCTGGCATAGGCCAAGGGGCAATGGATGGAAAGTGCAGCCCAGGAGGTTCCAGATCAGCATGGGGAAGAACTTCTTCCCTGTGAGGGTCCCAGAGGCCTGGAGCAGGCTGCCCAGAGAGGTTGTGGAGTCTCCTTCTATGGAGCCATTGCAGCCCTGTCTGGATGTGTTCCTGTGAGACCTGTGCTGGATTCTATGCTCCTGTTCTGCCAGGGGGTTGGACTGGATGATATTTGGAGGTCCCTTTCAACCCCTAGCATCCTGTGGTCTGTCAGCCTGTTCACAGAGGAGACAAGAGGAATCTTGTAAAACTTTATTTGTAGCAAGGGAGAGTCCACCGGACAATTCCCTCTGGGGTCTCTCCCATTGCTGGAAGGCAGAGCTTCCCTTCTAGCCTCAATTCCCAGACACACATTTCCCTCTCCCTTTCCCCCCTGGCAGAGCTACTCAGGATTTACGGTCTCCCTGAAACGCCTCCTGCATGTCCCCCTTCACATGGCACCCCCTGCATCACACATCCCAACTGCATTTCAATTAGGCTCTTCACTCCTCTGGGGGGAGAAGTTAACATGCAGTAGCCTGGGAAGCCTTTGCTCTGTCCTAACAGTTCAGCAGTTGAGGCTGTGTTCAGTGTCTGCCCTCTTCACACAGCCTCCTGCTGATTTGACAGCAAGACCTCAGGGGAGGCACTTAGCAGAGGCCCTTTGTGACTGACATACACAGAGGGGAGGGGAGCTGTCGGCTGCTTCCTTTGCTCTTGCAACTCCCTCTTAGCCAATTCTGCCTGCTTTGGGTCCCATCCTGTTGGCACTTGTGTGTTTCCCCCTGAGAAGGAATGGAGACCTCTCGCGTTAAATGATTTTTGTGGTTTGTGGTTTGTGTTTTATTTCAATTCTTTTCAAGATGGTAACATTATCTATAACATGTAACAATAATAATGTAATAATGTAATAATGGTAACATTATCTACATTCCTTACAACAGAGTTTACAGCAACAGAGTTTACAGCAACAGAGCTCCTAACAACAGAGCTCCTAACAGCCACCTTCATAACAACCGAGTTTAATACTGTGAAAAGGATGAAGTAGAATCACAGAATCAACCAGGTTGGAAAAGACCTTCAAGATCATCAAGTCCAACCTATTACCCATAACATTTCTTTTAGAACCTGTAAGTAGTTACAAAAGACGGAAATAGCATGAACAATTTCCAAATGACACCTTGATCATATTTTACAGCCATTGTCACGAGGCAGGGCGTGGGGTTTGATCTTCAGTTCTGCATCGAAGAGATGCAACAAAACCAGCAGATTTCGTAACAAACATCCAGGTGTTTTTACTTCAAAATACAAAAGTACCAGAATACAATCTTAGGGCACTTTAGGTTCATTAAAAACAGTACAACTAGCCATTGCTCTGTCCTGGCAGTTCCTATGTCCAGAAGTTCTCAGAAATGCTCCTGTTCTTTCTCGGTCCTGTTTTGGCTCCTATGGTGCCGAGCTTTTCCTGGAGCTGAGCTGCCTTTTTTCCCCCCTCTTTGGTTTTTTTTTTTGTGTCCACTGGAAGCTGAACTTCTGCCTGGAATCTTCATCTCCTTTATCACTTCACTGTGATATTAATGATACTGATGTCCTCCTAGGGCTTGTCAGTTTGGGGATTGACTTTTACATTTGAGATTCTCTGCACAACTTCCATTCCTTTAGTCACCCGTCCAAACACACTGGGCTTGTTGTCTGGCCATGGAGTTGGAACCACTGTTATAAAAACCTGAGATCCGTTCGTATTTGGTCCTGCATCAGCCATGCTGAGAGTATATGGTCTGTCGTGTCGTAAAGTTGAGTGAAACTCATCTTCCAATTCTCCTGCCCAAATACTTTCACCGCCCCTTCCTGTACCAGTTGGATCACCAGTCTGAATCATGAAACCCTTGATGATAGGGTGAAATATGTGTCATAACAACCGAGCTGATAACAATGGAGTTTAGAAGCAGTAGAGTTCATAACAATAAAGTTTATAACAAGAGAGTGTATAAGCAATAGTTTAGAACAACAGAGTCTGCAACTACAGAGTTCCTAACAACAGTCTGTAACAATGGAGTTGAGAAGCAGTAGAGTTCATAACAATAAAGTTTATAACAAGAGAGTGTATAACCCTAACCCTAACCCTAACCCTAAACCCTAACCCTATAACAAGAGAGTGTATAAGCAATATTTTATAACAACAGAGTCAACAACTACAGAGTTCCTAACAACAGAGTCTGTAACAATGGAGTCTGGAAGCAGTAGAGTTCATAACAATAAAGTTTATAACAAGAGAGTGTATAAGCAATAGTTTAGAACAACAGAGTCTACAACTACAGATTTCCTAACAACAGAGTCTGTAACAATGGAGTCTGGAAGCAAAAGTAGGTGCAGGGAGCACTGTGTGCGGGGCTGGTGCCTGTCACGTTCTCACTCCTGTCCTTCAAGGGCTTGGGGCCTGCCAGCTGCTTCGCACGTTCCTGAGCAGTTCTTGACTTCTTTCTCCCCAGAACTCAGCCTGCTGCTGCTGGGGGTGCTGGCAGCCTTCTGCACAGTGCTTCCCACCCTCTCAGCCTCGATAAGGATTACAACAGGAGCAGCCCTGCAAGAGAGGTTTTCCATGGCAGTCTTGGGGAGGGGAACTGAGGTCACCAAGGGCATTAGCAGCCTTGGCAAGAGGAACAGGGGACCTGGAGAATCAAAGCCCAGCATAAGCATGGGAGGCTTGGCTGGAGGAGGAGTTGTGAGGGGCAAGCCTGAGAGCTGCAGAGCAACAGCTCCATGGAGTGGCTCTTCTTGGGGCTTAGCAACAGCTGGCACAGATCCTGCCTGCAGCTCCACCTGTTTCAGAATGAGGCTCTGCAGCTACTGTCAGGTCCCTGATGATGCAAGTTTTGGGGTCCACCACGAGTTCTGGTCAGGGTCAGAGCCCTGCCATCCCCTCGGGCAGCCTTGCCCACACATTTGATTGTCCCACCACTCTGACTGCTGCTTCCTATGGGATGCTCCACCCCAAAGATACAAGTGGAGAAAACCACACCAGACACCTGCCAGCTAATCCTGCTGAGGGTCCTGGCCCTTGCTGGGGCTTTACCTGTCCCTGCTTTGCTCTGGGGGATCCAAGTCGCCTGTCTTCCCCAGCTCCAGCTGAACTGGATTGGGACCAGCAGCTTCCATGGATTCCTGCCATAAAAGGGGACAAATCAAGCTGTCTGTCTTGGCTTGGAGCAGAGAGAAACTCCAGAGCCAGGAACATCACTGCCCGCTGCCCTCTGCTGCTGAGCCGGGGCAGCTTCCGCTGGCAGTGCAGCAGGGGGCAGAGCTCACTGCCAGCACCTGGGGAGGGTTAAAAGCACTGTCCTGGCAAAAGGACAATCATCATCTTGATGAGAAATGACTGACTGAGAAAGCTCTCCGAGGGGGAAGCTCAGTGCTAACTCAAGGGGTTGAAGCGGGATCCAGGCCCTTAGGATCAGTTCCCTCGGAGTTCTGATGGTCCCCCAAGATGTCAGGAGAAGCTGTGCTAGAAAGAGGCAACCTCCCAGCCTGAGGGAGATGCCCAGCCCCGGGCACCCAGCAGGCCTTACCTCTTCTTGCTGGCCTTCGGGTTTGGCACTCTCCTCCTTCTTCCTCCTCTCTGGCAGAAGGTCATCCAGCAAGCTGAGCTCCCGCTTGGAGAAGCAGAACTCCATCGCCTTCCGCACCAAGACCACAGCCAAATTCTTCACAAACAAGAGGGCAGATAGGGTGAGGCCAGAGCTGAGCCTTCCATCTCCCTGCAGACATGGCCTGCTGAGCAGCAGCAGCTCTTACCAGCAGGGGGAAGATGATGGCAGCAGGGGACATCTTGATGAGGCAGAGCACGGTGAGGCAGAGGACCTGGGTCAAGGTGAAGAGGTGCACCTTGCGCAGGGGGACGTGCCGCAGGTAGATGTAGTCCGGCTGGTGCTTCCTTGACATCAGAACCAGCAGCAAGCGCTTGAAGAACTGCAAAGGCACAGGCCAAGAGCTGCCAGCTTAGCACTGCAGAAGCTTTCTGGCCCTGCTGACACCTGGAGGCTCTTTGCAGCATGCTGCTTGAAAGGAGGCGGCCCGAAACCTGCTCTGGACGCTCCTCCTGCGGGCAGCAGCCACTTTCCCTCCCCTCCAGCTACCAACCGGCTTGCCCACGGGAGCTGCCACCGACCTGCCCTTCCTCCATGCTGTTCTCTTCTCTACCTTTCCTGGCCCACTGAACGCCCCTGCAAGCGCTGCCAGCAGCAGTGGAAGCTGCCTTCCCTCGGCACTGAATTCCCCCCTTTTCCCCTCAGCAAACCCTGCCCTGCCCTAGCCCCTGAGCCGAGCACGCCGAGGAACTGCTGCTGCCAGCCCCAGAGATCTCCTGGGCCCCCACCAACCTCTCCCTCACACCCAATGCTTTCCCTGCGCGCTGGCAGAGAGACTTTGCCGCGGCCCGGCGCTGGCCTTGCTGCCGGGCCGAGGCGGCAGCAGGGAGCAGCCGTGCTGCAGGCTGCCGCTGAGGCAGTACCTCGAGTCCTCGGAGCGACGACACAGCCATGTAGAGGAGGATGCCGTAAAGCACAGGCATGGGGATGAGCTGCGGAGGAGAAGGCAACGGTCTGTGCCTGCCGTGGCACTGGCAGGCTCACCACCCTGCTCTGCGGGCGCTGCGGGCGCTGCCCACGGCCGCCTGAACCCCCAGCAGGGCTGGCCCTCAAAGACAGCTGGAACCCAAAGCGCTGGGCGCTGCTCGCTTGCCTCCAGCGCACCCCGCTGGGGGCCGAAGGGCTGCAAAGCAAAGCCCAAGCTGCTTCCCGGCACAGCTCAAGCCCCAGGCTCGGGGATCACCTCCTCCTCCGCTCCACAGCTCCCGGGGGCTGCAGAGGCTGGGATGTGTGTGTCTCAGTGCCACAAAGCCGGTGCTGGTCGTGGGTTGGCATTGCCCTCTCACCTTTAACACCGAGGTCAGGAAGACGGAGCAGCCCATGAGCACAAAGACCATCACGCCGGTGACTCTCTGCTCTCGCACCCCCAGGCACCTGGGCTGCTCTCCTGGAGCTGAGCCGGCAGACTCCACCTTGAGGCTGTTCACGTGGGTGATGGACAGCACAGTGGCAACCACAAACCAGGGCAGGCCCATCAGGGAGCACACCCCGAGCAGCACAGACAGCACAAAGAGGTCCAGGCGGTAGCCACGTCCTTTCTGCAAGGAAGGCAGCGAAAGAAGGAGCAGAGCATCCCACAGCACAAGAGCAAGGGCAGCCTCACAAGTCAGACTCTGCCCCTGCTTCAGCCGGTCCTGGCAGCACAGCAGAAGGCTCCCTTCCCTCAGCTGCTGCCACCACTTCACAAGCACAGCACATTGCTCTCCTGCACCCAGCTCCATGTGCTGCTGCAGCAGACTGCTCGTCTCAGCTCCCCTGTGCTTTGCTCCCTGGGGCACCACTGCTGCAGGAGAGCATCCTGCCACCCAGCCTGATGCTGGCTGCAGCCCAGGGCGGGGTGGGATGGGCTCATCTCTTGCAGCCTCTTACCTTCAGCTTGTGGTCCTTCCTGTTGACGACAGCAACCGCGCTGTGCTGGTCCATGAAGATCAGGATGGTGCAGAGCAGAGCTGGGATGAGCGCAGCGAACACTGTCCACACAGGGTTGGGTCCTAGGGGGCTGATGAACCACCCGCGGTCGTCCCTGGTCAGCTGCAACAAAGCACAGGCCTCAGCAGCAGCTCTCAGCCCAGACACTTCCCTGCCTTGCATTTTGCCTCTCTCCTCCTCAGGCAGAGCATCTCCCAGCCTTGGCTTCAGGTCACCCTCTCTGGTGGGCTCCAGCAGTGCCAGTGGCCTCTCTGCAGGCACCTGCAGATCCTTCTCCTGGAGGTGCCCAGCTTAGGGGCTGGCTTCTCATTGGCACAAAGAACGCGTGCCTTGGAGGCACAAGAGGAGATGGGCAGAGCACCAGCATGTCCTGCAGGCTCAGCCCCAGCCTGCCCTGCCATCCCCTCCCTTGTGGCACCCCCGAGGGCTGAAGCCAGTGCCAAGCCAAGCAGCCTCATTACCTTGATCTCACTGGGCACCTGGAGCTTGGGCGAGGGGATCCCAACCAGGGAGTCGATCAGCACCATGGTGACCAGGGTGAGGAAAAGAGCAAAGTCCCTGGTGAGGGAGTGTACCTAGGGGAGAAGAACAGAGCTGAGGGGGGCACTGCCAACGGGGCCACACTGTGGCATGAGAAGCTGGGGCCATCGACACCAGCAAGGCCGGGGCAGCAAATCCCCCCTGAGCACTTGCAGCCTCATCCCTTGCTTCCAGACCGTGGCTGTGAGAGCTAGGGTCAGACATGGGAAGAGCTGAATGAAGTGGGAAAGGGCTGCTTGAATTCAAGCCTTTAACAGATCGATTGCTACTGCAGCCACGATGGGATAAGGCTCTGCAGCCTCATTCCTGCCTCAGGGGGAGCAGTTGGGGCTTTTTCTAGGGCAGCTCTGCGCTGGAAACAACTTTGCCCCCGAGCAGGCAAGGCACGGGGCTGGGGGGGAGGGTGTGAGGGGGTGTGTGTAAACCAAAGCTAACTGTGGAAGACCCAATTTCCCCCCTCCCAAGAGAAAAGAAAGAACACAGAAGGGGCCCTGGGGTAGGGGGCAGGGCAGGTGGGAAATGCTGGGAGCAGTTTGCATCCGCAGAAGGCAGCGGAGGGAATCCGAGGCGGTGCAGAGCTTCGCCTTCCAGCTTGGCATTTCCCAGCTTGAGCAAGTGGTGGTGGAGACTGCTTGGGGAAAGGAAGGTGGAGACTGTCGGTACTTTGGTGCTGAAGAGAGGGCTGCTCCTCAGGTTCTTCAGGAAGCTGGCCAGGGCAAAGGTGCAGAAGAGGAGGATGCAGCACCACAAGAAGACATTAGGCACGTAGGGGCCATGGGGCCCACAGGCAGGGCCTCGGAACTCTCCCCGCAAGTGCCGGCACTCCTGGAGAGACAGAGAGTCAGGACACAGGCGGTGAAGGTGTGGCCAGGACACGCTGGGTAAGGAGGGGGTGAGGAGGATCTGGCAGCAGCACGCTTGGCAGCCCCTTCCCAGCCGAAGGGCTCTGCCTTGTGCACCGGGGTATGCCCCCTGGCGGCGGCACGAGGAAGCAGTGGCTCGGGGCACTCACAGTCGCCGTGAGGTTTTGCCAGGCGATGCCAGGCACGTCCAGCTTGATGCTCTCCCAGAAACGCAGGGTTTCGAGGCTGGGCTGGGCTGGTGCCACACACTTGCAGCTGGCGGGAGAGAAGCCAGGAGAGGGGTAAGGAAAAGGCAAAGGAGAGGCAGCCCTGAGCTCCTGGCCAGAGGCAGCGGCCTTTAGCAGGGCAGCACTCACCCGTAGTTGGTGAGGGAGTCGATGGCGATGGGTATGTGCAGAGGGTAGGTGACTCGCAGCTGACTCAGCTTCTCCAGAGCCTCGTAGATGAAGATGAGGCAGATGAAGGAGGCGTAGGTGTCCTTGGTGAAGCGAGTGATGTAGCGCACCAGGGAGCTGGCGTCGGTCACCACCAGCACCAGGGAGAAGAAGGTGGTCCAGAGCCCGATGCACGCCCGCAGGGACAGGTAGGAGAGTGCCTGCTCCCTAGGGAAGCAAAGCCAGGTGGGAAGGGGGAGAGGCCAGCACGGGGCTGCCAGCTCTGCCTTCCCTGGGCAAACCTGGGAGCAGTTTAGGAGCGTGGCCAGGCTGGGGGTGGGGGGAAGGCAGTCTCCATCAAGTGCCACAGACAGCCTCGGGGCTGCAGCCTGGGCTCTGGAGCCGCGGGAGGAGAGGCCAAAGACTGAAGCGGGGGTTGTAGTCAGGCAGAGGTTAATCTCTTCTCCCAGGCAACCAGTACCAGAACAAGAGGACACAGTCTCAGGCTGCGCCAGGGGAGGTTGAGGCTGGAGGTTAGGAGGAAGTTCTACACAGAGAGGGTGATTGCCCATTGGAATGGGCTGCCCGAGGAGGTGGTGTGGTCGCCGTCACTGGGGGTGTTCAGGGCGAGGCTTGACAGGATGCTTGGTTGCACGGTTTAGTTGATTAGGTGGTGTTAGATGATAGGTTGGACACGATGATCTTGAAGGTCTCTTCCAACCTGGTTCATTCTATTCTATTCTATTCTATTCTATTCTATTCTATTCTATTCTATTCTATTCTATCAGCAGTTGGGTTAAGGCCCTGGGGGCTAGTGGAGGTCAGGCGCCGGCTGTGGGAGGTGCTGTGCTCTCACATCACTCTCATGGCCTAACACCAGCACTGGCTGGGTTTGTGCCCAGTCACCTGCTGCCAACCGACCCCCCACAACTCCTCTCCTCCACCCTTCAGAGCCCCTGCACCACCACCTACTAAAGCAGCAGCAGCCTGCACCAGCTCTGACACAGAGGCCAACTGAAACCTAACAACTGCCACCCAGAACAGCAAAGCCCAAGCATCTTTTCCTCCTCCCTGTCTCCTGCTGCAGCCTCTGCCAGCCCCTGGCTGTGGCAGCCAGCCTTACTTGCAGAACTGGTAGATGATCTTCTCAAAGACGAGGATGTGTCCGGTGCTGCCGAGGATGGTGAGAGGCTGCCCAGCCAAGAGGCAATAGACCACGCCGCACAGGCAGGCACCCATCAGGGACTCCACGGCACTCTGTGCGGGGGAGAGAGGCAGCAGGCACTAAAGAGATCATCCAGGGCAAGGCAAAACCCCCCAGCAAAGCCAGGTGAGCGCAGCAGGGACTTGTGCCCGAGGGCGGGCCCTCCCCGTGCCAGCCGGCAGAGAGAGCTGCTCACTATGTAGCCTTGGGTCGCCTCCCCCAGCAGGCCGCCGAAGGTGATGACAGGGCACATGCCGGCACAGTAGAGGAAGAGGACGGACGCCAGGCACTGCAGGCTGAAGGCGTCCCGAAAGTCGCTCCAGAACCGGGGCACTTTGCGCTTCACGTCCTGGAGGAGACCTCCGCAGAACCTGGAGGGAAGAACAGAGCCTGAGTGTGCTGCGGGAGGGGCTGTGCAGCTCTCTGCTGCACACGGGCAGCCACAAGCTCAGGGCAACTTGCAGGGCTGCAAAGCACAGGTCTGCTGGAGCCTGCTTTATAGCCAGGAGAAAGGGAGGCACACACCAGAGCTCCTGCAGCACAAGCAGGCCTGAGCCCAGAGCCCCTCCCCTCTGACCCTGAGCAGCAGCAGTGCTCTCCCTGGGGGTCTCTACCCCTCTGCCCCCACCCCAAATCCAGCAAAGCAGGGGCAATGCCGCTGCGCCTGAGCCCAGCTGCCCACCTCTCCCCCTGCCGGGCCCAGGGCAGGGAGGTGGAGCTGTGCAGCCCCTGCCCCAAAGCAGCTAAGGCCAGAGCCCTGCTAGAAGGGCAGCTGCAGGCTCCCGTTTCCAAGGCCAGCAGAACCAAGACCACCCAGGGGCAGCTCACATCACCTTCCTGTCCGCTCCAGCTCAGGCTCAGTGTGTCTCGCCGCCTCGCTGGGCACAGCACTGCCACCCACAGCTCCTGGCACCTTCCTTTTCTCCTGGGAAAATGGGAGCAAGGTACAGATGCCCACCTGTGAGCATTCCTCCTGCTCTGGCTCTGGCACTGGCAGAGGGGCACCTGGAGAGCCTGGCCCCCTGAGCACATCCCCAGCCGTGCTGCCACGCTGCCCATGCCCCTCACGCCTCCCTCCCTGCAGCACCCACCTGGGGAGGGACCTTTTCCGGGGGCTCGATTCGGATGGAGGGATCCCACTGGCTTGTTGGCAAGACCTTCACCTGCTCCAGGAACTCTTCCAGGCCAGCCAGCAGGTCCCCTGGCTTCTTGCCTTTATAGGCAACCGCTTGAAACACCTGCCAGCAGGAGGCAAGCTGCTGAGAGGACAGCCCCCCTTGGATGCCCTCTCCGGGGCAATCGGCTCCTGCCTGAATGCAGGGGAATCTTCCCCACCATTCCTGCTGGGGGCAGGCAACATTCCCCCAGAGCAAACATCTGTCCGCTGTGGCAGGTGCAATCATCTCCTGCACAAGGTCCCCATCCCCAGTGGCACCCCACAGCCTTTTGCTTAAAGCCAGAGGTGACCCAGAGCTCCCTTATCTGGTGGTACCTCATCAATCATCAGAGTAGCCATGGCCCTGCCGACCTCATGGGACTGCTGGGCTTTTCCTGCTGGCCCCAGCAAAACAAACAGGAACCTGGGCAAGAAAAGCAAGATGAGGAAGAAGAAGGTGTCCTTGCTCCAAGAGCACCCAAGGAAAGCCCCAGGAGCTGCCAGCCCAGAGTCTGGCTCCAGTGGGGACACACAGGCAATGAATCTGAACTTCATCAGACTTAGTCTGGGGCCAAGGGCCATTCAGATGGGCTGGTGGCTATCACAGCTCCAGCAGGGAAGGGAGACACAAAGAAAAGGGGGGTGGGGGCAGGTGGGGGAGTGGGGGGGAGGGGGGCGGGCTTGTTCCCTTGGCAGCCCCACTGATGCGTGGAGCTGGATGCCGTGGTGTGGGGCTCTTGGGAAAGCAAAGCTGTGTGCTTCTCACTCAGACCTGGTTGGGATGGGCACTTGGGTCGGCCCCGGGAGCAGCACAGCCTGGGCCAGGCGGACAAAGGCCAGCAGGGGCTGCTGAAGGGCCCCCAGCTCCCCTACGAGCAGGCTGCAGGCTTCGGCCCCGCTGGGAATTCTCTTCAGCAAGCGCAGCTCCTCCTGGCCACAAGAAGCAATCCTCAGGCAGCTGCCCCGAGAGCAAAGCCCTCGACGCTCTGCAGCCCACCCTGGGGCCACCTTGCCAGAGCCAATCTGGCCCTGAAGGCAGAAGAAAGCTGCAGGGCTCTCACCTTGCCTAAAGCCCTTGTGGAGCTCTCCTGCTTCCTTCCTTCTTCAGCCACAGCAGCGTCTGCAGAAGGCTCAGGGCTGAGTGCTGACACTGGTAGGGAAACAAAGGCACTTGGAGAGGTGGGCAGGTTGCCACTGCTCTGCCAGGATGAGCCTGCTGGGACCCAAGCCCTGCAGAAGCCTTCAGCAGCTGCCCTGGAGAACAGCTCACCTCGGGCCACAGCCCTGGCAAGGAAGCTCTTCCTCTCCTTGTTGTGATGCTGCAGCAGAAGCACTTCTCGCACTCTCGCCCGTGCCTGCTCATCAAGCCCTGAGCTCTGTCCCTGCTGGTGCAGGATGGCATCTGGGGGGGGGCAGAGGGAAAGAAGCCATCAGAGCAGAACCCCCCAGTCCCAACCCTGTTTCTAAGAGCAACCTGCCAAGCCCTGACCCCTGCTTCTCTTTGGCTGGAGAATGCTCTGCAGTCGCTTCTCTAACCCCACAAATTGCTTGCAAGAGGATCCCACCCTGGAGGCAAAACCCAGTGCCAGGGTTGGGCACCCAGCCTCTGCTTAAACCCACAGCAGGACTCCTGGCTAGGAGCCTGCCATTGGGGCAGGGTTTGACTGGGGAGGGAAGGGCAGCAGAGGCAGCTGAGTTGGGCTCTTGCCAGAGGGACACAGAAGGCAGGGTACCTGCAATCTCTTCCATGCTGTTGGCACCGATGTCCAGCAGCACTGTGCCACTGCTGATCAAGCTCCTCAGCTCCAAGAGGCTGCGCAGGGACAGTGTGCTCACGTAGGGCTTGCTCCAGCATTCACTACCGTCTTCCATGTCCTCCTCGAACTTGAACCACCTGCAGACACAGGATGTGATCAGCCCCAGCGATGGGAAAAGTGCCCCCAGCTTTGGCAGCCCTTTGACAGAGCTGGGGGGTAGCAAGAGAAGAAGGCTCCTGGCAGCAGCAGCAGCAGCTGTGAGAGCTTTGCATCCCTCAGGGAGGAAAGGAGAGCTCTGAGTGCTGCTGGCCCAGGGCTCCTCTCCCACCGCTGCCAGCAGCAGGGCTTTACCTTGCTGCATCCTTCCACTCAGCAGCTTCACCCTCTGCCACGCAGATCTCAGCCATCTGGCAGAAGAGTTTGTGGGGAGCGTGCTGCTCGTCCTCCTGGCTCCCAAGGATGGGCTGCACCCGCTGGGATGGGCTGGCTGGGGGCAGAAGACAAAGCTCTGTGCTCTCAGCCTGCCTGAATCAGCTCTGTCCTGCTCTCATGTCAAGAGAGCACCAGTTCAGCCACAGATGGTGGGCTGGTTCCTGGCTCCTCTCCCCTGGACTCCTCCTCTGCCCAGGCCTGCACACAGCCATGGAGCAGGAGCAGCATCTCTTCCACCTCTGACTCAGGGTGGGCAGCTTCCCTTCCCCACAGGGCCATTTTTAATGCCAGGATCCCTCTAAGGAAGAGGAGCCTCAGTCCATTATGCATGGAACTGCCTTGCCAGCCCCTCCTGAGCAAAGCCTGGCCAAAGGAGGCCTTGCTAAACGCTGCCATTTGCCTCAGGAGGGCAGCAAGCCACACAAGCGAGGCACAGGGAGCTGCTTGCAGAAGCCCCCAGGTGCACACAGCCCAAGGAGCTTAGGGAACAGCCTGGGGGCACTCACCCTGCCTGCCACAGCGGGGGGATCGGCTTCTCATCACCCGCCTCCTGCCCACGTCCCGGGCACGGTGGCCTGCAAAAGAAGAGTCACTTGCAGTGCTCTTGCTGCTGCAGAGGTGGGGGAGGCAGTGCCACTGTTCAGCCAGAGCAGCCCTTCCCAGGAGGAAGCACCACCTTGGTGCCTGGGGAGAAGGCACTGAGCTGCTGGCTCCTCTGCCAGGCTCTCCGTGCAGCCTTACTTTCCAACTCATCCTCATAGTGAAAGCTGGCAGTGCTGCTCCATTTGCCCTGGTCAATCACTGCCTCTTCGTCGTATTCCTGCTCAGCAAGGACAAGAGGGGCAGAGCTGTCTAGAGGTCCTTTACCTCCTCCCCCCCTGTGCCCACACAAGTCCACAAGGATCCCATTTCTGCATGCCCCCTCCTCCTCCTCCAGGAAAACCCAAAAACGTGGACTTCAGGAAGGTTGGAAAAGACCTTTAAGATTCCTGAGTCCAACCAGACCCCAGCTAGCAGGAGCACTAAACTGTGTCCTGAAGCACCACACCTCCAGCTTCTTGAACAGCTCCAGGGATGGCAACTCCACCAGCTCCCTGGGCAGCCTGCTCCAGTGCCTGACCTCTCAGTAAAGAAGTTTGCCTCATGTCCAATCTACACCTCCCCTGGCACCACTGAAGCCCATTCCCTCTCATCCTGTCACTTCTTGCTTGGCAGAAGAGACCAACAGCAGCCTCACTCCAGCCTCCTTCCAGGGAGCTGGAGAGAGGTTTGGAGGAGCTTTGGCTTGCAGGAGGTTTTCCTTCCCATCCCCTCCTTGCTCTGAGCAGCGAGGCTGAAGCAGAGCAGAGCAACGCATCTCCTCCTGCCCATGCCTCTGCCCCCTGGGGAAATGCCTATGGGCTGTGGGGGACGGTTTTGCCCTGTCTGTGGGGGATGCTGGGCCCCTGGGCAGAGCCCCAGCCACGCTACCAGTAACTCCTTCAGGGAGGCCATTCGGTATCCTCCGTTCTCGTCCATCCTCGGCTCGCTGGCTGCCTTGGGAGACAATTGCACCTCGAGAGCAACCAAGGGGCAGATTCCCCCAGCACCCCAGAGCAGCCTGCACGGAGAGGAGCTGAAGCTCAAGTGGCTCCCAGGGAGCACCAACACCGTGGAGACAGAGATGGCCCATGGTGACCTCATAATGGGGGCAGTCAGAGTCATAGGGACAGCAAAGGCCTAGGCACAGAGGAAAGCAAAAGTCCCCCTGGGCTGGAATGGGGTGAGGAAGAGGAGGGCCAGCAGGGCTGGTGCACAGACCCCAACAGACACCAAAGGCAGGCTGGGGACAAGGCAGGGCCTGCTCTGGAGCGGCCCTGGGGGCCAAGCTGCTCAGGGCCTTGTTTGCCTTTGTTCCATAGGGGCTGAGATCTGCTGCCAGGGAGCAGGGAGGGGCTGGGAGGGCAAGAGGAGAGCTGCTGCCTGCCCCCCAGCGCCAAGGGCTTCCCACAGGGCAGGGCGGCTGGGGCAGGGCCAGTACCTGTGCCCACACAGCGCTGCCAGCCTGGCCTGAGTGCGGCTGCCCAGGCAGCCGGGCCAGGGGCAGAGCCTGACACAGCCTGGCACAGCCTGGCACAGGGCTGTGTGGGCATGTGCTGGGCTGGCACTGCTGCCCCTGCTGTCCTAGGGAAACACTGAGGGCACAGAGACTCCACAGGCACCGTTCCCTACAGGAAAACTCCAAGTGATCCACCACAAACCCACAACTCTCAACCCTTCTTCTTTCCCCCTGTCACAGGGGCAGCACCCAGCCGTGGGGCAGCACTTGGTGCTGGGGCAGCAGCTGACAGGGCAGGATGGCACTGCCATGGTGTCTGGGGTTCATGGGCACTGGGGCAGACTCTAAAGGCTCTAAAATGCCTTTCAAAATAATTAAAGAAAGCAACTCTGTCTCGGATGTTGCCTTTGCTTCTCGGAGCTTGTCTGACTGTGTCAGTTCCATTGGGAAGTGTGCTGGGGGGCAGCTAAAGCTCTTCTGCTTAATGGCCACTGGGGGAGACTCGAAAGGCCAAAGGCTTCTCCACACCTCCAAAGCAGACCCAAAGCCCAGGACTCCTTCTCTGCCCCCACCTGGGGTTTGCCATAAGCCCCAGGGCTCTGATCCATCCCCCCAGAGTAGAATCACAGAATCAATAAGGTTGGAAGAGACCTCAAGGATCGTCAAGACCAACCTGTCACCCAACAGCTCACGACAACTAAACCGTGGCTCCAAGTGCCACATCCAAGCCTTCTTTGAACAGCTCCAGGGATGAGGACTCCACCACCTCCCAGGGCAGCACATTCCAAGGGCCAATTACTCTTTCTGGGAAGAACTTTCTCCTCACCTCCAGCCTGCATGCCAAGATGCTGCCCTCCACCCACCCACCCTCACCATCAGACCCCCCACATCTCCTGCCCCACTCCTGCTGCCCAGGGCCAGCCCCAAGCCTGTGTGTCTGCTCCCTGGCTGAGGCTGCACACCCAGGAGGGCAGAGGCTGCCACATGGTGGGGGAGAGCTCAGATCAGAACCAGCTCGGTGGCTCCCTCGAGAGAGCAGAGCTGGGCTGTGATCAGTGAGAGTCAGGCAAGTGAGCCCTGCTGGCCACTGCCCCGCTTTTGGGGGCCACAGCAGCAGCCGCTCTCCTCAAGTGCCAGCACTGCTGCTCCTCCCCAGGGGAAGCCTGGGAGCAGGGGCAGCAAGATTACCTGGGAGGTGTCTGCTGTGCTTTTCTCCACCTGCATCTTTGGGGTGGAGCATCCCATAGGAAACCCTAGTCACGGTGGTGGGGAAATCAAATGTGTGGGCAAGGCTGCAGGGGGGGATGGCAGGGCTCTGACCCTGACCAGAACTCATGCTGGACTCTTGCAGGGCTGCTCCTGCAGTAATTCCTATCTGGCCTGAGAGGGTGGAAAGCACTGTGTCGAATGCTGCCAGTAGCACCACCAAAAGCAGTCTGAGTTCTGAGGGGAAAGAAGTCAAAAACTGCTCAGCAACACTTGAAGCAGCTGGCAGGCTCCAAGCCCTTGAAGGAGAGCAGTGACCATGTGCCTTTGGGATGTGCCAGCACAGAGCAGAAGCAGCTTGTGGTGATGTGGAGCATTCCCAACAAAGCCATGCAGGTGTTGTCAGTGAGCCTGGCTGCATTGCTGGCACTGAGCAGCTCCAGAGCAGCACAGGGAGGGGCACTTTGCAGGCAGAGGGAGGCTGCTGGTGTTGAGCCTCAGTGTGTCCCTGTGTGTGCTGCTGTGGTGCAGCAGTGGCAGAAGGGCTGCCAGCCCTGCGGCACCCGGAGCACTCTCTGATTCCTGCTCTCCTTTCTCTTGCTTCCAAACACAAAATTCTTCTCTGCTCCCTTGGATGCATTCTCCACTTTCTTCCGGGTGTTGAACTGCTGCAGCAGGTCCAGAGGAGGCCACAAAGATACCAGAGGGCTGGAGAACCTTCCCTATGGGGAAGGGCTGGGAGAGTTGGGGCTGTTCAGCCTGGAGAAGGCCCCAGCGAGCCCTCAGAGCAGCCCTCCAGTCCCTGAAGGGGCTCCAGGAGAGCTGGGGAGGGACTTTGGACAAGGGCTGGGAGTGCCAGGCCCAGGGACAGTGGCTTTGAGCTGAGAGAGGAGAGATTGAGAGTGGAGAGGAGGAAGAAATTGTTGAGAGTGAGGGTGGGCAGACACTGGCACAGGCTGCCCAGGGAGGCTGTGGCTGCCTCCTGCCTGGAGGTGTTGCAGGCCAGGCTGGATGAGGCCTTGAGGAGCTTGGGCTGCTGGGAGGTGTCCCTGCCCATGGCAGGGGCTTGGATCTAGATGATCTTGAAGGCCCCTTCCAAGCCAAAGCATTCTGTGATTCTAGGGCTCCTCATCGCGGCCTGGTCTTTACTCCGGTTTGGGGTCCTGGCTCCAGTGAACTCTTCCCTCCCTCACTGGTACCTGAGAGGGATGGCCTCTGTGGTGGGGCCATGGAGGGAGTGTCCCAGCAGCTGGGCTAAGGGGAAGGAAAGGCATTTGCTCCCTGTGTGCCACATCTACATCACACTTGGTTGTATGTTTCTTGCTTGTGGCTTTGCTTTGGCTCTGCCACCGCCCTGGAAGCTGCAGAATGCAGAACTGTCCTCTCCTTGTCCCTGGCTGTAAGCTGAGGGTAAGGGAGCTCTTAGAACTGCACCTTGGAATCTGCTCTGCAGTGACAGGAGAGGCCAAGGGAGGCCTGGAGACTGTGCCCTGGGGCCGCTGCCTCCTTTCTTCCTCCTTCTTCCTTCATTTTCCCTGGAATTCTTTTTCTTCAGCTCTGTCCTCGCAAAGTCTCTTCCCTGGCACGCTGGCAGCAGCTGGCAGGAAAGCAGGAAGATTCTTCTCCTTGCACCTCCTTCAGCAGCTTATTGTTACACAGGCTATTTTTCACACAAGCTGTTAGCTTCCCTAATTACACTAATATGTCACTCTACTCTTCAGGCTTCCACGTAAATAGAATCAAGCAAACCAAATAGAAACAATGATAGCAAAGGCAAAGAATAAGGAACATTTTATAGTAAAAGAAAACATTTTACTCCTATCTTACAATTTCCTGTGTCTGGTTCCCTCTCCCACTTTTTAGTTCCATACTTCTGCTTTAGAGTTCCTCTTAATCAAAATCACCTGATGGACAGGAATTAGCACTCCACTCATCACAACCCCTCCTCTTCTTTTGAACGCCATTAATTCGTGCCTTAGCTTCCGGTTTGGCCAAAACCAGCTGAATTTTGGTTGGTTCTGGCTTTGGTTGGTGTATCTTTACAACCAGGAGAGGTTGCTGATCTTCTCTACTGGTTCCTAGCCGAGTGGCAGTGAATTCCATGTCCCGAACTATAGTCCGAATAAGTCTCGTGAGACAAGGAATCCTACGAGGAATGATCAATAATCCCCCAAACAATTCCCCTACTACTGTTCCCAAGCGTCTCCACCATTCTCCTCCATCCCATATTTCCACAACTGGCATAGGAATCATCCTCTATGGCATCACATGCATCCAACTTAACCCACTGTGGCTCACTGAGCTTTGTGAAAATCGCACTTTTCCCTACCAGCCTCCCTTGCTGGCTATTTGTTCTCACCTCTCTCCAATACTGAGAGGGCTTCTCCTTCGGATCATAAGAGGTTATCCTCCCATTTCCATTACCCCGGGCATACTCTCTCAGATTCATATCACAAGGGCTTCATTTGGCTCCCTTACACTCGTAGATGGGCTGATACACCAAGGTTTGGCTAACCACCTTCCCCTGTCGGGTGGCACTTATGCAATCACTGCAGTTTTGTGCTTGTCCCAGGACCAACAGGGCTCCATAGAGCATCAGAAGAGGTCCGCTCGGGTCCACGCTACCCGGCGGTCTCAGCCCTACGTGGTTGCAGCCCTCGGCAGAGCTTCTTGAGCCGCGGTCCTGGTTCCTTCCTCGGCCTCGCCCTCTTCCGCTTTGCAGGAGCTGGTCCGAACTGACTCTCTTGGCCCAGTTCTCCTTACCTCTTTATCCTACAAATTACTGTATGCTAACTCCAATGCGACCTTTTTCTACACTACAGCAATAGCCCTGCAGTAAGGATATCTACACTTTACCCCTGCTAAATGATTTCTTGCACTGAAACCACTCGGCTATGAGATTCCACCCTGCTAAAGCCTGGATTCTTGTAACCACCGGTGTATTTCTTCTCTTGCAGTTTCTCAGCCTTAAACTAACTCCACATTCATTGCAGGGGCTTGCCAGATACGCTAAGCTGCATGACAATGTATTCATTCACGGGCACATAACAACATTTGCTCACCGATGCACAGCAATACTTGCAAGGTCAATCTCTTCTTGGCCCATCAAAGGCTCCACAAATTCACCACAGCTTCCCACGATTCCCCCCTTTTGGTTTACTGCTGCAAATGTTGGTTTGATCATCTGCTGCAGGGCCCTTTGCAAGAGACTAATCAGGCAAGGCAACATCAGTAACATCACAATCACAATTTGCAGTATTAATGACCCAGCTCTAACAAGCGAAAGAAACCAAGCAGAGAAGGCCCATCCTTTACACAATGCTTCCAACCAGTCTTCATTATCAGTCTGCAAATGTGTTGCTCTCTATTCCAGTTCTTGAATGTGCTTATGTAGAGAGACCGAAGGCTCGAACCGATTCATGCCACACGAGCCTTCAAACTCTTGACAACTCTCACCTTGCCCTAACAACAAAATCTACAGCGGTTCTGTTTTGCAAGGCAGCTTACACCATGCCGTTGGCTCAGCGCTGGTGGGGCTCACAGCAAAAGGGGAAACAGAGAGAACAGAAACTCTTTTGCCAGTTATGGCCTGGATTTCAACGTGCGTCACGGCATCATGGCTGAGCCACGGCATCATGGCTGAGCCACAGAGGGCTGTAGCGCACGTGCAGGGTTGGAGCTGCGCATTCTCACACCTGAATCACCAGGTGTTACCACTCGAGCCGCAAGGGATGGCCGCCACCACAGAGGATGAGAGCTTCCCTTTAACTCTTTGACATTATTATTTGACCATGACAGACTGCTGAGTTACCATGTGAACATATTCTCAAATCAATTAAGCGATTATGAGATTCAGGTCTAAGTTAGATGTTTTCTGTTGACATCTCTGCAGTTAGGGCCTTTCAAACCATTGAGGTAAAAGGTGCTCCCTGATCAGAATCGAGAGTTCCAATTAAACCAAAACATGGTAGAAGAATAGACTAGACTAGACTAGACTAGACTAGACTAGACTAGACCAGGTTGGGAGAGACCTTCGAGATCATTGCTTCCAACCTATCATCCAACACCACCTAACCAACTAAACCATGCAACCAAGCACCCTATCAAGTCTCCTCCTGAACACCTCCAGTGTTCAGGTGATGGTGATGGTGACTCCACCACCTCCCCGGGCAGCCCATTCCAATGGGCAATTACTCTCTCTGTGTACAACTTCTCCCTAACCTCCAGCCTAAACCTCCCCTGGCGCAGCCTGAGACTGTGTCCTCTTGTTCTAGTGCTGGGTGCCTGGGAGAACTCTCAGCTGCTACAGAAGCAGTAGGTGGTGTTGCTGGGTGTGCCTCTACCCAAGGTGTGAGCTGATCTACAATCACTAGCGGATATCCACACCGACCCACCTTGGGTAGTTCAGTACCATCGACCTGTGTCTTTTCAAATGGTCTACATGCAACTTTTCTCCCTCCAGTGGGTATTTGTCTGATCACCTTTCCATTTCTCTTTTGACATGTTAAACATCCTTCAGCAGTTTGCTTAGCCACCTCATCAATCCCTGCACACCCATAACATTTCAAAACCTGATCCCCCGGTGCCTTCCTTCCCCAACGGGTATGCGAATGCAGCTGCAGAAGCATTCTTCTCGCCTGCTCTTTTGGCAGTCTTTTCCTCCCATCAGGTAAGGCCCATTTGCCTTCTTTTAATTCTGCCCCTATCTTTTCCATGGATTTTATCTCCACCTCTGTATACCTCTTCTGTGCTCTTTGGCCGTCACGCAGTTCTTGTAAAGTTAAGACTTGAGTGTGTTTTCTGAGGGCTGCTTCTTGAGCTTCCCTATCAGCAAGATTATTTCCCCTTCCATAACAACCAGTTCCTTTCTGATGCCCTCTGACATGTACTGCTGCGCTCCACCCACACGCCCCCAGCGCTGTTTGCTTGCCTCTTATTGCCTTAAATGGCTCTTTTCAAAATAACATTGATCTTAATCAAATTTTAATTGGCTTTGTCATTTATAACACCACTGATTCTGCTTCTGTCTCTCCAGTGCCCAGTGAACCTGTGGCACCACTCAGCTCAAAGCCATTGCCCCCCGTCCTGTCACTACAGGCCTCATCCAGCCTGGCCTGCAACACCTCCAGGCAGGAGGCAGCCACAGCCTCCCTGGGCAACCTGTGCCAGTGTCTCCCCACCCTCACTCTCAACAATTTCTTCCTCCTCTCCACTCTCAATCTCTCCTCTTCCAGCTCAAAGCCATTGTCCCTGGGCCTGGCACTCCCAGCCCTTGTCCAAAGTCCCTCCCCAGCTCGCCTGGAGCCCTTCAGGTACTGGAGGGCTGCTCTGAGGTCTTGCTGGGGCCTTCTTCCAGGCTGAACAGCCCCAGCTCCCCCAGCCCTTCCCCATAGAAAGTGGAGAATTGACGAGAACGGAGACAGGGACGACAGCACTCAATATGAGTGAGAGAAATCTTCCAACTTTATTGTTCCACGCTTCATGATTTATAGTCTTACCTTATGCACAGTTAATTCTAGTCTAATTTAACACATACCATTGGTTTATCTCTAAAAGGTTACATCATTATTTCACTGTTCTGTGGTTTTTTCTACTCAGTCTAATTGCTCTTTTTCCCAGATCTTGCCTCCTCCTTATCTTGTTTGTCTCTTCTCAGGTGCAGCTTGACCTTAGCATACCAGGCACTTTCCCACAACTCCTACTCCATTGCTATATTTTCAACAGAAAGTCCTTCAAGGCCTAATTTGCACAGATCTTCCTGGGACCCATGTCCCTTTTGACCTAAGGCAATCCCCAACAGAGAATGCATCAAATGGAGCCGATAACAATTTTGCGTTTGGAAGCAAGAGAAAGGAGAGCAGGAATCAGAGACTGCTGAGGCCGCAGCTCCAGTGCTGTGCCCAGGGTTGGGCTCCTCAAGACAAGAGAGAGGTGGAGGTGCTGGAGCCAGGGCAGAGGAGGGCAAGGAAGCTGGGAAGGGCCTGCAGAAGAAATCTGATGAGGAGAGGCTGAAGGAGCTGGGGGTGGTTAGTGTGGAGAAGAGGAGGCTGAGGGGAGAGCTCTCTGCTCTCTGCAGCTCCCTCAGAGGAGCTTGTGGAGAGGCTGCTGCCGCTCTCTTCTCACAGGTGATGAACAAGGGGCAATGGCCTCAGGCTGCAGCAGGGCAGGCTCAGACTGGACACCAGGCAAAGGCTTTTCCCAGCAAGAGTGGTCAGAGCTTGGCAGAGGCTGCCCAGGGAGATGGTGGAATCCCCAAGCCTGGAGGTGTTTCAAGGTGCTTTGGATGTGGTGCTTCGGGCTCTATGGGTTAGGGGTGACCCTTGTAGGGTAGGGTCAGTGGTTGGACTTGGTGATCCTGAGGGGCTTTGCCACCCTGGATGTCTCTGTGGTTCTGTGATTCTGTAATGCTATGCACAGCCCTTGAGCTGTGTGATTCCATACCCTTGCAAAGCCCAGGAGCAATTCCCATCGGAGGGTTCTCAGATGACTTGCTGGGGCCTGCAAGGCTGATGAGGAGACACAGTATCCGTATAGGTAGAACCAACAGCCCCAACCCACCAGGATGAGCATCCAAAGTGTAAGGAAAAATGTCTATAACTGTCTGAGGGCTGGGGGTCAGGAAGGAAGGGACAGGGACAGGCTGTGCTCACTGTGCCCTGGCATAGGCCAAGGGGCAATGGATGGAAAGTGCAGCCCAGGAGGTTCCAGATCAGCATGGGGAAGAACTTCTTCCCTGTGAGGGTCCCAGAGGCCTGGAGCAGGCTGCCCAGAGAGGTTGTGGAGTCTCCTTCTATGGAGCCATTGCAGCCCTGTCTGGATGTGTTCCTGTGAGACCTGTGCTGGATTCTATGCTCCTGTTCTGCCAGGGGGTTGGACTGGATGATATTTGGAGGTCCCTTTCAACCCCTAGCATCCTGTGGTCTGTCAGCCTGTTCACAGAGGAGACAAGAGGAATCTTGTAAAACTTTATTTGTAGCAAGGGAGAGTCCACCGGACAATTCCCTCTGGGGTCTCTCCCATTGCTGGAAGGCAGAGCTTCCCTTCTAGCCTCAATTCCCAGACACACATTTCCCTCTCCCTTTCCCCCCTGGCAGAGCTACTCAGGATTTACGGTCTCCCTGAAACGCCTCCTGCATGTCCCCCTTCACATGGCACCCCCTGCATCACACATCCCAACTGCATTTCAATTAGGCTCTTCACTCCTCTGGGGGGAGAAGTTAACATGCAGTAGCCTGGGAAGCCTTTGCTCTGTCCTAACAGTTCAGCAGTTGAGGCTGTGTTCAGTGTCTGCCCTCTTCACACAGCCTCCTGCTGATTTGACAGCAAGACCTCAGGGGAGGCACTTAGCAGAGGCCCTTTGTGACTGACATACACAGAGGGGAGGGGAGCTGTCGGCTGCTTCCTTTGCTCTTGCAACTCCCTCTTAGCCAATTCTGCCTGCTTTGGGTCCCATCCTGTTGGCACTTGTGTGTTTCCCCCTGAGAAGGAATGGAGACCGCTCACGTTAAATGATTTTTGTGGTTTGTGGTTTGTGTTTTATTTCAATTCTTTTCAAGATGGTAACATTATCTATAACATGTAACAATAATAATGTAATAATGTAATAATGGTAACATTATCTACATTCCTTACAACAGAGTTTACAGCAACAGAGTTTACAGCAACAGAGCTCCTAACAACAGAGCTCCTAACAGCCACCTTCATAACAACCGAGTTTAATACTGTGAAAAGGATGAAGTAGAATCACAGAATCAACCAGGTTGGAAAAGACCTTCAAGATCATCAAGTCCCACCTATTACCCATAACATTTCTTTTAGAACCTGTAAGTAGTTACAAAAGACGGAAATAGCATGAACAATTTCCAAATGACACCGTGATCATATTTTACAGCCATTGTCACGAGGCAGGGCGTGGGGTTTGATCTTCAGTTCTGCATCGAAGAGATGCAAGAAAACCAGCAGATTTCGTAACAAACATCCAGGTGTTTTTACTTCAAAATACAAAAGTACCAGAATACAATCTTAGGGCACTTTAGGTTCATTAAAAACAGTACAACTAGCCATTGCTCTGTCCTGGCACTTCCTATGTCCAGAAGTTCTCAGAAATGCTCCTGTTCTTTCTCGGTCCTGTTTTGGCTCCTATGGTGCCGAGCTTTTCCTGGAGCTGAGCTGCCTTTTTTCCCCCCTCTTTGGTTTTTTTTTTTGTGTCCACTGGAAGCTGAACTTCTGCCTGGAATCTTCATCTCCTTTATCACTTCACTGTGATATTAATGATACTGATGTCCTCCTAGGGCTTGTCAGTTTGGGGATTGACTTTTACATTTGAGATTCTCTGCACAACTTCCATTCCTTTAGTCACCCGTCCAAACACACTGGGCTTGTTGTCTGGCCATGGAGTTGGAACCACTGTTATAAAAACCTGAGATCCGTTCGTATTTGGTCCTGCATCAGCCATGCTGAGAGTATATGGTCTGTCGTGTCGTAAAGTTGAGTGAAACTCATCTTCCAATTCTCCTGCCCAAATACTTTCACCGCCCCTTCCTGTACCAGTTGGATCACCAGTCTGAATCATGAAACCCTTGATGATAGGGTGAAATATGTGTCATAACAACCGAGCTGATAACAATGGAGTTTAGAAGCAGTAGAGTTCATAACAATAAAGTTTATAACAAGAGAGTGTATAAGCAATAGTTTAGAACAACAGAGTCTGCAACTACAGAGTTCCTAACAACAGTCTGTAACAATGGAGTTGAGAAGCAGTAGAGTTCATAACAATAAAGTTTATAACAAGAGAGTGTATAACCCTAACCCTAACCCTAACCCTAAACCCTAACCCTATAACAAGAGAGTGTATAAGCAATATTTTATAACAACAGAGTCAACAACTACAGAGTTCCTAACAACAGAGTCTGTAACAATGGAGTCTGGAAGCAGTAGAGTTCATAACAATAAAGTTTATAACAAGAGAGTGTATAAGCAATAGTTTAGAACAACAGAGTCTACAACTACAGATTTCCTAACAACAGAGTCTGTAACAATGGAGTCTGGAAGCAAAAGTAGGTGCAGGGAGCACTGTGTGCGGGGCTGGTGCCTGTCACGTTCTCACTCCTGTCCTTCAAGGGCTTGGGGCCTGCCAGCTGCTTCGCACGTTCCTGAGCAGTTCTTGACTTCTTTCTCCCCATAACTCAGCCTGCTGCTGCTGGGGGTGCTGGCAGCCTTCTGCACAGTGCTTCCCACCCTCTCAGCCTCGATAAGGATTACAACAGGAGCAGCCCTGCAAGAGAGGTTTTCCATGGCAGTCTTGGGGAGGGGAACTGAGGTCACCAAGGGCATTAGCAGCCTTGGCAAGAGGAACAGGGGACCT
The DNA here is from genome assembly GCF_014839835.1 of Dryobates pubescens. NCBI lineage: Eukaryota > Metazoa > Chordata > Aves > Piciformes > Picidae > Dryobates > Dryobates pubescens. Next base: position 12,460,449 of record NC_071641.1, read on the forward strand.
GGAGAATCAAAGCCCAGCATAAGCATGGGAGGCTTGGCTGGAGGAGGAGTTGTGAGGGGCAAGCCTGAGAGCTGCAGAGCAACAGCTCCATGGAGTGGCTCTTCTTGGGGCTTAGCAACAGCTGGCACAGATCCTGCCTGCAGCCCCACCTGTTTCAGAATGAGGCTCTGCAGCTACTGTCAGGTCCCTGATGATGCAAGTTTTGGGGTCCACCACGAGTTCTGGTCAGGGTCAGAGCCCTGCCATCCCCTCGGGCAGCCTTGCCCACACATTTGATTGTGCCACCACTCTGACTGCTGCTTCCTATGGGATGCTCCACCCCAAAGATACAAGTGGAGAAAACCACACCAGACACCTGCCAGCTAATCCTGCTGAGGGTCCTGGCCTTTGCTGGGGCTTTACCTGTCCCTGCTTTGCTCTGGGGGATCCAAGTCGCCCGTCTTCCCCAGCTCCAGCTGAACTGGATTGGGACCAGCAGCTTCCATGGATTCCTGCCATAAAAGGGGACAAATCAAGCTGTCTGTCTTGGCTTGGAGCAGAGAGAAACTCCAGAGCCAGGAACATCACTGCCCGCTGCCCTCTGCTGCTGAGCCGGGGCAGCTTCCGCTGGCAGTGCAGCAGGGGGCAGAGCTCACTGCCAGCACCTGGGGAGGGTTAAAAGCACTGTCCTGGCAAAAGGACAATCATCATCTTGATGAGAAATGACTGACTGAGAAAGCTCTCCGAGGGGGAAGCTCAGTGCTAACTCAAGGGGTTGAAGCGGGATCCAGACCCTTAGGATCAGTTCCCTCGGAGTTCTGATGGTCCCCCAAGATGTCAGGAGAAGCTGTGCTAGAAAGAGGCAACCTCCCAGCCTGAGGGAGATGCCCAGCCCCGGGCACCCAGCAGGCCTTACCTCTTCTTGCTGGCCTTCGGGTTTGGCACTCTCCTCCTTCTTCCTCCTCTCTGGCAGAAGGTCATCCAGCAAGCTGAGCTCCCGCTTGGAGAAGCAGAACTCCATCGCCTTCCGCACCAAGACCACAGCCAAATTCTTCACAAACAAGAGGGCAGATAGGGTGAGGCCAGAGCTGAGCCTTCCATCTCCCTGCAGACATGGCCTGCTGAGCAGCAGCAGCTCTTACCAGCAGGGGGAAGATGATGGCAGCAGGGGACATCTTGATGAGGCAGAGCACGGTGAGGCAGAGGACCTGGGTCAAGGTGAAGAGGTGCACCTTGCGCAGGGGGACGTGCCGCAGGTAGATGTAGTCCGGCTGGTGCTTCCTTGACATCAGAACCAGCAGCAAGCGCTTGAAGAACTGCAAAGGCACAGGCCAAGAGCTGCCAGCTGAGCACTGCAGAAGCTTTCTGGCCCTGCTGACACCTGGAGGCTCTTTGCAGCATGCTGCTTGAAAGGAGGCGGCCCGAAACCTGCTCTGGACGCTCCTCCTGGGGGCAGCAGCCACTTTCCCTCCCCTCCAGCTACCAACCGGCTTGCCCACGGGAGCTGCCACCGACCTGCCCTTCCTCCATGCTGTTCTCTTCTCTACCTTTCCTGGCCCACTGAACGCCCCTGCAAGCGCTGCCAGCAGCAGTGGAAGCTGCCTTCCCTCGGCACTGAATTCCCCCCTTTTCCCCTCAGCAAACCCTGCCCTGCCCTAGCCCCTGAGCCGAGCACGCCGAGGAACTGCTGCTGCCAGCCCCAGAGATCTCCTGGGCCCCCACCAACCTCTCCCTCACACCCAATGCTTTCCCTGCGCGCTGGCAGAGAGACTTTGCCGCGGCCCGGCGCTGGCCTTGCTGCCGGGCAGAGGCGGCAGCAGGGAGCAGCCGTGCTGCAGGCTGCCGCTGAGGCAGTACCTCGAGTCCTCGGAGCGACGACACAGCCATGTAGAGGAGGATGCCGTAAAGCACAGGCATGGGGATGAGCTGCGGAGGAGAAGGCAACGGTCTGTGCCTGCCGTGGCACTGGCAGGCTCACCACCCTGCTCTGCGGGCGCTGCGGGCGCTGCCCACGGCCGCCTGAACCCCCAGCAGGGCTGGCCCTCAAAGACAGCTGGAACCCAAAGCGCTGGGCGCTGCTCGCTTGCCTCCAGCGCACCCCGCTGGGGGCCGAAGGGCTGCAAAGCAAAGCCCAAGCTGCTTCCCGGCACAGCTCAAGCCCCAGGCTCGGGGATCACCTCCTCCTCCGCTCCACAGCTCCCGGGGGCTGCAGAGGCGCTGGGATGTGTGTGTCTCAGTGCCACAAAGCCGGTGCTGGTCGGGGGTTGGCATTGCCCTCTCACCTTTAACACCGAGGTCAGGAAGACGGAGCAGCCCATGAGCACAAAGACCATCACGCCGGTGACTCTCTGCTCTCGCACCCCCAGGCACCTGGGCTGCTCTCCTGGAGCTGAGCCGGCAGACTCCACCTTGAGGCTGTTCACGTGGGTGATGGACAGCACAGTGGCAACCACAAACCAGGGCAGGCCCATCAGGGAGCACACCCCGAGCAGCACAGACAGCACAAAGAGGTCCAGGCGGTAGCCACGTCCTTTCTGCAAGGAAGGCAGCGAAAGAAGGAGCAGAGCATCCCACAGCACAAGAGCAAGGGCAGCCTCACAAGTCAGACTCTGCCCCTGCTTCAGCCGGTCCTGGCAGCACAGCAGAAGGCTCCCTTCCCTCAGCTGCTGCCACCACTTCACAAGCACAGCACATTGCTCTCCTGCACCCAGCTCCATGTGCTGCTGCAGCAGACTGCTCGTCTCGGCTCCCCTGTGCTTTGCTCCCTGGGGCACCACTGCTGCAGGAGAGCATCCTGCCACCCAGCCTGATGCTGGCTGCAGCCCAGGGCGGGGTGGGATGGGCTCATCTCTTGCAGCCTCTTACCTTCAGCTTGTGGTCCTTCCTGTTGACGACAGCAACCGCGCTGTGCTGGTCCATGAAGATCAGGATGGTGCAGAGCAGAGCTGGGATGAGCGCAGCGAACACTGTCCACACAGGGTTGGGTCCTAGGGGGCTGATGAACCACCCGCGGTCGTCCCTGGTCAGCTGCAGCAAAGCACAGGCCTCAGCAGCAGCTCTCAGCCCAGACACTTCCCTGCCTTGCATTTTGCCTCTCTCCTCCTCAGGCAGAGCATCTCCCAGCCTTGGCTTCAGGTCACCCTCTCTGGTGGGCTCCAGCAGTGCCAGTGGCCTCTCTGCAGGCACCTGCAGATCCTTCTCCTGGAGGTGCCCAGCTTAGGGGCTGGCTTCTCATTGGCACAAAGAACGCGTGCCTTGGAGGCACAAGAGGAGATGGGCAGAGCACCAGCATGTCCTGCAGGCTCAGCCCCAGCCTGCCCTGCCATCCCCTCCCTTGTGGCACCCCCGAGGGCTGAAGCCAGTGCCAAGCCAAGCAGCCTCATTACCTTGATCTCACTGGGCACCTGGAGCTTGGGCGAGGGGATCCCAACCAGGGAGTCGATCAGCACCATGGTGACCAGGGTGAGGAAAAGAGCAAAGTCCCTGGTGAGGGAGTGTACCTAGGGGAGAAGAACAGAGCTGAGGGGGGCACTGCCAACGGGGCCACACTGTGGCATGAGAAGCTGGGGCCATCGACACCAGCAAGGCCGGGGCAGCAAATCCCCCCTGAGCACTTGCAGCCTCATCCCTTGCTTCCAGACCGTGGCTGTGAGAGCTAGGGTCAGACATGGGAAGAGCTGAATGAAGTGGGAAAGGGCTGCTTGAATTCAAGCCTTTAACAGATCGATTGCTACTGCAGCCACGATGGGATAAGGCTCTGCAGCCTCATTCCTGCCTCAGGGGGAGCAGTTGGGGCTTTTTCTAGGGCAGCTCTGCGCTGGAAACAACTTTGCCCCCGAGCAGGCAAGGCACGGGGCTGGGGGGGAGGGTGTGAGGGGGTGTGTGTAAACCAAAGCTAACTGTGGAAGACCCAATTTCCCCCCTCCCAAGAGAAAAGAAAGAACACAGAAGGGGCCCTGGGGTAGGGGGCAGGGCAGGTGGGAAATGCTGGGAGCAGTTTGCATCCGCAGAAGGCAGCGGAGGGAATCCGAGGCGGTGCAGAGCTTCGCCTTCCAGCTTGGCATTTCCCAGCTTGAGCAAGTGGTGGTGGAGACTGCTTGGGGAAAGGAAGGTGGAGACTGTCGGTACTTTGGTGCTGAAGAGAGGGCTGCTCCTCAGGTTCTTCAGGAAGCTGGCCAGGGCAAAGGTGCAGAAGAGGAGGATGCAGCACCACAAGAAGACATTAGGCACGTAGGGGCCATGGGGCCCACAGGCAGGGCCTCGGAACTCTCCCCGCAAGTGCCGGCACTCCTGGAGAGACAGAGAGTCAGGACACAGGCGGTGAAGGTGTGGCCAGGACACGCTGGGTAAGGAGGGGGTGAGGAGGATCTGGCAGCAGCACGCTTGGCAGCCCCTTCCCAGCCGAAGGGCTCTGCCTTGTGCACCGGGGGGATGCCCCCTGGCGGCGGCACGAGGAAGCAGTGGCTCGGGGCACTCACAGTCGCCGTGAGGTTTTGCCAGGCGATGCCAGGCACGTCCAGCTTGATGCTCTCCCAGAAACGCAGGGTTTCGAGGCTGGGCTGGGCTGGTGCCACACACTTGCAGCTGGCGGGAGAGAAGCCAGGAGAGGGGTAAGGAAAAGGCAAAGGAGAGGCAGCCCTGAGCTCCTGGCCAGAGGCAGCGGCCTTTAGCAGGGCAGCACTCACCCGTAGTTGGTGAGGGAGTCGATGGCGATGGGTATGTGCAGAGGGTAGGTGACTCGCAGCTGACTCAGCTTCTCCAGAGCCTCGTAGATGAAGATGAGGCAGATGAAGGAGGCGTAGGTGTCCTTGGTGAAGCGAGTGATGTAGCGCACCAGGGAGCTGGCGTCGGTCACCACCAGCACCAGGGAGAAGAAGGTGGTCCAGAGCCCGATGCACGCCCGCAGGGACAGGTAGGAGAGTGCCTGCTCCCTAGGGAAGCAAAGCCAGGTGGGAAGGGGGAGAGGCCAGCACGGGGCTGCCAGCTCTGCCTTCCCTGGGCAAACCTGGGAGCAGTTTAGGAGCATGGCCAGGCTGGGGGTGGGGGGAAGGCAGTCTCCATCAAGTGCCACAGACAGCCTCGGGGCTGCAGCCTGGGCTCTGGAGCCGCGGGAGGAGAGGCCAAAGACTGAAGCGGGGGTTGTAGTCAGGCAGAGGTTAATCTCTTCTCCCAGGCAACCAGTACCAGAACAAGAGGACACAGTCTCAGGCTGCGCCAGGGGAGGTTGAGGCTGGAGGTTAGGAGGAAGTTCTACACAGAGAGGGAGATTGCCCATTGGAATGGGCTGCCCGAGGAGGTGGTGGGGTCGCCGTCACTGGGGGTGTTCAGGGCGAGGCTTGACAGGATGCTTGGTTGCACGGTTTAGTTGATTAGGTGGTTTTGGATGATAGGTTGGACACGATGATCTTGAAGGCCTCTTCCAACCTGGTTCATTCTATTCTATTCTATTCTATTCTATTCTATTCTATTCTATTCTATTCTATGCTATTCTATTCTATCAGCAGTTGGGTTAAGGCCCTGGGGGCTAGTGGAGGTCAGGCGCCGGCTGTGGGAGGTGCTGTGGTCTCACATCACTCTCATGGCCTAAGACCAGCACTGGCTGGGTTTGTGCCCAGTCACCTGCTGCCAACCGACCCCCCACAACTCCCCTCCTCCACCCTTCAGAGCCCCTGCACCACCACCTACTAAAGCAGCAGCAGCCTGCACCAGCTCTGACACAGAGGCCAACTGAAACCTAACAACTGCCACCCAGAACAGCAAAGCCCAAGCATCTTTTCCTCCTCCCTGTCTCCTGCTGCAGCCTCTGCCAGCCCCTGGCTGTGGCAGCCAGCCTTACTTGCAGAACTGGTAGATGATCTTCTCAAAGACGAGGATGTGTCCGGTGCTGCCAAGGATGGTGAGAGGCTGCCCAGCAAAGAGGCAATAGACCACGCCGCACAGGCAGGCACCCATCAGGGACTCCACGGCACTCTGTGCGGGGGAGAGAGGCAGCAGGCACTAAAGAGATCATCCAGGGCAAGGCAAAACCCCCCAGCAAAGCCAGGTGAGCGCAGCAGGGACTTGTGCCCGAGGGCGGGCCCTCCCCGTGCCAGCCGGCAGAGAGAGCTGCTCACTATGTAGCCTTGGGTCGCCTCCCCCAGCAGGCCGCCGAAGGTGATGACAGGGCACATGCCGGCACAGTAGAGGAAGAGGACGGACGCCAGGCACTGCAGGCTGAAGGCGTCCCGAAAGTCGCTCCAGAACCGGGGCACTTTGCGCTTCACGTCCTGGAGGAGACCTCCGCAGAACCTGGAGGGAAGAACAGAGCCTGAGTGTGCTGCGGGAGGGGCTGTGCAGCTCTCTGCTGCACACGGGCAGCCACAAGCTCAGGGCAACTTGCAGGGCTGCAAAGCACAAGTCTGCTGGAGCCTGCTTTATAGCCAGGAGAAAGGGAGGCACACACCAGAGCTCCCGCAGCACAAGCAGGCCTGAGCCCAGAGCCCCTCCCCTCTGACCCTGAGCGGCAGCAGTGCTCTCCCTGGGGGTCTCTACCCCTCTGCCCCCACCCCAAATCCAGCAAAGCAGGGGCGATGCCGCTGCGCCTGAGCCCAGCTGCCCACCTCTCCCCCTGCCGGGCCCAGGGCAGGGAGGTGGAGCTGTGCAGCCCCTGCCCCAAAGCAGCTAAGGCCAGAGCCCTGCTAGAAGGGCAGCTGCAGGCTCCCGTTTCCAAGGCCAGCAGAACCAAGGCCACCCAGGGGCAGCTCACATCACCTTCCTGTCCGCTCCAGCTCAGGCTCAGTGTGTCTCGCCGCCTCGCTGGGCGCAGCACTGCCACCCACAGCTCCTGGCACCTTCCTTTTCTCCTGGGAAAATGGGAGCAAGGTACAGATGCCCACCTGTGAGCATTCCTCCTGCTCTGGCTCTGGCACTGGCAGAGGGGCACCTGGAGAGCCTGGCCCCCTGAGCACATCCCCAGCCGTGCTGCCACGCTGCCCATGCCCCTCACGCCTCCCTCCCTGCAGCACCCACCTGGGGAGGGACCTTTTCCGGGGGCTCGATTCGGATGGAGGGATCCCACTGGCTTGTTGGCAAGACCTTCACCTGCTCCAGGAACTCTTCCAGGCCAGCCAGCAGGTCCCCTGGCTTCTTGCCTCTATAGGCAACTGCTTGGAAAACCTGCCAGCAGGAGGCAAGCTGCTGAGAGGACAGCCCCCCTTGGATGCCCTCTCCGGGGCAATCGGCTCCTGCCTGAATGCAGGGGAATCTTCCCCACCATTCCTGCTGGGGGCAGGCAACATTCCCCCAGAGCAAACATCTGTCCACTGTGGCAGGTGCAATCATCTCCTGCACAAGGTCCCCATCCCCAGTGGCACCCCACAGCCTTTTGCTTAAAGCCAGAGGTGACCCAGAGCTCCCTTATCTGGTGGTACCTCATCAATCATCAGAGTAGCCATGGCCCTGCCGACCTCATGGGACTGCTGGGCTTTTCCTGCTGGCCCCAGCAAAACAAACAGGAACCTGGGCAAGAAAAGCAAGATGAGGAAGAAGAAGGTGTCCTTGCTCCAAGAGCACCCAAGGAAAGCCCCAGGAGCTGCCAGCCCAGAGTCTGGCTCCAGTGGGGACACACAGGCAATGAATCTGAACTTCATCAGACTTAGTCTGGGGCCAAGGGCCATTCAGATGGGCTGGTGGCTATCACAGCTCCAGCAGGGAAGGGAGACACAAAGGAAAGGGGGGTGTGGGGAGGTGGGGGAGTGGGGGGGAGTGGGGCGGGCTTGTTCCCTTGGCAGCCCCACTGATGCGTGGAGCTGGATGCCGTGGTGTGGGGCTCTTGGGAAAGCAAAGCTGTGTGCTTCTCACTCAGACCTGGTTGGGATGGGCACTTGGGTCGGCCCCGGGAGCAGCACAGCCTGGGCCAGGCGGACAAAGGCCAGCAGGGGCTGCTGAAGGGCCCCCAGCTCCCCTACGAGCAGGCTGCAGGCTTCGGCCCCCGCTGGGAATTCTCTTCAGCAAGCGCAGCTCCTCCTGGCCACAAGAAGCAATCCTCAGGCAGCTGCCCCGAGAGCAAAGCCCTCGACGCTCTGCAGCCCACCCTGGGGCCACCTTGCCAGAGCCAGTCTGGCCCTGAAGGCAGAAGAAAGCTGCAGGGCTCTCACCTTGCCTAAAGCCCTTGTGGAGCTCTCCTGCTTCCTTCCTTCTTCAGCCACAGCAGCGTCTGCAGAAGGCTCAGGGCTGAGTGCTGACACTGGTAGGGAAACAAAGGCACTTGGAGAGGTGGGCAGGTTGCCACTGCTCTGCCAGGATGAGCCTGCTGGGACCCAAGCCCTGCAGAAGCCTTCAGCAGCTGCCCTGGAGAACAGCTCACCTCGGGCCACAGCCCTGGCAAGGAAGCTCTTCCTCTCCTTGTTGTGATGCTGCAGCAGAAGCACTTCTCGCACTCTCGCCCGTGCCTGCTCATCAAGCCCTGAGCTCTGTCCCTGCTGGTGCAGGATGGCATCTGGGGGGGGGCAGAGGGAAAGAAGCCATCAGAGCAGAACCCCCCAGTCCCAACCCTGTTTCTAAGAGCAACCTGCCAAGCCCTGACCCCTGCTTCTCTTTGGCTGGAGAATGCTCTGCAGTCACTTCTCTAACCCCACAAATTGCTTGCAAGAGGATCCCACCCTGGAGGCAAAACCCAGTGCCAGGGTTGGGCACCCAGCCTCTGCTTAAACCCACAGCAGGACTCCTGGCTAGGAGCCTGCCATTGGGGCAGGGTTTGACTGGGGAGGGAAGGGCAGCAGAGGCAGCTGAGTTGGGCTCTTGCCAGAGGACACAGAACGCAGGGTACCTGCAATCTCTTCCATGCTGTTGGCACCGATGTCCAGCAGCACTGTGCCACTGCTGATCAAGCTCCTCAGCTCCAAGAGGCTGCGCAGGGACAGTGTGCTCACGTAGGGCTTGCTCCAGCATTCACTACCGTCTTCCATGTCCTCCTCAAACTTGAACCACCTGCAGACACAGGATGTGATCAGCCCCAGGGATGGGAAAAGTGCCCCCAGCTTTGGCAGCCCTTTGACAGAGCTGGGGGGTAGCAAGAGAAGAAGGCTCCTGGCAGCAGCAGCAGCAGCTGTGAGAGCTTTGCATCCCTCAGGGAGGAAAGGAGAGCTCTGAGTGCTGCTGGCCCAGGGCTCCTCTCCCACCGCTGCCAGCAGCAGGGCTTTACCTTGCTGCATCCTTCCACTCAGCAGCTTCACCCTCTGCCATGCAGATCTCAGCCATCTGGCAGAAGAGTTTGTGGGGAGCGTGCTGCTCGTCCTCCTGGCTCCCAAGGATGGCCTGCACCCGCTGGGATGGGCTGGCTGGGGGCAGAAGACAAAGCTCTGTGCTCTCAGCCTGCCTGAATCAGCTCTGTCCTGCTCTCATGTCAAGAGAGCACCAGTTCAGCCACAGATGCTGGGCTGCCTCCTCTCCCCTGGACTCCTCCTCTGCCCAGGCCTGCACACAGCCATGGAGCAGGAGCAGCATCTCTTCCACCTCTGACTCAGGGTGGGCAGCTTCCCTTCCCCACAGGGCCATTTTTAATGCCAGGATCCCTCTAAGGAAGAGGAGCCTCAGTCCATTATGCATGTAACTGCCTTGCCAGCCCCTCCTGGGCAAAGCCTGGCCAAAGGAGGCCTTGCTAAACGCTGCCATTTGCCTCAGGAGGGCAGCAAGCCACACAAGCGAGGCACAGGGAGCTGCTTGCAGAAGCCCCCAGGTGCACACAGCCCAAGGAGCTTAGGGAACAGCCTGGGGGCACTCACCCTGCCTGCCACAGCGGGGGGATCGGCTTCTCATCACCCGCCTCCTGCCCACGTCCCGGGCACGGTGGCCTGCAAAAGAAGAGTCACTTGCAGTGCTCTTGCTGCTGCAGAGGTGGGGGAGGCAGTGCCACTGTTCAGCCAGAGCAGCCCTTCCCAGGAGGAAGCACCACCTTGGTGCCTGGGGAGAAGGCACTGGGCTGCTGGCTCCTCTGCCAGGCTCTCCGTGCAGCCTTACTTTCCAACTCATCCTCACAGTGAAAGCTGGCAGTGCTGCTCCATTTGCCCTGGTCA